>NC_133975.1:116890985-117247235 GCF_047716275.1 Strix uralensis | reverse complement strand
CAAAGAGGGGTTGTATGAGAAAACACAAAGACTTAGTGTCAGATCAAGGGCAGTAGGAGACTTCAAAGCCTCAGGGTGTTTTGATTTCTTTAGGATGTTCCGAGATTGCGGCAAAGGGCTAACTAACTGTTAAAGCATCTCTATCTTTACCTTATGGGTGGTGGACCAATATATCAATAACAGTATACCTAGCAGAAGAATATTGATCTCTGGCTTTTCTATGAATGGAATAAATGCACCTGTTTCACTGAGGATTAGCAAGATGCAAGATGAGGAGGGACATGCTGTACCTGATGGCTAGTTCACTTAAACTCAGCTCAGGCTGTGTGTACAGGAAGACAGCAGGGTTCAGAGGGGCAGAGCAGGAGTTAATGAAGCGCTCAGCTCTGCCTGTCAGAACCCTGATGTCTGACATTATCACCAGGGACCTGACTGCCCTTTTTTTTGTGCACATTAACCAGATGAAATCCAATTCTCCAGAGCTCCAAATGCTCCGAAAGCATAAAAGCATTTTGATCTGGGATTCTGATTTTTGGCCTATTTCTCTCATGAATGGAAGTGATCCTTAAAAATAATAGTTTTTCAGATTCTGCACTGTGATTAGACACAGGAAACCCAGTAAAATTACATGGATAAATGGACAAAGCTGTGCAAAAATAAGAACTCTCAGGAGTCTGCAAAGAATGTGAAGGAGGATATTAACAACTGGAATTGTTTGAAAATAGCAAAACAAAAGCTTCCAATGATAGACAAAATATGTAACAACCTATAGACTAACGATGTCTGTTTTCATTTGATCCCAGACACAAATGCACATTTTCCCTTTATCTTCAAATGGATGTACAGGATAAGACTATAATGGCTGGCTGCTTCTATTCACTCTTGATTTGGGACTTGTTATTACAGGATGCTCAGCAGTTTGGTGGGATGCTGATGGCCCTCAAGTCCCATTGCAAACAAGGATTCTGGAGAGGGGATCTCACTACTTCTGAGGTATCTATCAGCTCACTTGCTCACTCAAATGGCTAAATACATTATTTGCAGCAAATGAGTCTGCTACTGTTGTTGCATCAGTTTAAAAATCTGTTGTTCAGGTTTGCAAGTTTGTTGACACAGAAATACATCCTCCTCCCTCGTTTTATTTTAGGAGGATGCTAATGCTGTAGACAAGCACAGACTCCTAGCCCTGCAGATAAAAATAACAGGAGTAGCTGTGTGGGTTTCTCTACCCCATTTTCCTATCTAATGAGCCTTTGCACCCATCTCCATAGCTGTTCACCCTTTAGTCTCTTTGCTGTAATGGCTGCACAGCTGCTGTGTTGAGCTGCTGGCTGCTTAGAGAAAAAAAAAAAAATCTTAAGAGACAGTTCCATTATTAGACATGTTGCTATTGATCCCTAAAGGCCATGGATAGAATAGACACTTTAGAGCATCCAGTTTGTCTACCTGCTTTCTATGGGTCATTATTTAATAAGCCATCATCAAAATAATACTTCACAGAGCATACAGTATTGCATCTTGTGTTTGCACAATGATGTTTACAACATAGCTAGGGGTCTAACGCTGCATATAGGGTGTTTTGGTTTGTCTACTACAGAGCAAACTCCAGTCAGGACCTTGTAACTTATCTGTGCTAGATGCTTTTATTTAAAGCACAATCTTCTATAAGGGGAATCCTGCTCTCATGCTGATGCATAAAGTGCTCAGCAAAGCAGAGCCCTCTTCTGCTTTTAGAGAAGAGCTTCAGAGGACAGCTCTGAGGAACGTGTTGGGGCTTCCTCGTCACCCCTCAGTGAGCAACAACAGTTATCCAACTTCCCAGCTCCAAGGAAGGGAGAAGCTACAGTGCTCCAAGTCAAGCTGTGCTGACAGTTCAGGGTATAACATACACCCCCTTAAAGAAGTGGTAACACATTTCCAGGTTCCAACCGTACCCTGGGCTGCATCAAGAGAAGTGTGGCCAGCAGGTCAAGGGAGGTGATTCTCCCCCTCTACTCTGCTCTCGTGAGACCCCACCTGCAGTGCTGTGTCCAGCTCTGGGGTCCCCAGTATAAGAAGGACATGGAGCTGCTTGAGCAGAGGAGGATCACAAAGATATCAGGAGGCTGGAGCACCTCCTTTATGAGGACAGGCTGAGAGAGTTGGGGTTGTTCAGCGTGGAGAAAAGAAGGCTCCAGGGAGACCTTATAGCAGCCTTCCAGTACTTAAAGGGGGCCTACAGGAAAGATGGGGAGGGACTCTTTATCAGGGAGTGTAGTGATAGGATGAGGGATAACAGTTTGAAACTGAAAGAGGGAAGATTTAGACTAGAGAGAAGGAAGAAATTCTTTACTGTGAGGGTGGTGAGACAGTGGAACAGGTTGTCCAGAGAAGCTGTGGCTGCCCTCTTCCTGGAAGTGTTCAAGGCCAGGTTGGATGGGCCTTTGAGCAACCTGGTCGAGTGGAAGGTGTCCCTGTCCATGGCAGGGGGGTTGGAATGAGATAATCTTTAAGGTCCCTTCCAACTCAAACCATTCTATGATTCGCAGGACCATACCTATGACACCATTCATCCACTTCTCCACTCCCCTCTGTGACTTCTCTGAACTTAACAACAGATGAGTCCCCTTTTTCATGGTGAATTTAAACCTTCCCTAACCTCCCAGAAGATGGAAGTTGTTGTAGTGGATGAAGCCAGAACACAACATCCAAAAACATACTGTGCATGTTATCACTATCAAATTAGATCAGAGTTTGAACCAGCTCTGCCCACTGTGATTTAGGGATCTTTAATACACCTGACAATATTCTGCACAGACTGTCGTATGCAGTATTCTTGCACCTGCATCCTAAAGCTACTTTTTCTCAACAGTTAGTGTGCAGTTTAACTACGAGAGAGGAAATGCCTGCACTTGCTGCCTGCACCCACTTTGCCATGTCACCCTGTCAAGCCAATTACTTTAATTAAAGTGCTGTCTGGTCCTTCTTGACAACTCAGCCTTTAATGATGAAAATATGTATGAGAATGATCTGGATGAGAGAGGCAGAACTCATTGTTTTCCAACACTCCTGCTATAATTATCAATTTCACATGAAAGTAGGACAGTTTCTTTGGGAAAAGCAACACAAAAGCGTCACTCGGTTTCATTAGCAGAGTGGTGGTTCTTCGCTGTTCCTGCTCTAATGCTCTTCTTCATGGGTGAAGAATTTAGTCTGGTGCTTTGGTAGAGAGATGCAAACATTGCTAATTGCACTAAGATTAATATTCTAGGAAACTTAAACAAAGTACTCCACTGGCAAATTCATTAAGCCGTAATGGGCAAGTACTATAGTGTCAAACTGGTTTTAATCATGGTGGAAATGTTTTGCATTTCACACAAAAACAGTGCTTGCAAGATCTAGCCTAACTAAGCCTACAGAAACACTAAAGAAAAGTCCATGAGTAATTGATACAATTACAAAGTCAACAGAGTCTCAGGAAATGGTTGGGGACAGTACATTACATTAAGCAACATTTACATGGATCCTACATGTTCGTACATCAGACTTTATCCTGCTCATTCTGCATTGGAAACTTCTCTGCAGCCTTCCAACCTCACTCAACAGTTTGCTTTCTGCTCAGTGAGTATAAGGAGGAGTGTAAGAACAGGAGTACACAATTTATGCAGCTCCCCTGTTTTTTATCATCCTCTGCCTATGAAGGAACGAATAGCTATTTTAGGACAGTGAAAATCATCATTTTTCTATCATTCTTAAGACTACAGCTATTTTATTAGACAGAATTTGCTTTCTGTCCTGCTGGTCTTCCAGAACGGGGCTTCTCAAACTTTTTCCCAGCACAGATCTTGTCTGTCCTCAACCATCTTCACAAAATCCTTCTTCCAAACAGGGAAATAACTGCACACACAGAAGCTCAGTTCCTCAAGTGAGTTGTCATTGTTTTTCTCATCCTCAAAATAACTTAGTTTTTTTTCCTCTCCCCTGCTAGCTCTGTTTGCACCTTTCCCAGCTTTAAAGGCCAGTTCATAGAGAGGGAAAAAAAAATATATTCAGTGACTACTGAGTGGTTATAAATACTGATTTGGGGTATGCTGCTTTGATTCAAGTAACTGTCCACCAGCCCTGCAGGAAAGTGTTTTTGAAGAGAAAAGAAAATCCAAACCTCTCTGTACATTCGGCAGCTCTTAGTTCAGCCTCAAGCTCAGTGGCAGGCAAGTGTCAAAAACAGTCTCCGTGCCTGCAGACAAGGCTTTCTGGGATTAGGGTAGTAGCTGTATGAGACAGAAAACCTATACAGTACATGCAGAGAGAAGAATAATTTGTCTGCTGCTCTCAAAGTGCAGACATTTTATGTATTTGTGTTTACTTTTTAAGGGGGAAGAGGGAGATTTCCAAGAGAGGTGATTTTTTATTTTCTTCCCTCAAGATTTTATAATCTCTGAAACAAGGAAGGCTACAATTTATTTTGAAAAAATACAGATCTTGAAAAGGAACTGCTTATGGGAACAATGAAGTGAAAATGTTGTCCCTCAACAGAACAAATCTAAATGATCATCAGAGTTGTTACCTAAAGCAGGCTATATAAAAATCACTTCCAGGAGCCTCATCAGAACACAGAGACATATTAATACTGAAATATAAGCACTTGCATATCTGTCACTTACTACCTTTTTTTGCTGCTTCTATCCCAGGCCATACCCGACTCTTGCACTCACTCTCTCACGAGCACAGAAGTGTCCAATATTTCAATGCTATTTTCCTCATAGACATCATTCACTGTTAATTGGGCTTCACAATTTCCCCACATTCTTTCAATACACCCATAAGCTTATGAAAGTACATGACTGCTACGGGAAATCTGGATTACAGTGAAATAAGCCTTTGTATTTGGCCTTTGTTTCCTGGAAGGGACACACCTACAAGCCACTGCAATCCTGTACCTCTGGACAGAAATGGGAGCTTTTGTTGCTGCTCTGTTTAACGCGTCCTCCTCTGGAGTTCAGAGGGTGTGCAGACCAGCCACACCTTGCAATAGCTGTGCCTCCTCCTGCAAACAGCAGACAAGTTTAGCATCAATTCATAGATTATCAGATCCGGTAACTGATACTGGAAGGCAAGTGATAGATAGGATGGATCTGCCTGTCTTGGCTTTAAGAGTCATGATTTTGAACACAGCCCAGTAGTGTATGCATGTCTGAAGACTCACACATGATGAACTTGTACTTCATCAAAACTGAGCCAATGCTGACCAATTAGTCCATCTGGAAAACTAAGATGTCCAGCAAACATGACAGAACAATTTCATACAACATTATAGCACAGTAAAAAATGCACAAAAAAGCTGACAAAATGCAGAAGAGCTGCTAGAAAAATCTAAACAGTAGAAAATAAGCACTTTCTATATAAATCTCACTTTCTCCTTGTATTTACTATACCCATGTTGGTCTCTCTTTTATTACATTTCTATACAAAACTGGTATTGGCTCTGTTCTCAATTAAAGCTCTCACCTTCATAAAATTTTCAATTGCATCCAAACTTTCTGCCATCAAGATTCAAGATGATTGACTTGCATTTAATTTCCATAATTGTGGCAGCACTTAATCAGCGAAGTCCCTACCTATATGTATTTATATAGATATACATGTATATACACACAAATACATACATACACGTGACAAATACTGCTGCAGTTATCCTCTCTTCCAGTGTTTGGAGTGACAGTCATCCTAGAAAGTGAAGGCATACACCACTCCCACAACCACAATATTTCCAATTGTTGCTATTATTGCAATCCATAACAATATGGCATCATTTGAAGAACGGGATGTCTCCTCTGGTGGATTCTGCGTGGAAGAAGCTGCATGGACGTTGGCTGATGAGTTAAACAAGGAGTACTCTGTACTAAAGTCCTCATTGGGTGAGTCCATAAAGGCTCCTCCCATAACAGGAAGCTGTGAAGAAAGATATGGCAAAATTAGATTGAAGGCCAATATTTGTATTTGCTTTGTCTCAGTCATTACTAAAGACTAACCTCTAGCAAACCTGCAAAATTACTCAGATTTCAGGTATGTGGTGCTAACCTGTTAGGAATACCACAGGCACACACTTTACAGTATTTCTTCCATTTCTGTTAGAATCAATATTATTGTGGAAAACCTGTGTTTATTACATGGAATATACATAAGATCTAACATGCAGACTCCAAGTCAACCTAAGTACTTATATGCATTTAGAAATAAGAGATACAGCTATCCACAAAGCACTCACATACCATCAGATAATTACACAGTAACTAAAAGTCCCAGAAGACTATAGTAAGCAGGTAGACCAAACCCATAGCTTTACTGGGGAAAAAAAACAACCCAAAGCTATATGTCCAAATCTCTCTGCCAGCCTGACCAGAAGGGAAAAATTCCATCATTGTGTTGATGACTGGTCTGATCTTGAGCAATGAGTAAAACTTAGACGTCAGTGCATGCTCCCTACACTCCCCCTTCAGATCTGGTAGAACTCTAGTACTTCAAGAAAAGCTGAAAAAAGTCTGGGAATGTTCTCTTTAAAGAAATGCTGCAACACCAACCAACTTTTCCTTCCCCACAATGGTTTCCATGCTGCTGCTGTCACCTTCCAACTTTTAGACGCAATTACAATCTCCTGTTTTTACACGCTACTTGTAAGTGCTTTTGGGGTTTTGGCATTATTATTCTTCACCTTTCTCAATAGGGATTTCTTCTACAGCTGAAACCCTCTGGCTCTGTAACACAATAAAAATCCTTCCTGATGTTATACTAGTAGTCATACTGTTATAACTTCAATAGTACTGTTGAAGCCACCATGGCCTATGAATAAGAGAGGAACCAGCCTTGTTTTCGTTCAGACACATCACAGAAGGCTGCTATACTATCAGCCCTAAATTACCGTGCCCAGTACTCACTGGGCTGAAAAATCAATCTCTTCTAACACTCTGTTCTTCAACTCCCGCATCCCATTTTGACTCTCCCACTAACCTCTCCCTTTGGCACCGAACTACACCCGCCTGGCTGTGTGCAGCTGTGCTATGGAGGCTGCTAAACAGGACAGAATTTGAGGACAAACCACCCCTCCCCTCCACAGTGGTGGCTGTAATTTAAAAATTAGAGCAAAGAATTTGAGAAACTTGAGAATAAACTAACTTTTTTAGCTTGCTATCCATAACATTTTACAGACCTATAAAAGACAGACTCTCTTTCAAAGCTGACTGCTGAACAAATTTCATCTGTACTAGAAAATACCATGTCACATTCAAAACGAAACAGAGAATGATGTAAGACCACAGTAAGTATATCATACTACCTAATACACATTAAATAAAATTATCTTTGAGATCAAATATGATTAGACAAAAGCAGTTAGCAAGAAACCAAACAGGAAATTGCAAAAGTCAAGTTTGATCCTTTGTCCCTGCATCAAACAGTTTTGCTGCCATTTCAACACAGGCTGCGTTAAAGAGAGCAAAAGCTTCCATTTCACAAGCAGCCCAGCTTGATGTTTTGAATCCAGTTCCACACCAGCCTTTTTTATGTCTTGGGATTTGATAAGGAAAACATTGCTTGGTTAAATCAGGATTTCTTTCTATGTAGAGAGTGCCATAAAAGGCAATTCTGACTTCAAACTAAGTGTACTTATGTAGTGATGCTGCCATTTAACAGCTACGGAGACACTAATTAAAGATCTTCGCAGCAAATGACAGGCATACATTTACCATATTGACAGCAAAATGTTTAATCTGAGGTGCTTGCATCCTTAGCAAACCATTTTAAGGGTATCAGCATTTAGTATCACCAATTCTGCAAATCTTTCAGCTGGAACAACCATCCAAAATACAGAGGTACACATATGTGCACATGCCCAAGACAGTGGGAGGTTATGAGCCCTGTTCTGCTGAGTGATACCTGGGTTTTGGGCCACACATTCTGTGCCCTCAGTAAGTTATTTGAAGTGACAAGCTGCCACCCCGTTAGTCCACCTAGTGCTGTCACAGAGGCAGGGAGTATTCATTGTAGCAGCACAGCTACACACCACACTGCAAATGATGTCAGATCTGAATCTCCTTGTACTGTCTAAGGCTCACACAAGCTGTTTGCACCATCTGAGGGGAATACGTGGTAAAACAGCTCATCTGAATCTCCGAAAGGCTTGCAGTGACCTGAGACAAAGCACTGACGTTCAGCACCTGGCACAGGCTCTTTCTGTAAAACTGACTTCCAGTTTTTCTGTTTGTAGGTCAGTAGCACTTCACCACAGATCTGGAAATAAACCTTACTGCCAATTTCCTGTTTGCAGAAATCATCTCTTACTAAATGCATATTCCCCCCTCTTCTCACTGCTAAAATGGCTTCACATAAGAGCCCGGGAATGGCCATATGTTGTCAGACAGAAACTCCATCTCCCTTGTGTGTTAGCTCCAGCAGTGGCCATAGATGCTGAAGAAAGAGTAAGAGCACAACTGGACAAGCATGTCAGGTACTACCCCTTAACAACTCACAGCCTCCAACTGTTTTCAGCAAGACAAATGCTATTGCTATGGGTTTAATAATGCCCAAAGAATTTTGCTACCATGAACTTGTGCAGTCTCCACCCGAGCTCATCTAAAGCTGAGCATCCTTCTCATTTTGGCCTCTTACTGCCTCTTAACAGTCAGGGTTGCCCAGTGATTAGGGCCACATAAATCATCCCTGGGAGATATGCCTGTCTCTCCACTGGAGAGAGGGAAGCATAGATGATTAATATCAACTGGTAATCTATCTTTTTGGTAGATTAACTTCAGTGAGATAAGTCTCATCCTCAGTCTTGATATCTTTGTTCTCCCAAAAGGTACAGTATCTTCCCTCTGCAGTCTTATTTATTACATTAAAGGCTGTGAGACATCCAGACCCAACACTAATGGGAGTTGTGAAGTGCCTGTGATAAACAGTAGGCTAAGGATAGAAACCCTTCAGTGCATTCTGTGCTTGCTCTATTTGTCTGTGACTCTACAAAGCAAATATACACCAATTTACATCTGCCAAAAACTTCACTCATGTCACTGCCATTACAGCGACCTGCAGTCTCTTTTAGCCTCAGAGAGTTTTTATAGTTCAGGCAAAGCTGTGCAGAGCCTGTGCCACCTTCCCCAGGAGTGCCAGGCAAAGAGGCCAGAGCAAAGGGTTAACTGGGAAATGCAACAGTGAGGAACATGGCAGGAGCAGATGGAGGGGGGGAATGCTGTAGAACTGTTTGGAAATTAAACTCTTTTCCTAGTGACTATGTCGATATTGTTAAGTAGCACTAAAATAGTACGTCACTTGCTAAATGGCTTCTGGGACTGGCGAAGAACAAATTCAAATCATTAAATATCAACAGGCAGAAAAGCAAACAGCAAGATGTCAAGTGGTAATGAGAACACCCACTGCGCTGAATACCTCCTACTGACATCGAAGAGGACGCTTTAGGGTCACGAGAAGGAGAACAAGGCTCTTGAACTGTTGTTAAGTGATACACTTTCCTGTTAGCAGAAAAATCCTATTCTATAACCAAAATGATTCACATGAAAGAAAAACAACATGTCAGGTACCAGTCACTGAGACTCTAAAAATGATCTCTTTCTTAAGCAGCATCACATAAAATCCATGACTTAGCAATAACATTGCTCCATTCCTTTCAGAATCAGGTGTCTGTCATTTTTTCAGAGTCAGCTAGATGATCTTCAGGGTCTTTTCCAACCTAGACGATTCTGTGATTCTGTGACCGGCCGCCAACCGGATTTAACTCCATTCACCACAACTCTTTGGGCCCGGCCATTCAACCAGTTTTTTTACCCACTGAAATGTGTGCCCATCCAAGCCATGAGCAGCCAGTTTTGCCAGGAGAATGCTGTGGGAAATGGTGTCAAAGGCCTTACTAAAGTCAAGGTAGACAACATCCACAGCCTTTCCCTCACCCAATAAGCAGGTCACCCTGTCATAGAAGGAGATCAGGTTTGTCAAGCAGGACCTGCCTTTCATAAACCCATGCTGACTGGGCCTGATCATCTGGTTGTCCCGCACGTGTTGTGTGATGGTACTCAGGATGAGCTGCTCCATCAGCTTCCCGGGCACCGAAGTCAAGCTGACAGGCCTGTAGTTTCCTGGATCATCCTTCCGACCCCTCTTATATATGGGCGTCACATTGGCCAATTTCCAATCTGTCGGGACCTCCCCGGTCAGCCAGGACTGCTGGTAAATGATGGAAAGCGGCTTGGCGAGCACCCCAGCCAGCTCCTTCAGCACCCTCGGGTGTATCCCATCCGGTCCCATAGACTTGTGTGTGTCTATGTGATGCAGTAGGTCACTGACTATCTCCTCCTGGAATGCAGGGAGGTTGTTCTCCCAGTCTCTGTCTTCTGGCTGAGGAGGCTGGATTCCCTCAGTACAACTAGTCTTGCTATTAAAGACTGAGGCAAAGAAGGCATTAAGCACCGCAGCCTTTTCCTCATCACTTGTTACCATGTTTCCTCCTGCGTCTAGCAGGGGATGGAGGCTCTCCCTGGTCTTTCTTTTGCTGTTGACATAGAAACATTTCTTGTTATCCTTGACTGCTGAAGCCAGATTAATTTCTAGCTGGGCTTTAGACCTCCTGATTTCCACCCTGCGTAGCCTCACAGCATCTTTGTAATCATTGTGAGTGGAATTCTCTTGTGTCTCACTGAAACATACATATATATAGTCTCCTCATCTAAAGCATGCACTATTATGTAAATGCAGATGTCCTGGCTACTATTTAATTACTGGTAATATCTAGAGAACCAAGTTCTGTCCACCATTTGACAGAATACCACCCTACTACTTACAATGCGAAGGCTGGGTACATAGTGACAATCAGGACAGTTATTCCATGTTCGCTGCAAGTGGATTAGTTTAAATGCATTAAACCCCCACAGAGCCAAAATTAAAGGGCACCTAAGGCAATCCTCTTTGATTTAATTAAATAGGTCTAATTCTGAAGAGGGAGGATACATGCAAATGTTTTACGCAGTTAACTTCAAATTCTCATTTTAATTCAGATCCCTGCTTCACCCTGAAATCACAGTCTCAGGTTGACAAGCTTAGGAGAAACAGCTGCTTATTTTCAAAATAAGCAGTTGTCAAAATGCTCACCCTACCAGTGGCAATGGAAAATTTTCACTCTAACTTGGAAGCATCAGGATTTCACCTGTTATTTTTAATCTTGTTAAAACTTCTCTATTCTATGAATTCTGTCAATCTGCTTTTCTTCCAATTCATGATATTCCTAGGACTTGCGTATTACTTTCTCCACTGCTTTCCCGATTTATGCTAGGCTAGATATAATATCTTTGTCCTTTTAGATGAGATCTCTGTTCAAAGTTATTCCTTATCAGCAGTATCTCAGATGCCTGAGGTTAGAGTTTCAGCCTTGCTGTTGAACCATGCTAAGAGTTGCCTTGATCAACAGGTGTCTAGATATTCAGGAAGGAGCATCCAAAGATGTTGCAAGGTGCTGCAGCAGACACTCAATTCTGAATTTGTTCTTGGCTGTAGAAACCAGTTTCCCTTAACTAAGGTATTCCCATGGGAAACTGAGCTCAACTAGATCTTTGTCCCTAGGCACAGCTACCCCTCAAGTGCCTTATATGAGCACATGCCTTGTGCAGGCTGGAGCACCTCTCTGTGGAAAGTGATTCTGCTGAATCAGCTGCAAGAAACAGTGAAAATAACTGTCATGAATGTAAGTGTTTTCACCCTGATTTTTTCACTCTCATATTTCTGCACTGGTAGCATCCAAGATACCCTAATGATAAACATGCTGTGATTCCATTCCCACAATTTACATCTGCCTAGCGCCTCCTTGAAATAGCTTTTATTATTTCAAAGAACCCTACTGCTTTTAAACTATTATTCTCAACCAACTACTGTTGGATTTAATCTTCCGAGTATAGAAGACTGACAACAAACAAAAGCCTTTTTATTGCTGACAAGTCTCAAATGGAAACAAAGAAGTTTCTCATCCTATCCCTGGTCCCAAGAATTCCTCCTCACTTTCCAGCCAATGTCAGCAATGCTGCATCAAGGAAAAGAAAAAGCTTTGTCAGTGTTCAACAGAAATGCAAACAACCTGTATGAAGAAGCTGCAAGCTAAGTCACATATAATTTAAATTGTGAATCTGTATAGTCTAAATTGGAGGGGGTGGTGAATACCACAGAAGCGTGCAGGGCAATCAAGCAGACATGCTTTAAACTATCTGGATGTGCCAGGAACAACCACTCAAGCAGCAGCACTAGGTGACTTTCCACATAACTGATACAGCTGAGGCTAGCATCCTATTGTGGACACCATGTTGGGGAAGTAGAAGGTGCCTGGGTTTCATTTACACACAGTTATAACTTTTGTGCTTCCAGGAGCACAAATATATAAAAATAAAAATAAAGGGAACTGGAAAGGTGAGTATTTATCAACATGGAAAAACTCAGTAGAAGGCTATAAAACTAACCATCAGTGTTATTATGAGTTATTCAAACTGTTTACTATTTCCTAAACTGGCAAAACAGAGGACCTTTTCACACCATGTGTAGTCATACTGGAAAACTCAGAACAGGAATTCCTTTAGAGATAAGAGCAACCTGCAGAGCTGTATCAGTTCAATATTGAACATAACTCTGGAAGGGCTTCAAACACCAAGCTTCTGAGTTTAAACTCTTTAATCATATGTGAGAAGAAAGAGGTGCTGATTATCCCACCTATTGAAGGGTTTCTTGCACAGCCTTCTGATATATGTGACATTGGTAACTTCAAAGCCAAACTAATGGATTTAACTGGACTTACATGGTCTCCTGCTCTGATCCAGGCTGGCAATTCCCTTCAGGTGTCAAGTTCCTCTATTACAAAAAAAAAACAAAACCAAAAAAACCCACAAAATACCCCAAAAGGAAACCAAAAGAACAATCTGGGGTAAGAGAAAGGAACACTGCCTGGGGCATAATGTTTCAAGGTCCCAAAGGACAGCTTTGCTTTAAACACACAAGGTGCTATCACTGGCTGGAAGCAAGAACACAGCTACATGGTATCAGTGGAAGTTTTGGTTCTTAAGCAGAGAGTTAGTGGCTCTCCATGTGCCAGAGGATAAAGAGGAAAAGAAGAGTAACACAAGCTGGTTGTAATGGCCCTTCATATCTGCAAGAGGAAAATGCATTCCCACCATAAATGAAAAAGTCAAATGATGAGGTGTAAGCGGAAAACTATAGAGCAGAGCTCAAGAGTGGGTGTACAGGAAAAAAGTGAAAGAAGCCTAATCCCATTTCTCAAAGTGAAAAAGGGCTGCACAAGCCCTTCTTCCACCATGATCTTTGCAGCCATGTTAATCTCTGACAAAATGTCAATGTCGCATTATCAATCTACTGTTGTGGCCAAGGTATCTTGGTAGCAGAGAAAGGGGCTGACCATATTCTTTTGATTCCCTTCTGCTCCCTCTCCCTTAGCCTGACAACATGCTTAGGCTATTCCCAGGGCGAAAGGATGGGAATTGGCAGCCATTCATAGTAATGGAAGCAACAACACAATTTCAAAACTAAAACTAGTTCCAGATGAAAAATTGTTTAAAGCACTAGACTTCAGGCATGGGCAAAAGCAGTGATTTTGTAAATCCTTCAGTACTCAGTAATCAGGATGCCTCTCATGAACACTAAAAGAATTTCAACGGGCAGGTGTTAGGGGCTAGACCTAAAAGGATGTGACATTCTGGACATCATCTTATTCCTCTAGAGTAAAAATAATTACATACAAATTCCTCTATATTGCATATGCTATGCTGACCACTGTTCAAACAAAAACCCAGTAGCAATCAAAAAATCTTGCATGCTATCTCCAATCCCTGCTACACAGCCCATGAAAAATTAAGTGGCTGAGCTTTAACTAAACCATACTAACAGTCATAATATAGCTTAGCTCTATTTCATCAGAGAAATTACTTACTATTCCATGCAGACTCAAAAGCTTTCAAACTATACATCTGATGTATTTTACACAGTGATGGATGTACTACAAAGACAAGTTGGGATAAATCTGCCTATTAAGGGAAGCAATCACTACCATTGCAGCTCTGCTGTACTTAATGATACGATATAAATGCCTCATTTTCAGCACCTTTGAGATAGCCACCTGGAATCTAGCTTCAAATATGATAACACAAGAATTAGGTCAGTGCCCCCATCATAAGGCAAACCCACTGGGAAAAACTTATTCTATGATGACTTCCAGAGATTAATTCTCCCCCAGAAAATACTTGAAGGAATCCAGCAGAAAGCCTCAGAAGGGAAATTAAAACAATTTAATAGTCTCAACACTTTCCATAATGATTATTTTCCTTAAGTTTATATAGGCTATTAGATTCCCTGAAAGAACTGAGAGAGAAAACTGGTAACGATGTATGCAATTTTATTTTGGCTATACATCGTTTTCAGCCAACATTTTTTTTCCTATTTTTTTTTTCTTTCCCTTTCATTCTCATGTTGCATTACCTTTTCACAAACAAAATAGGGGGGAGGGCTGAGGTATGCTGACAGAATATTTGAGGCATATCATGTCTTATTTAAGACTATTTTTGTAAACATTTTTGCTTGCTTACTTAGCACCTAGTTCAAGACACAAAACATGCCTGAGAGTCAACAAAAACAATGTATTCCAGTTAAGATGCACAAAAAAAGGAGAAAAAGCTGACACGGTGTTAGCCTTCTTCATGTCTGAAGATCTTAAGGGTAGCGGCTGGCATGAAGGTCAAGTAAAGCATACACAGCAGCTTCTAGGAAGAAAGGAGGACTGCCAAATGTTACCCCTACTGCGTGCACTTCACTTGACAGAATACCAATATCTGGCAGGTTGCCATAAGTCTTGATCCCCCCAGGCATATCAGGCTCAACATACGGCTCGAACAACCTATAGACTGCACATACCCCTCAACTTACTCTGTAATGCTTCAGTAGTGTTTTATACCTGAAGAAGAAAATACATAATTTGCTTTAAAATTAATCCTATTCTCCTGCATTTTTCTCATGAGTGAGCTAATCACACAATACACAAGAGAATAAAAATTAGAAAGTGAAAAAATGTTGACAATTTCCTAATTTATAGTATTTGAAGAGTAGTATTCATCGTGCTATGAAAAGTTTCTTCCAACATAACTCTTTGTTGAATATCATGAAGAGACTAAAAGCTTGATCACGTGTAAATCTTGAGTGCTTAAGAACTCAGTGCCACCACGCAACTATTTCAACCATCTTCTAGGATTTATTGTTCCTACAGCAGAGCCCGAGGAAGAGAAGTAACATGTGTTTCTCATCCACTTTGGTGCAAAGTCAGGCATAATGTGAACACATTTCACAAATGGCTTAAAATAAGTCTGGATCACTTTGCTTTGAAGTAAAAGAAGAGCACCCATACAGGACATTTCACTGGCTCTTTTAGTGGGGCAGAAACCTTCATCAAAGTGTGAGAACAGCCATCATCAGAGCCAAATATCCCATATGTTCTCACAAACCCAGATTCCCACAACCTAGGTTTTGCTCATGTACTAAGACCATCAAGGGATGATTAAGTGTGGCTGAACTAGACAGCAGCTGATGACATCTTTATCATGCCAAACAAAAACAGAACATTCAAGCCATCTGTGTTTGTGTGCTTATGTTTAAGACTGTTCAAACAGTTCAGACATTACAGAAAAATATAATAAATTATACATTGATTCTTTCTTTCTAGAGAAGCGTGTCTGCATGTGTGTAGGCAAAACAGCATTCCTTAGTGGCTGACATATGCACAGGATAGGCACAAATCAATGTATAATTTACTGTACTTCTATTTGTAATTCAATATTTGTGCTTTGAACTCTTGCAGTTGGTGGGGCTGAACAGGGTAATTAAAGACATGAATATGTAACAGCTTCCTGGGGAGAAAGAGGGCTCTCTCTCACCCCAGCGGCCTGACAGCTATCCATCTACCCATAGAAGGACTTACCCCAGCCACACTGAAGTCTTCAGAATTGCAGCTCCAGCCTTTTTCAAGCTGAGCATCACTCGTCAAAAATCCAACACAGGAATATTAATAAGCAGCATGGGAGTCTTTCAGTAACAACAGTGCAAATATCTAGTACTTGTGAAAATGCAAGCATCCCTCTCATCTTTAATCACCTATATTTTGAAATGCTGGATTGAAGATCTTAATTTCAAAAATATCTCCAAGAGACTTATGCATCCCACACCACCATTCTGTGTCTTGCATGAATAAATCGGTAACACAATGAGGTACTGAGAGCTCAGGAAGAAAAGTCACAAAGAAAAATGATTGCAACAGATGCCCCAAGAAACAATTAAAGCCATCAGCAAAAAACCACACAGAGAGGTGCCCTCTGTTTGCACCCTCAGAGGCAGTCTCCTTAAAGACATTCTCAAACTCACCATCTAGTCTAAAGGAGGCAAATTTAGGAATTTAAACTGGACATCAAGATCTCCTTTGGTAAGACACCTATTGCTCTCCATTTGCAATATAAGGGAATGTAAGTACTTAATCTTGAGGGAGTGCATGCAGTGCTCATTTGCAAGTTTATACCTTGTTAGGTGCTGGTAGAAACTTATTTCCTACTCTCATCATTACATTTAAGGCTTTAGAGTTGCAATAAAAAAGAGACAGACACACATACATCTAAAATTATCTACACAGACCCATCTTAAATGTAACCAAATCAATACACTAGTAAACCAAGGAAAAGAAGAGAAAAAGGGAAGGATTTTTCAAAAGAAATTACCATTTCTTTAAAGCAATTCTGCATTTTGCCATTTTGAAAGTGCCCGCAAATCATGAGTACTTTTGTAATATGAATGATTGTACACTGAAAGCATCATCAAAGAGAAAAAAGCAACATCAGATAACAAATAGATGACCATAATAAAAAGATGACCATGTTCATCCAAGTTAAAATGAGATCAAGTTAGAAACTTTAAAACATTCCAAGTAAAACAATGTTTCCTACATATTTGTTGGTAGGTTTGAACTCAAGACAACCTTTTATGAAAAGTTTCTCCAAGGCCAGAGTAAGATCTTTGCACTCCATAAAAGAATGGATGCTGCTCTGAGTGCTTTTCTCCTAGCACATGCAATACCTGATCCAGTTCTCCCTTGAAAATAAATTGGAAACCGTGCCATAATATCATAATACACTCCCTGACTGGGGAAACTATACAAAATCGATCTCTTCATTACATCCTTAAAGGAGAACATAATTCCTTTCATCTGTGGTTTAGGATTACTTGAAGTTCCTCTAAGTTAAAGAAAGACATTATTTCTTTATTGGCAAGTACATAGAATTAATTACGGAATAAAACCACATTTAATCCACCCTGTTGCTCAAACAGCATCATGAAAATATAACCGATAAAATGCAGTACATCAATGCAAGATGACTGCCCAGCTTCGAGATTCACACATAAAAATAAGCTCCAGCTCAGTGCAGGAACAAGTAACCTAGAGAAGTGGGAAATTATAAAATATTTTTTAAAATCTTCCAGGCTTGGCTTGTGTGAGAAACACGCAAATCTCTCTTTAACCTTTTATTTCCAGATTGCTGGTAGGAATACAACTTAAAAGTGAAACAAACAAACCAAGTTTAAGAGTTTAATACTATGTGGTTTTAGGCCAATTCCAAACCACATGCAGTGCAATCTAGAGAGCTTGTATAAACCAGTGGATAATCTCTACTGGCTTCAAAGCAGAAACACTAGTGACCATAGACAGCCACCCAACTGGAGAATAGTTTGAGACATACCAGGCACCACGGGCAAGCAGCTGGTGATCATCAATAAACTCTTATCCTTTCTATTGTCCGAGTTAGTACCTTCAGAAACTTACATTCCTCTGTGCTTCTTGTTCTTCTTTAATTTCTTTTTTTTTTTCTTACTTCTTCATAAAAGTTCAGGGGGTTTTTTTGCAGAATGGTTGAGCTCTACTGCAGTTTCACTTAGTTTTAGTTTACACAAAGCCTGCCACAGTGAGGTCCCAGTCTTGCCTAGGTGCTTTGACTACAGTGTAATTATTTACAACTATAACTAGTATAACTAGTAATTAGAATTATCAGTGGCTCTTTATACCAAGAGCTACTATAGTGTAAGCAACCAGCTGCTGTCAGATATCCTCTACCTGTGCATGGCATATCCATGTCTATTATATGCATGCGAAAATCGAAGCAGTGGATTCACTGAAACCAGTTCTCCTCTCAGCATTAGTTTTTATATTGAGATTTACTGCAATAATATAGTATCAGTTTGGGAGAATTATAAGCAAAAAATCATGCCTGTCATTTTTTCACCTGACCTATGTTAGGAAACACAGCAGTGTGGAGTCTGTCCATTCAGAACAACCTGAAACCAGAAAGGATTCCCCTTGGGAAAATCTTGAAGACATTCAACAAGGTAGAGTTTCATTATCCTGAAGCGAACCTCTGAACAAACCTGTTTGACCCCACCAGTGATACAAAACACACTTAGATGAAACACACATACAACAACAAAAGGGAGCAAGTCAAACTCCTCAGAACGACCACAAGAAATGTGACTGCAATCACTAAGAAGAAGGACTGGGTCCCAGTAAATAAAAGAGCAAATGCAGCATGGTTAAACTTTAATTATATTTGGCTCCCTCAAAACAGATGCTCGCAGACAGATTTCTGTTTCACCCACTAATGACTGTCATACACAATCATGTCACTGATTCCAGAGGGCTGCAGGGTTTATACACTTGCAGGCAAAACTGACAAGACACAACTAAAGAATATTCACCAACTCCAACACCCTGCTTTGTCCAACAGGGATATTCAGATACTGTGATAGAAATAAGAGAAGAAGACTGTGCCACACTGTTTCAGGAAAAGGATTGTCAGACTATGCTTGTGCCTGTTACAGCCTCTGCATATAAAAGCAATGGCCCTCCTGACCGTGGCTTGGGAAGCCACAGTGTTCTCCTCCTCTTCAATATCTAGTCTGGGTTTCTGAATCATCACATACTGCTGAAAGGATAACAGGAGGTAGTGGTACAAGAAGACAGACACAGACAGTCAGGGGGTCAGAAGGAAGAGGTACATCACAAATATGTGCAGGGGAAGGCAATCTGTTAGGAAGTCATATATGTCTTGTGTACTTCACACTGGCCCAGAGTAAACCCCCTCCCAAGAAATTTAAGAGAGGCTTTCTAATTACTTCAGGTATGAGCCTCATAAGATTTTACAGTGTGCCTTGGTCAACTTCAACTTTCTGTTGCAAGATCTACAAAAAACGAGATGGGAAATGAATACACTCATCTGTACTCCAAGGTCATGTTTCTCAAGCTCAGGTCTTCCCAGCTCAGATGAGGACACATCAAAATGGAGCACAAGTCTGGAGTTATGCAGCACTACTGTCATGAACCTCAATTCATCCAATTTTATCAGGAGCAGCTTCTTGCTATTGCAGGTTAAATAGAGAGGGAAGAAAAAACATAAGCAAAACCTTCTGTGTCTCTCCTTCAATTCTGGGGGTGGGCAGAGCCTCAGTGTGAGAAGAGGGACTAACAAACACACCAATTCCCACATACACATGAGGGTCACTACCGATGTTAAACATGTTCTTCAAACACCAAGTAGGAATCCCTTCTGTGTATTGCAGCTCTACCCACTGCAGCATTTTTCTTCCCACAAGACACTAAATTATCCCCAGCATTGATATGACAAAACCAGTGCCACCATCTCGAAGGTGAAAGCAGAGCCTGGATTTTGCACGCCAGCCCCAGAGACAGAACGGTTGTTCATTAGTCTGCCCAAATTGTAGCAGAAGAGTAAGCTTCTGCTTTTGTCCTTCCATTAGGACCCACTTCCCTCTACAATCCTGCTGTGCAGGCACCACTTGTGTTTCCCCAAAAGGAAAGTGCTTGCTCTTTGAGCAGCTGCAGAAAAGCTGAGGCTCTGCTTTGAAAATACCACCAGTACACCTTGTCCATAGATACCCACACTCCCTGAAAACCTGACCAATACCCATCCCTTCTGTTTCAAGATTCTTACAGTTGTACTGTAAGACAAAAAAAGAAGGAACATTAGCAATTCATCTAAGTCTTGCTGACCTGATGGAGAAAAAGGAAAAAAAAAAAAAAAGAGAAAAATAATTTCTAGAACGCATTGGAGTGCATGACTCATTATCAAGGAAATATCATTGGGCCATGTCAGCCTTCAGAATGAACTGGCACCTTTCAGTGAGAGTACATCTTGCGTCAAGAAAATCCTTATCCATTACTTGGAACCAAGCTCCGGCTGCTAATTGATCTTGGCCTATGAAGGCTCCAAACAAGATGGGCTCTGAGCAAGAATCTACTCACATGTGGAGAACAGCAGCAGAACCAGCCAGTCAGGATTTGTGTCACAACAAGATCTGTGTTACAAATCTGATTATTTGCACAATGAAGCAGGAAAAAAAGGTGAAGTGGAACTAATTTTCTTTATGGACCAATCCTTTCCTCTGATTCATATGTTAAGTTCCTTCTTGACTTATCTTGTCTACTTTGATTGTAAGCTCTTCAGGGTTTTCTGCACTTGTTCAGTGTCCACCACAAGACCAGCTGATGAATCTCTGAAGGATTACCAGTGTTCAGCTCACCTCTAACTCCAAAGCTGCCCTGATCCGTAATGGACTACTGATAGCCTCATGTTAATTTTTAATCATTCTTGTCTATAGCTTGTTTCACCAGTCCTAATAAGCTGGTGGCTTCACAACACTGAACAAACTCAGAACCTAGCAAGCTGTTCTCCTACTTCTGTTAGACGAATAACTCCTATAGATTTTTTTCTTCAGATCAGCCAAAGGCTGATGTTGAACACTTTTCACCAAGAGGCTAAAATACACGGGCATGCTCATTCTTCTCTTCAGAAAACACCATGTATGGGCTAGAGCAGAGGAAAGGTCTTTATTACAAAAGGTAATTGCCTCATGTCAGTTCTTTGCACCATTGTCTTCTCTTGGGGTTAAGCTAAAGGAAAAAGAAAACGGCCATTTCCCAAAAGACTTGTGCCAGAGCAAACAGTGATCAAGCAGTGAAGACCAGCAGACATAGCTAATATCTCCCAAGTTATTCAGGTTGGGTGTGCTGAAAAAAGTCAAACTGAGGAACCAAAGCAAAGACTGTGTGCAGTTTTGGGTGCCTCAATATAAGAGCGACATCAAACTATTAGAGTATGTCCAGAGGAGGATGACCAAGATGGTGAATGGTCTCGAGGGCAAGACTTACAAGGGGTGTCTGAGGTCACTTGGTTTGTCCAGCTTGAAAAAGGCTGAGCAGTGCCCTCATCACAGTCTACACCTTCTTGCAGGGTGCTGATCTCCTCTGTCTGGTGATCAGCAAGAGGACATGAGGAAATGGAGTGAAGCTGCATCAGGGGAAGTTCAGATTGGACATTAGGAAAAGGTTCTTCATTGAGAGAGTGGTCAGTCACTGGAACAGGCTCCCCAGGGAAGTGGTCATGGCACCAAGCCTGTCAGAGTTCAAGGAACATCTGGACAAGACTCTTAGTCATATGGTTTAGTTTTAGGTAGTCCTGCAAGGAGCAGGGAGTTGGACTTGATGATCCTGATGGGTCCCTTCCAGCTTGAGATATTCTGTGATTCTATGATCCGCACTTCAGCCACATTTCATATTATATCATTTCTCCCATCTCACTCTCATCTCTCCTCTGCTCCCATTAGACTTCTATTTTCCCTCATTTTTTTTCATCCGACTCTATTTCCCCTCTTATTTCTCCAATTCCTCTAGTCAATACCCATTCTCCTGCCTTTGATCCATCTCAATTACTTAGACCATGAGTGATTTTGGTTAAAGGCTGCTTGGCATTCTGGGGCTGAAAAATGCGTAGCAGATCCCTGTTGTTCCCTAGTTATGACAGTAGAAAAAGCAAGAAAATGCAGCATCAGCATCTGCCAACTGTACTTGGGCATCTACAAACAGAGCAAGATGAACCAAGTATGAGCTGACAGCCTTAAAATATTATCTGATCCATATTATTTTCATTAAAGCCTGTAATTTAGATGATGACATGTTTCTTTCCTTTGCAGAAATGCAAATGAGATATTTTGCATATGAGAAGTTTGACATTGGTGGAGTGAATTATAGGGATATTGATGTACTCTACTTTCTCAAAAGGTTACTGTGATCTTTTGTGATTAAGAGACATGATGTTACTAAGCTAAATGCTTCAGTTGCTATTAACAATACCTCCCAGTGAAAAATCAAACATTTTTACACAAAGTGCTGAATAAGATAAGGGAAGGATACTTCTCATGTCAAAGCAGGAGATCTATGACCTTCATGATGCTGCACTGTATCATTGTAAAAATGTATATGTTTGGCTTGGGCAACACCAAGGCATTAGTCTTCAGAGCTCAGAAATGAGTAAGTATAAAAGGCACATTTAAGAAAGTTTCTTCCAGGTGATACCCTTTTTACATCTGCTGGCCATCTTGTTCTGTCAAGTGAAAAAGCTATGAAGGCAAAGAAGCTAGCAGCAAGACTAGATGTACTTTTAATGAAAAATGAACTGCTGTTTTGTATCATGATTTCAGATTAATTAAATCTGCCTCATTTTGCCATAAAGATACTGAAAGTGAAAAGAAATTAATCTAAACCAGACCAATGCTAATTGGACCCAAACCACTCCAAGCACATCTGACATGTAACACAGAGGTGCTGTCTTCAGTTCAAGGCAACAGCCACCTCTTTTTAGAAACCCTCATTCGTATCCCACACGTGAGCTTTTTCTACCCTCTCCAAAGACATGGAGCCAGCACAGACATGCAATTCCTGTCCTCAGGACTGGTGCATTTGTTGAAGACATGCCAGACAACCTCAGCTTTCACCTAGCCAATTATAAACTCCTAATGGTTAACTTCAACTTGTTGCTCAGAGGACTTGATTTAAAAGATGGAGTGGAGTGAGGAGGTGCAGGAAAGCTACAAATAATTATCATTTGATCAGAGATGGCCTGGAAAAGGGAAAAAAAAAATCTTTAGCCCCCTTTGACATACACGTATAAAGACAACTGTAATTTCAGTGACACAGTGAAAAATCTAAACAACCAACCTGAAACGTGCTATGCAAATGGAGGCTTTCTAATGTATTGATGCCCTTTCCCACTTACAAGGCTGACTTGGGTCCTCAAGAGAACTGCCTGACAAGTGAATGAAGTAGTATGTGAACTCAACACTACTTCAGTGAAAGAAAGTTTGTACAGAGAAGAATATCCACAAAGCAATTACTCTTTTCTGTCAGCTTCACTGACTTCAGAGCTCCTTTGCATTGCTGCTGAGTCAAGAGCATTAAAACTGAAGGACTAACAGGATTTACCACCATTAGCAGCTTTCAGAGTTGTTCTTTGGTTATCCCACGTAGTTATTTAAACTAATTAATCTCCTTTTTTTTATTGATTGTTCTTTATTTGTTTGGCTTTACCCCTAATTTGAAGGACATTGAAAAGGGCTGGCCAAAATAAGATGCACCTAGGATGGTATTAGGCTCCTGTGTAACCCAATTCATTGTTTAGAAGAAAAGGGTGCTACTACCTGACACAGAGTAGCTGGATGATAAACAGCCAGTGACTATGGAGCATGTTTTGGGAGGATCACTGGCAGGCTGACAGCTTTCAGACATATATGAATGCACGTATGGGAATACAGTTACATTAGTTTTCTCCACAGATGTGGAAAAAAAGATAAAATTCCTTCAAATGATGTTTAGTGGGCTGAATATTGCAATACCTGTGATTTGAAAATGTTTCATTTTTTTACTCGTACTCTAGGGACTAATAATTCTAGTTAAATATAAGGATTCCACAGGAACTATGAAAATAAATAAAAAGGTCTTGATCAAAACCCAAGAATAAAGGAATGGGAGAAGGGCAAAGATGGCAATGAGACAGAAGTACAACTAGGTGGTTATGGGCACCAGCATTCCAGCCATTGCCCAGTATTTTGCTGACTTTAAAAAAGGATGATTTTCAGAAAGTATTCTGGGAAAAAAACAATAAAATGGCTTTGCTGTATGTGAGAAACTAAATGCAAGGTTGAGGGGATATATGGGATGAGGCATCCCTGAAATCTAAAAAGTGGATAATGGAAGAGATCATTGTAGGCCAGCTGGAATTAGATGAGATTTTGAAAGGAAATGCAGAATGATGGATGAGATGGTTGACACACGGGTTTATTTATGATATAAATGGTCCTCATTTGAAAGCAGGAAACTAGTTGAGACAGACAAGGGAAAAGCCAGAGACTTAAGAAAAAAAACAATAGCTTTTTTCTTTGTTTAATCATTTCAGGTTTCCAAATCTTCACAGCATTCCCAGTTTGCTCTGCATACAGCCAAAGAGCGGAGCGCTCATCAGTCACTTGTTATTTCCTCAGCTTGTATTTTTCCCTCCACAGGTCTATACAAGGCCAATTTGCTTTTTACTTATGGACTCTGCTGCTGCTGAGCAGTCTGTGGGCCCTGCATTCATGCTGCCTACTCCGCGGCAGAAGCAGCTATCAAAGTACCCCTGACACCGCCTGGAAGGTGGCAATAGCAAATGGATTGTGATTCCTGTGGTTTTTTCAATTCTACTGTATGTCTTTAGCACGTGCCAATTTTAACACGTTCATGTTTTCCCTTGGACATATGTACGTCATGGCAGCAAGGCATGTGTTTATTCCCACTGGTACTTTACAGCTGCCCTCAGCATCGAGCACTCAATACTCATGCACAGAGATGTGGACCTGTGAGCAGGTATCGCAAACACCCTTTCTCCTGGGCTCTCCTTTTGCTCTTCAGATACAGGCACTTGTGCTCTTGCAGACAAGGGCAGCCATGGGGGTGGGCAGTGGCAGATGGAAAGCAGAGCAGCAGTGCCACCCTCCACCCACTCCTCCTTCACCATGCGCTCCGCAGCGCTCAGGGGCCACTGCTCTGCCTGGGACACATGAATGGAGCCGTCTGCTCCTCCACTCTGGCCACACGGCCAGGGCTAGCCCTGTCCTTAAGTAGCAATAAGGTCAGGCGGCATCCTGTCGCTGCGGGGCTTTCCCGGGCAGGGAGGAGAGCATGCGTGGGCTCCCACTGGTAGGCATCAAGTTTACATGATGTGAATGCACATATGCCCTTATCACTGTTTCGTCTCCTGCCTTTTAACAGCAATTCTTCCCATCAACTTGTCTCTTTGTGAATTTGTCACATTTTCCAAAGAACAGATGTGGAGGCTACCTAGTGGCTTCTGTGAAATGGATTTAAAAAAAATAGAATCAAATTCTAGAAGATTCAGGGTTTTGCTGATGGTTCCCATAACATAAATCCAGCGCTGCGATTGGGCAGCACAGCTCACAGTTGAATTTGGACCTCCAAAAATACACGTAGCCCAGATTGTGTATGAAATAAATGCTCCTACAGCAAAAATGATAGCACATTTAAAAGATAAATGCGAGTTGTACCACTTGAAGCACTGGTTCCAGAAATCCCCAGACTCACAAAAACAAGTCTGCGTTACGATTATATAGAAAAACAGGAGGAAAAATGTAAGTAGGAGGGAAAACAAAGCCCAAACATGCAGACTGCTACATTTTGGAAGCTACAACCTGCTGCCTCCAGGGAAATGCAGAGTTCTGCTACAAATGAATCAGTGGGAATGACATCAGAAGGTACCATGTCCATGTACAGGATCCTACATAGGACGTAAGTTACTGAATAAATACATCCCTTACCGGTTCTAAGAGACAGGCACCCAACTTACCTGGTACTAGCTAATGAGGCGGGCAGGAAAGGGACAGTACTATCACACAGAGCCATGGCAAAGGAGGGTCAGATGGTGGCAGAGATACTCACGCACTGTCATGTGCTTCCATCATTTGGGATTTAGGCTCAAGGCTGCACCAGCACATTAAAGCAAGGTGGCGGCAGCAGAGATGAAGCCTCCCAAAATGAGAGGGAACAAAGAAGCCTGAGATGTTTCATTGCATCTCTACGGTCACATCCCTGAAAACGTTGTCCACGTTGTATTTGTAAGCGCACACAATCACTCTGTTTCCCACATACTTCAGAAACAGACCAATAGGTGAGATCCTAAGGGACAAGTAAGTCTCAGTTAGGAACACTGTCTGCAGGTCAGCCTGATTACAAAACCCCATTCTAGCAGCCATGGTACTGGACTATATCTCCCGAGAGCCACTGCTAAGGGGCTGTTACTAGTGATCAGACCGTGTCATCATCTCCAAGACAAAAATACAGCTCCTGCCATGAGATGCTTGTTCTGTGTGGTCCCCTCCGTAGACTGGAGGAGGAAGAAAGCAGAGACAGAAGGAAAACTAGAGTGCAACATCCATGTCCCCAAACAATGTGTCTGTGTGGGTTATTAGGGGCTTGCCCTCCTCCTGTTTATCTGGGATTGTCCCACTTCAGCCCCCAAAACAGACCACCAGTTTTAAACCTGTCAACTTTCTCGACTTCCTGCTTTGTTTACAAATGGTCTACTGTCAGCCATTGTTAGACTTTAATAGAGATTTAGTGACTAAATACAACCACGTTCATGCCCACATTTCTGGGGATGCAATGCTGGAAGATGTGAGCTCAAGCATTTGTTTCTTGGCTATCAACGAGAAAATGTTTATATTTTCAACTTTTTTCCCCCTCAGTGTTTTCAAACAAAACAGGAAAGCAATCTCTAATTGTTATTTCTTTAAACATTTGCTCAACTATGAATTCAATCAGCCTTTTTTTACAGTAAATATCACTTGGTTACATGCGAGATAATTACTCATGACTGCAGAGCGGGTAATAAAATCAGGGAATAAAATGGCAGCAGCAGACAAGAATCAGTATGTTCCTGCATTTGGAGAGCCACATTCCATCTTGGTACAACTTCACTCAGAGAAGAAATGTGCATTTACCGGGTAAGGATGTGGCCTTTACCTTAACCCATATATTAAATTAACAGAAACGGAAGGAGACCCTCAGGTCAAGCACTAGGTTGCAAACCGCACAGAAAGTGCTGACAGAGCTATTTTACTTGTGCCTTGATATTTTTCAAGCGACTGATTTTAAAAATAAATTGCTACCCATGCAATTGCATGGATACCGTATTTGTTTATTCTCATGTCAGTGACTGAGAAGCTGTAAATAGGTGTGACAGCTGCAGCAACTCCTCTGTTACTACCGCTCTGCTCCTCCTGCAAGACAGGCAGTGAACGGGATGGCTACTAGGACTGACAGGAGCATAGTACCATCCTCAGGCAAAGAGTTATACATGAGCTGAATCACTCTTAAACTGATGATGGGGTTTCTGTCAAAATCAGCACGCAGAGAGATGCTACTTATTTTTCGGGAAAAGCACACCCCATTCTGCCAGCTGGCCAAGCTTTACTGAAATGGTTCAGGGTCTGACAGTCCCAGTTTTCCAAACTTCAGCAAGATCACCTGCTAGATTCATTTTGAAGGAAATGACACCATAGTTAAAAAAAAAAAAATTAAAAATCTCAGACCTTGTTAGTCATGAATACAGTACCGAAAGGCAAAGCTGTAAGCTTAAAGCTGTAACTTCATCAATATCCAGAAGAAGTTGAGGGATGCTCTGAGCATTACCTCATGGGCCACCTGACTGCACACATGGCGTAAGAAGGATTTGCTGCTTTGCCTCTGCAACACGTGGCCAATTTAAGCTTCCTCACTGAGGAAGCACCAAATTGGGAATCAGTTCTCACTAAGACCCTTATGTCCTCCATGGCATCACAGGGAAGTCTTGCCTTCCTCTCCATATCTTCATAAGAAGATTTAAAGTTTATGAGAATGAAGATCACATTAGAAGTTGAACCGAGTAAGTAGTAAGTCACTGCTGGATGTAGCAGTTGGACAACTACCCTGAAATACAGCAGTAGTCTGAGGCCACCCCTGAGTGACAGACATAGCCATATTTGCTTTGGTTGGCACCCCAAGCGTGCAGACCCACGCTGGCCCAGCCAGGACTCGCAGCAGCTTGCAGATATGGTCCCTCTCCTCCCTGGTCATGCCACAGTCCTGCAGGACAGAGCGCAGGCACCAAAGATGATCACAGTATTTGGGTGCAAGGTCTCAGTCACGTTTCACCCAAATTGAGAGTACATGCCTGACCACTGCTTATATTGTAGGGTTTCAGAGATCTCTACAATAAATATGGAGATGCACCCATATCCCAAGTGATATATACTTCTGTAAAAGAAGGTATCATGGATGTGGTGGAGTCCAGTTGAATTTCCCTCATAGCCTATGTGCTATACAAGGTATGGAATAATTTTTTTTTAATTAAAAAAACTAACACTAGAAAATTATCAAATCTGTTTGCATCAATGAAATTATACTCTTGTTTAGGCAAGGCTAAACTTATAGCGTAAAATTATGTGATTAGTTTTCTAATGGCAAAGATCAGGTGGCAAGACAAGACCAACTTTCATCTCAGAAGAGACCCTCCTAATTCCATTTATTCTCCTCGAGGACTGAATTTAAGATTTTTAATAACTGTTGGCTTTGCCATTTCCAAAGCCAAGAGTTTTAGAAATAATGAGCTGGCTCCCAGGAGCTGGCCAGCATTTTCTACATCAATTCAAATCATACCATGCTGCATGCTCAAGGAAGACACCAGAGTTTGGCCAAAACTACCTTTGCTAGCTGTCTCCCACTTCACTTCCTCAGCATTCCCCATGGCATATGCTGGCACCTGAAGTCTTTAAGGAACAGCAAGGGGTTGCTATCGTGGCAGCCTAGACAGCAGCTTACATCAGCATGTTGTCTTCTGCCTTCTCCATGCCCTCCTCTTCTGCCAACTATGTACTGTGTAGACCAGAGGACAGGAGACAAGTGATTTAGAGGCAGGACTGTTTATGCAGTCATCCAAATGCTCATCTTTAAAGCACCGTTTAGGGTATTAAGTGATAAAGTGATAAGCAAGAGATGCACCATGAAAATCACCCATGCTGAAAATCACAGCTGGCTGGGTAAAGAAGGTTACCTGTGAAAGCTGTAAGAGAAGTCAGGAGGTGCATACCTCTTCTCACACTTCCTAAGATTACAGGAGAAATGTGTTGCAAAACTACCTTTGAGAAAAAGGGAGAGAGAACACAGCAACTCAATTTCTTCTGCTTCTGTTTCATGTCCATGAGGAATGCCAGAGAATGCACGAGGAGAATAAAACATCTGCCACCCTGACAACAAATCAGTGCAGGGTTTCACTGCCTTGCTCATCCGCACAGTTTCACAGCATGCTCAGTCAGATGGTTCAGAGACCAACGCAGAATGAACCATTTCACAGCCTGGATCCTATTACAGAACAACCACCATTTTCCATGCCTTAATATTAATAACCGCATATTCAATAAAGTTTTCCTCCAGATATGTGGGGATAAAGATATCATAGGACAGACAAAGAGAGAGAAGTGTTTGTAAAAGCATTTTCAATATTTTTCTCCCAAGTGACTGCTGGGGTCACCATCCAGAAAAGAGAATTCAGAACTTTTCAGATTGAAGTTGTAACTGCTCTGCTCAAGCTGGAGAGCAACCAAAACACGGAACAGAGCAGAGGGGGTCACATTTCTATTCCCGGGGGTTTAGATTCTACATCTAGCACCACTCAATTTTTACTAACCTGCAGTCCAGTAAAGACTATGCAGACATACTAACATGTCTTTAGTAAGACAACTGAGAAAGTTTCTGCTGTGTTGCTTACACTTGCAGTGACTGTAGCATTTTAGTTTGCTGCTCTGTTCCACTTGCATTTGCTGTCCCTGAACAGAAGAAATGTTTACTCTTTGCCCACATCTTCCAGATCTAAGCCTAAATTTCTGTAGGATCTGGACCTGAGCTGGTGAAACTATAGCATCTGAAATAATTTACAAAAGGTAAGGGATATGAAAGACATAGAAAGAAGATACCCAAAAAGGACAGCATACCTGAGTTGGAATGAAGACATTTTATACATGCATACAAGAGAAAAGTTGGGAGAAAAAACCCGAGAAACGTCCATAAAAACTTATGTGGTGTATCGAGGAGGGTAAGGCAGAAAGATGAAGGGAGTAACCCAATTTACTTCAAGTGAAGCTCACTTTTAAAGAAAAGCTATTATGATACCTCGAAATGCTTCACCACTTATTGCACTTAATTATATACTTCACTTAAATGGAGGTGTAGTTCAGAGGATTACTCACATACTTTAAGCACACAGTTGGGGTCTTAGAGAATTTAAGTGTGATCAGCTGCTCCAAGTCCTGGGGTTCAGCTGCACTTTCAGAAATCGTTTAAAACTTTACATTTTAATACTGTTGCTTTCTCACCAGTTCAACTGTTACTTTTTCTCTCTGAACATGTATCTCAACACCTCTAGCATCAGCCAAAGAGCCATGGCTGTCCTTTCTCCTTCCATGCAGTGACTCTGGGGGGCTGGTAGCTTTTATCAGTTGTGGAACCCAGCACACCCTCCCATGTTTTGCAAATGCTCATCCAGTTGTTTTGGCAGGAAAAAAAAAAAAAGCCACAGTGGAAGTCTATGGAAGTTTCATTTTGTTTTAGCTACTCACAGCTCATTCCTAGACTGTTCGCCCTTTCCTAACATTTGAAAGGCTTACAAGCAAAATTACACCAAACAGTACCAGCTGCGGTTAAAAGCTTTTTTAAATTATTTTTTAAAACATTTACAAACTGGAGATAATCTCTTTGCAAAGCAAAAGGAATTGGCCCTGTATCCAGCAGCCTGCTGCAAAGAGGCACGGAGCTTTTCTGAAGCAACTGTAACATTAATGTTTTCTAATTAGCTTCTGCTTGGCAGGTTTTAGTTCTGGAAGCTACAAGGAGCGTAGAATTCAGCTTTCAGAACAGAAAGACTAAAGATTCATCCTAAGAGTATGTGTCATTTCAAACAGCCACTGCTGTGAGACAGACCTGAAAGCATTGCGTGGGTGTGCAAGCCAGTGAGAGAAAGGGTGGGTAGTGACTGCCGCTAACAGCATCAGTTCTGGCTGCCCTGTACATGCTGCATGGTCGTATTTGCAGGGCGAGATCTTCTACCCCGTGTTGCCTCTGCTCCCTGTAACCCTTCCAAAGCTGCAGAGTGTACATTCAGTAAGTGTTCAGCGCTCCTGGTCTTGGTGCCACAGCTGGCCATGAATTTTTCTCCTATTCAGTGCTCAATGTAGGGACAGGTATTGCTCACTGCAGCACCAGAGGGGACAGGAGAGCACACACTGGCCACTCAGCACCTTCAAAATAGATGGCAAGGAATTCACACACTTCATTCTGACCCATTCTGTTCTGAAGTGCTAGTAACTTGCATATGCAAAGTCAGGATCATGTCTGCCAAAGGCTTCCACTGCATTTATCCTGCTGCTACTCCATGGAAATGGAGCAAATGCTGACGTATCCACCAGCACAAGAAGTAGATGAAGCCACTGATGGGTGACACAACTATCATCAGTTTGCCACCAATTTTCAAGGACTTTCCTTTCACTCTTGAGCATGTATCCACTGAAGAAAAACAAAAGAAGTGCTTAAAACGGCAACAGAGCCATCACTATTTCAAAAGACTCCTTTGAAAATCATCACTCGTGTGAACAGCGGAAAGGTTTAACACTAATCCTGTTTGGGATACTACACTCATCAAACCAAAAAGCCTGCCAAAACAACAGACAGAGGACTCCAACAGCCCACACTGGCTTAGGCAGACAACGCAATTCATGACAGAAATACCGTCAAGGAAAGTAAGTCCCAGCAGACTGATGTAGCAAGCTAACAAAGCAAGTCATTGCTCAGTTTACTTGGGTTGCTGTTCTAATTTTCTGCTTTCCACATCACTGCACTTCATTTGAATGCTTTAATGTTTTCCTTGATCAGTGATTTAATTTAATGGCATACCAATGGTCACCAAAGCATCACACTGCTTTACTAAATCCCATGCAACCCTTTGAATTATTTGGAGTTTTGCCTGGTATGGGAATAAGGTTAGGAATGTGGTGAAACTAGCTTCCTAATGGCCAGCATCCATCCCATTTCCAACAAAACTTAAAATACAACCTCCACCCCCATGTTTGCAGCTCATCAATGAATACAGAAATTCAGTCTAGATTAGCCAAAAAGAAGCATTAAAAAAAAAAAAAAAATCTATAACCAGTCTAGATTTTCTAGCCTATGGATTCTGAGGACCCAATACCACTGGGCTACCCAGTTGCTACCCAGAAACTCAGTTCTCAAGTTTGCCAAGAGCATTACTGCTTAGTATATGGCAGGGTTGGGCTCTTACTGCTAAAGAAATACCAGGCACCTGAACAAGCAAGATGTTTGGTGTGAATGTAGTACTGCTTCAGTCTTCATTCCTCTTACTTGCCATCTGTAGCTATTTTCTGTGTACAATAGGAACCCAGCTGTTGCTGCCATCAACTGTGTTGTGAAAGGCTTCCGCTTTATCTTCGTAAAGCATGTGAATGTGTCCATTTGCAGTCATGTTACAAACCTCCTTTCCACATTCAACAAAGATGGAAATACATGAGATCTACTCCCTTTGTGAACTCTTTAGCCTATATCTGCTGAAAACCGTGTAATTAAAAAAAAAAACCAACAACAAACCACTTCACAGAATTAGTCTCACAGTTACTCAGCACATGAAACACAAATAAATTATTTCCAGTATCTTCTGACCCTCCCTGTGCAAGGGTGGATATAAGTAGACTGCACAAACACGTGCCTCACATAAGCCACATCCTACTTTCCCTTCCCTACCACCCCTCTCCTACCACATCCTCCTCTTCTAACATTCAGCAGCTTCTATGAGAATTTGGTCAGGCTATTAATTGGTGGAAATACAGTCACTCCAAAACACATAGTCTCAGCCTTCCCTGGATTAATAATATGACCAACAGTAGGTTTTCTCTTGCTCTTCTAGGACGTTTTCCTACGAATTGCAAAGTATTCTCACCGCATCTGTGCCAGGCTTTGAGATATTTCATTTTAAGCAAGTGACAGTCCTGCTGATGTTACTGCAACAATATACACGTGCTCCAAGTGCAGTAAGTGCTTAAGTGTTTTGCTGGATTGGAAACACTGCTTTTAGCAGTGTGCACAAATCTCCACAGAATTTTCAAAAGCTTTGCTGGAACATAAATTTCTGCTATACAAGACTTGGAAATGCAGTCTGCAGTGCTACTGCAGTGATAAGAAAAGTGCAGGGCTTCCTCTTGTTCCCCTCACTAATGAGAATCCAATGCAGTTGTGCCAAGCAGCTAGCAGAAAGACTTCTCTAGAAAATGATTCTCACCTCAACTACTGGCAACATCCTGGATGAGGACACCACTGATTTCTGCGCACCGAACAGGATTTCTGCAACATCTGGATTATGCAGTTGGTCCCTCTGGCTGTGCCATACCAGAGCAAGGCAGCAGGACTTAAGCTTGAACTTTGAGCATCCAAGACATCCTTAGTTAAACTCAGATCTGCTCTTTCAGCTTCCTGATGCTTTGATTCTATTTATTATAGGTCAAGTCATTCTGAAGAAATCAAAGGATGTCAGAGAAAATAACTTTAACCTTTAGAAGAAAGCAGAGATGGTAAGAGTAATGGTCAGTGCCCTATTATGCTGTACATAAGTGAGCACTGAACTGGTCATGTAAGAGAATGCCTACATCCTCCTAGCTAACATTATTAATGTTTGATGCTACGGATCAAAGAGGCTTTGTCTTAGGTCTTACACTATAATCAAGGCAGCTTTTGACAAGGAGAGGTTCATGCATCTTTAAATCCCGATTCTCCATGTGGTTTGGCTTAGAGCTTAGTTTTTGGCAATCACACTTTTTAAAGAAAAAAGTACAATAAATCAGTCCTAAGCTTACACCAGCAATGTCAAAGCTTCTGAATGACCACCCCATTCAGCACTGTCACACATAGATTCTCTAAGTACAAACATGCCCAAAAGGTCTGTCTCTCTCTGGAAGCAGGCAATGAAATTCAGCTTTCTCGGCACATATATGGTGCATGCAGGCACACACACAAGCTCACACTGAGCAAGTAGACTGGATTCTGTTTTGAGCTGTTGGGAATAACCTACCAAAACCACAAATCTAAAACCCTCCTGTTTTTAATACCTTCAGATTACCCTGCTGTAGAAAGAGCACACAGCTAATAAAGGCTTTGAATCCCTCTCCTCTTCTGAGATGGAGAATACATAAAGTGGGAAAACAGATGCAGGATTATCCTGCATTCTGGTTCCTCTCTGCTGATACAGCAGAGTAGAGCGGATCCTAATTGTGCATCTTCTAGCATCCAGAAATCTCATTAGAAAGGAATTAAAGGGTACTGCATCTATCTCTGGGATTTCTGGAAATGCAGCAGCTCTGTTGAGGTGGCTGGGTGTCCAAAAATGCCAAGAACACCCTTCCTGTGCACACCAGCTTTGCAGCACAGACATGGGCAGTCTGTGTTTTCTGGAAAATATGAGTATTAAGTCAAGCATATCCTAAATGAACACAGTTTACTCTGTGTATTCCAGTGCTTTCCAGAAGTTACATAGCTCTTAATAATACATGTTTCATGTGGAGGCATGGCAGCCTTGGACTTGTTATTCTGACATGGTTATAGGTGGCTACAGGGTTCCTTCAAGGTACACCAAGGACCACCGCCGTGTTTTGGGGAAAGTGATCTGAACTACTGCCAATATAATGAAAGGCTTAGAGTGACCTGAATGATCCAGACCTGAAATCCTAGAAGAGTAATACAGAACACAAAACCAATGAAATTTAAATTATCTTTATTATTTAAATGGTTTTGTTTTCTGTACCAAACTTCTTGATTTTTTTCTCTAGCTCCTGAAGTATGTCAAGGTTTTTTTAATTAAAAAAAAAAAAAATCCTCAACACTAAGCTGAAATTAAAGATTACAAAGAAACAACTTTTGATCATTGAAACTAAATCCAAAGAATTCAACTTACTGTATTTCAAATTCTCAGAAGTTGTTTACAAAGAGCTTTTGAACATGGAGAATCAACAGATAATTAATATGTAAACTATATATGACTGAGACCAAAAAAAATCCACAGAAATGGTCATGGTCCCAAGGCTCTTACTAGCTTTTCCCTGTTCTATATGTAAAAGAAGAAAAGATCATTTATCTGACAAATAAAATAATAGTTTTACTGTATGGAGATATACCCGACCATAAAACTACTGCAAGTTAAAGAAATCTATTTTCAATAGGAAACGAAATTAAAGAAATCACTTAATGAAAAGTTAAATTGCAAACACAAATCTTGAAAAACACATAACTGGCATTATGACTGCAGGTGCTGTTCAGCTCATACCGATTTTTATCACACTGAAGACCGTGACATCATTTTTTTCTCCTCTAGCTTCCCAGCTTTTCCCCACTATGCACCTCTATTTTTTCAAGTTGAATACACATTTCAACTCTGCTCCCATTAACCCATATGTAATTTTCATTCTTACAGTTTTTCCATTATAAATGCTTTAGCCAGTTGTTAAATGGATATTAATTTTAGTGTGTCAGAAGCAGTGAGTGGGGCAGCTCACCACTGGACGCCTGACAGCAAACCCCTGACCCCTGCTGAAAAGCACCAAGTGCTCTTAGCCTGGACCCAGCACTCAGCACCCTCTAAAACCAGGCTTTTACATTGGAAGCAAAAGTCTCTACCTATAAGAGGAGGCTATTTCTGATGTTACCTAGACTACAAGAGCACTCTGAAATCACTGAACAACACAGAAATGAGCCAGTCATACAGCTCAGCAGTGGCTGAATATCTTTGGCATAGCATCTTGAGGTGTACAGGATTACTTTAATTAAAATATGGATTTAAAATGAAAAAAAGTACTAGCTAATAGGTTTTGACTAGTTGTGAGTCATGCTTATTAGCATAACTGACCTTAACCAAAATCAGTTAGAGCACCTGCAGAACAGAGGACACCCAAGCCTGCACAACAGACTAGTGATGAACACACAGCTACAAAAAGACTTATTTTAACAACAGATTTAATTGTTACAGTCAAAAGCTGTTCTTCATGACATAGCTAATAAATGTACTACAGCTGAGATGTTCAGATGTGGTTGCTTAAGCTGGGTATCCAAACCCTCGTGCTGTATCTACACTGCACAGATCTGTTAGCATTACTACCTGACAATCTCCTGTTCCACAACAACAATTTGTATTCAGCAAAATGTTATCCTTTCTACAGCATCAAATACATGATTCGAGAGGGAGGCGCATTTCATTTATCTTTCTGCTGGCACATGAAATGGTTTCAGGGCTTCCAAGGCACAAACCATCTCACAGACATCTTAAAAAGGAGGGGAAGTGCTGAATATGAAAGCTGCGGTTTATTCATATAGCTTTGTATACCCTGTGCTTCTAGAGAGCAGGGTTCCTTGTATTCAGGTGTCTGAAGAGGTGAACATACCAATGCAGTTATCCAGACATGCAAACTCTCACCCACTGAACGTTTTAACAAACACACCAAAACTTTACTTAAAGACGCTGTTAACTATTGCACTACTTGGCCTTACACTTTCATCCTGTGCACTTTAGAGGTGGACAGATTTTAAGCCTCCATAACACACTACAGTATCACTGAGGCTCTGTTAACCGAACTTACACACACCTTCTGTCTCTGTGCATACATCAGAGGGGCTCTAAGGTACGGATCATCTATGGTGTCTCACAAGCCAACTTGGGTCCACGATGAGCAGTGCAAAGGTGTGATAAGAATAATACACAAAAGCAACTTACAGGAACATAAGTAGTCTACAGTATCCTGTAGAAACTAAATTAACTTAAGAGTTGACCATTGCTTTTATGCCATTAAGCATCTCCGTTAAGGTATTACCTATTTTCATATAAAATGTTAATGTACCTATTATTCATCAGGTAAAATGCAATCCCCATTGTAGGTCACAAGGATGTTAATGAGAGTGATAACAGAGCATCTTTAAAAGCGGTTATGAGCAAGGAGTGCAGGTCAATAATTTTCTTCTGTTCTCACGTATCTCTTATTGACGGTCATCTCAATGGACCACACCACCAGAGGTGCCACAGAGATGATTCAAAAAAAAGACAAAAAGATATAGCAGGGAAAAGAAAGTTGAATAAAAGCAATACCTAAATTAGAGGAGTGACACTCTGGGGGTTAAATACCACTGTGGGGACAGGGATGGAAAGGATTGCCCACTTCAGAAAGAAAGGTACAAGAGGTCTGTGACAGGGGAGTAACAGACCTAAGTGTAGCATCTGCTGTGCACAGTGACCTAACAACTGGATTAATTTCCTTCAGTAGATGAGGAGCCCAAGAAATCCTCTCCTACAGCTCATAAAAGGTTAATTACACAAATACCCCTGGAGAACTCCCCCATGTGCCCTGTGAAACAGGTGCTGTGCAGACCCAGGGAGCCCCATGCTCTGGGTGGAAGAGACATCCCAGTGCCCCAACTGCCTCCTGTCTTCCCCTCCCCAACCAAAGGGCTTCGTGGCAGAGACAGCTCCAAGGTATTCCATCCTTTCTTCCTGAGGCGTACTGGGCCACAGGAAGGATTGTGTGTAACTGCACCCCAGTCTTCTTGCAGCTTGTCCCTGTCCCCATGTGGCTGGTTGGTGTTCAGAGAGGGACAGGGGAAATGCAGTGTGAAGGCTTCTACCTCTTCTGCCTCAGGGACGGAAGATCTGTGCCCGTGCCGGGGAGGGTGAACCTTGTTTCACAAACAGCCTTCCCTGCTGCAGGGTTTTAACATAAATACTTTTCTTCTTCAAAAAGATGTCACCCAAGGAAAGGCAGATTCCCCAAATTCACCAAAATAACATTGAAAAAAATTATTCATTGTCACTTGTTGTGACAAAGAAAAATAATAAAGCAACCCCAGAGGATCAGGAAGAAACGCACATAATTCCCTGTAAATTGTTGCCCTAGTAAACTTAGTAAGTGTAAGACATTTGTACAGGGAAGTTTTCTGAGAGGACTAAAGCACCCAGCTTTGTGACTCTTCCAACGCACAGAATTAGGGTAGAAGATATGTGGAATATGGGACAGCAAGAATAAGGGAGAGCATAGAAAGGGAAAGGGCAGCACTAGTCCCAGCTTTGGCACCACCACAGTTGCTGCTGTGCTGCAACTCTGCTTCTGTGCGACAGGGACATCCCACTTCAACTCAGCACTTGGGGAACAAAAGATGGACACAGGGAGCTCACTGACCATGCTGAGAAGGACTGTAGGAAAATGATTTGACACATATAAAATTTCTTTTGAATCCTCCAGTTCCCAGGAAGCCCTCAAATCGGTAGAAATAATAATGCTTTCCTCCTCCCCATTGTGGTTTTCCCTAAAAAAATATTCTTAGAAATACCTCCAAATGGGAGAGATTCTTGGACATCCCACTGCTACCTTCAGAAAGGCAGAGCCTGACACCTGCTCAGAGGTAGACTTTAGGAAGGGAAGAAGACAAAACAGCCACTGCATTAATGAAAGAGAACAATGCAGCAAGGATTAGATTTGGTTTCCACCAACCACCTCCAGCTGGGGCCAGTGCTCAGGCAGCAACAGTGTGGAAAAGCCTCTCTGGCCCCTACTCCACCTCTAAATACTGGGTGACATTTTTTGGCAAAAGCTCAAACTTGGATCCAAATCATTCTTGAAACAACCCAATTACGTGCATACAGTTAGGTGTCTGCATAAATAGAAGAAATTATCCTGGAAAAAGATGAAATGGATGTTCAGTGCCTGTGACTTTTTCTGAAGCATAGCACTGGGTTTTTTTCTTTAAATACCTAATCACCTGGATTCAGCAAGATGATTTTTGGCTTTGGGTGGCTTATAGCCATTACATACTTCTCAGCATATTAAGCATCAATACGTTGAACACCAATACCCATGTTCATGCCTCAAGCTGAAATCCAGAACTTAGCTGCAATTTAAACAATTTGTTCATGCAAATAGAAGAGTATTTCCATACACGCCACGCCAGATTCTGTGTGCAAAGACAGCAACTTACAAAAACACAGATGCACGTATAAACGCAGTACGGAAGGCAGGGAAAGAACCGAAAAATGAAATCTCCGGTTTCTACGCAGCGCCTGCCTCCGGAGGGAGGAGGGGCGCTGCCTCCCCGGCACCGGCCCCGCGGGCAGCGCCCGGGCCGGGGCCCCGCTGCTCGGCGCCAACAGGTGCCGCGCCCCGCGCTGCGCCCGCAGCTCCTCCTCACGCAGCGCCTCCGGTTCTAGCTGGTCTTTTTCCCCCCTTTTTTCCCTCATTTTTTCCGTTGTTTTCTTTTGCCCCTCGCCCCGTCCCCAAGCGCCGGCGCCGCCCGGGTTTGCCGCTGCAACTTCGGAGCGGGGAGGCGGCGAGGGGCACACCAGAGGGGGGACGCGCGCCCGCCGCCGCCCCGGCCCGTGCCGCCGCCCCGGCCCGCCGCCGCCACCGCGCCCCACCTGCGCGGCCATGAAGGAGAGGTCCATGGTGCTGCCGCTGGAGCTGCCGGCGGAGCTGGCGGAGGTGCTGAGGCTGCCGCTGCCGCCGCTGCTGCTGCCGGGGGCGGGCGGGGCGCGGGGGCGCGGCGCGGGCGCCGCCTCCCCCAGCAGCGGCGGGCGCGGCCGCGGCAGCGGGACCGACACCGGTACCAGTTCCAGCTCCGGCGGCTCCCGGCGCGGCGCGGCGCGGCGCGGCCCGGCCCAGCGGGCGGCTCCGCCAGGGGGCGGCGGCGGCGGCGGCGGCGGGACGGCCCCCGCGCGGGGCTGGGGCTGGGGCTGGGCCCGCCCCCGCGGCGGCGGGCGGCGGAGGGGCCGGGGCGCGGCGCCGGCCGTGGGGAGCCCCCGCGCCGCCCCGCAGCCCCCGCGGAACGGCCCCGCCGCGCCACCGCCCGGCATCGCTCTGCCTCCCGGCCGACATCGCCTCCGGGGGCCGGGGTGGCCTGGGATTCCCGCCCCGGGCCGGGGCTGCCTGAGCCGAAACAAAGCTTTTCGGTGCCCGGAGGCACAGGGGGGCCGCAGCTGACTGAGAGCCCCGCAGCCCCTGCCCTGCGCTGAGTGCCACCCCGGCAGCGGGCAGGCCTGGGCGCTCAGGCCGGGGAAGGTGGGGATGGCGGCAGCGGGAGCCCCCGGCGGGGCCCTGCAGGTCGGGCGGGTGCGGAGAAGCAGCGCGGTAACTCGTGAACACCCTGAGGAGCAGCGGCAGCTCCTCTGCATCACACAGACCCTCCGAGATAAGGACCTGCCCGCTACACACTTGTTTTTCCTGCCCCGCTTGCAAAGCCATCAGCCGTTTTTTGAAATACTCTCTCACCTCAGCTGAAAAGAACTTCTAACAGCTTATTCTTATGCCTTTTCATGGCTTAGCTGTTACAACTTTATTTTCAACTTCTCCTTGTTGCCCGAATTTACCGTTCAGCAATTCACAATAAGCATATTTTGTCCCTTTTCTTATGCTTTCCCCTGTATCCCATAGATACTGTTATCACTTTGCATGAAAACTTCGTGAATTCATTTATTGGGTGGCTCTGGAAAACCTTTGACACCAACTAGAAAAGCAGGGTAATAAAAATGTAAGTTCTTATGTGTTGAATGTTTTTTTTTTCTGTAATTTTTATCTGACTTCTGCCATGTACCTGTTGGTTTCATCTCCAAGGCTGAGCTATTTGGCCATGCTTTTACTACTTCAGGCTATTACAGGGGCCTGGCCCAGGGCTGGTGCAAATACTAGTGTAAGCCAGTAGCAGAAGTACCTGAAAAATCAGCTTTGCACTGGGGTTTTAAACTCTGAAAGAAAAAATAGGTACTTCATCCCATGTACTATGAACTGTATGCTGTTTTGTCGGTATAATGTCACACTGTTGCAGCAGGTGGTGGTGATAAGAAAATCAGCTGTTTTAAATCAGTCCTTTACTTGAGTGACTATTAGTGTGCCTGCCAAAAATGCTTTTATGTCGAGAGGCCCATTAAGTAAAAGAAGTGACATCCAAAAGAGGCGGTGTCATTTTAAGATTTTTAAATTCGGTTATGTAAATAATGGAATTGTCTCTTCATGGACTCTCTCCAAAATTTTGGAAGGGTATTGTGTGTGCCAGAAGCCATAAAGTAACTTCGAAGCAGTGTTAATCTTTTATCATCTGCATTAATTTTACCTGCACTGGGTAGACATCTCTACAGGGTGAATGTAGCCTGGTCAGTCGCTGCATCTGCAGCAACAGCTATAGTAAGGGTCATTTCATGAGAACAAAATAATTAAGGCTTCGAAAGCACAATGTCTTCTGTACTCGTTTAATTCTATGGAGCATGAGAGTTGTAGAGAAACAGAGCTGGAAAGCACCTCAGGAAATAATCTAGTCCATGCACCTGCTTAAAATAAAACCAGTTACTCCCGTGACCCTCCAAACAGGGGTTTTACCTTTACCCAATCTCTTCTTGAAAGTGTCTGGTGAGGAAAGTTTCATTCCCTACCAACTTTATTCCACTGGACATTTCCTAAGGCTGTGTCCACCAGGGACACGGAGAAGAGACTATTTTATTTGGGCAATGACTTACCTTCTGAGATACCTCTTTGACTTACCTCTTTGATACTGTCTTTGTCTTTTTCCAGTCTTCTGGTATCTTGTCCACCCCCTGAAAGCACTCAAGGAGGATTGCTAATGGTAACAAGATTGTTCAGTCAGGTTTCCAAGTATTTTACTGTGATGTTCAACAAGTTCAGCCAACTAATTGTCTCCAAGTAGTTCCTGTCTGACGTCTTCTTTCTCACGGGTAATAATAATACAGGACACTTGCTCATAACTGACCTTTTAGTGAGTGATGGTGCATCACCACTTTGGTTTTCTTGGCATCAAATTTTTTTAATTTTGCCTTTCCACTGAGAAATAGAGCAGCACTCTTACTGGTCTATTCATATACTTCTGGAAAATTTATTTTTTATCCTTGGTATCTCAAAAATTGATTTCCTCCTATTTGTCTCCTGTAGTTGCTCACTTCAGGAATACCCTGCAGACCAATTATTGGGGAAAAAATAAATGTGAACTGCTCAGCTTTCAAATTCTTTATTTCCACACTGACTTGTGGAACAACTTTTTCTCTGTAAAAAATTTGAATTAGCAGAAGCATTGTTCTGTACAGGGAACAATGAACTCAGCTACTTTCAGTTTCTATGACACAAAAATACATATCTTCATTCTATCTTTGTTTATGAGTTTTAAGCAATGTGGAAAATTGCTGACTGTTGTCTATGTATATAAATTCCTATTAGTCTAGAGAAAGAGATGTTCATTACATGCAGTGCCAGTAGAAAGTAGTACCCATCATTATATTTTGAAGATGCTATAGATTTATCAGTAGTATAGAAAGTGATTTTATTTGTTAAGCACTCTGGAAGTTTGATTTAAGGGGTAGACGGTAGAGGAATAATGAGTGAAAGAACTACTGCATGTGCCAGCTGTCCTGCTTGTGTGATCCAACCATGAGCATCCATAGAGTCTGGATGCCACTAAACATTACTTCCTATTCTTGATCTCAGCTGAGAATTTGGCTACGTTATCTTAGGGGTTAGTGCCAGTCAAAACTAGTCTTTATAGAAATACTTGTAGTGAAATTGCCACTCTACCTGGTAGAGCTTTGTAACCTGCATCCCTACTTGAAGGAGTGTTAGGTTCATTGGAGCAGCATCTCTATTTGCAAGAGACATCCAAACCATTACCAAATTTTGTTCTAGAAAGATCTTTTCAATCATCAAAATTATTAATCACTGCGATGTGCTCAATCTCCAAGCTATTAATTTACCATTCATATTTCTTGAGCTTGACAAAGGAAAAAAATCACTTCAGTTTTCATTTCTGCTTTCTCTCTAGTTCACTGCCTTGTTTGTGGAACAGCGCAGTTTTATGCTGTTTAAGATGTAAATAATTTATGAGGAAAACCAAATTATTTGTGTTCCAAGCTTTTATTACTACACTACAAAATACAAAGCTTTGCTTCTCCCTTTCCCCCCCAAAAATATATTTTGGATGTAAATTGATTTATAATAGCTCTCTAAGTTCTTCCATAAAACAAGTATTTTAGACCTGCTTCTGTCTTCCAGTAATGATGATGCAAAGTTTGAATTGAGATCTACTAGTTGTCTTGCCAGCCTTACGGTATGGCTTTCTCATCAAAATATCTAGACCACTTTAAAAGATTATGTCGTAATTTGCTATTGCTATGGACAGACATTGTAGCACCCAGCTAAAAGTGCAAACACGGTTGTATAACATTATTCTTAAAAACAAGCTATGATAGCCTAAGATGTTCTTTAATTAGCTTTAAAGCTGTTTGCTAAAAAGACCACATTTTTCAGTACAGTGGAACACAACTCAATTAGAGAATAGTTTAGTTTGTCAGTTTTCCTGGGGCATAGTAGGAAATCCTTTGTTGCACTTCATGTGTCCATAAGCTCTGCCTTTGCTTCACAAAACAGACCTAACAAAACATGACAATTGAGTCTTGCTACTGAAAAGGATTTTAAATGGGCTTGTATCTGTTCAGCCCTGTTTACCATATGTTGTATTTAAATACCTTAGGCAATACAGTACCAATTTTTAGCTTTGCATCCCTGATATCACATTTACATCTTACATTTATGCAAAGGGGAACTAACCTCTCACTTTGGGGAGAGATGGAAATGTTGGCTTCTTAATGGCATTTTAATGTACTTAAATGCTATTCTCTTTGAGCCCAGTTTTAACCTACTGCTGCCTCATTGCAGCAGGTTGCAGTCACACAGGGCAATTAGTTCCCTTAATGAAGAATCAGCCACAGTGATATGTGGTATCCTGTCTGGAGACAGTGCATTATATCTGACAGACTCCTACTGTTAAATGTTATCATAAAGGAGGCCAAAGACACTGAATTTTTCAGATGAAGTCTGGCTGGACTGAATTACCAAAGGGGAGTTCATTCAGAGGCATTTGACTTCTTTCTTTCTTTCTGTTCATTTGTTCGTTCAGAAACTGAATGTTGATTTTGTTTGTGCTTTGTCTTTCAACAAAAAATGTTGACAAACTTAACACAGTATAGCCCCTCAGTTTCAAGCAGCCTGTTTTCCTGAGTGGAATCCAAATACTCCAACCTGCTTCCCAGGTCTCCTGGGCAGTAATGTGACAGTTACTCAGGGAGTCACTGTCAAACTGGGAATTGAGATGATTTGAACTGGCCATTAATAAACAGGCACAGATATGTGCTTAAACAAATGCTCCTTTCCAAAGCACAAGTGCTTGAGTCCAGTTGCAGACTGATGCCTCCTCTGCCTCCAGATCCAGTACCCTCTCCTGAGAGGGGATAGCCACAACTTTTCTTTTGTGATGATAATGGGCAAGTACTGTTCCTCTTTATAATACATTGGAAGGGGCCCGCTGTTTACAATAATGGGATAAAGGATAAACCCAGAAGAGGGAAACTTTGGTTCAGTGACCTGCCAAGACTGAGATGGACCAAGCAGGTCCTTGTTCCCTGGAGGTATATCTTCTACAAAAGTCTGGGATTGGGAAGAAGACCTGCTCCTCAAACCGCATTGAAGGCAGATTGTCTCTGCAGAAGGACGTGTCTCTGCATAAGGAAGAAAGAACTTGAAGGAATCAGCCTGTACCCAGTGTTTCAGGCACTCCTGTGCAAGGAAAGCAGTCTGGAGCCCACACCCCACGAGCAGGAGAGTTGGCCTTTATGTTAATTGATCTTGGGATAAGAAGCACAGAAATGACTGCAGGACAAAGCTCAGGCACTGTTCAGTCAGATATCCATACCTAATGCACTATAAATTCATTGTTTTTCTTCCTTTGCAATAGTAAATGAGATTACAATAGCAAACTTGCAGTTTTACACTGTAATCTTTGTAAACTGTCATGTCAACGTATCTTCATCATTCAGAACTGGTCAGAATAAGGCTAATTTTTTTTCTTTTCTTTTTTTCTCCACAGTGGAGTGTGTCCGGCTGTATCAGAAATGGAATCATGGAGGTCAGATCCACACCTACAACTCTCTACTGCTTGACAAACAAAAACATCTTTGTAAGTCAAGGCTGCAGCATCCCTGCTGACCTTTTAATGTATCCCAGTAACCACAAGACGGAGCAACATTGCCCAACAAATTTGGTGTGGATTACATCTCTTTTTATCGCTGTAAACTTCCAATATCAGCAGCTGTTACATACTGAAGGGCTCACTCACACATAACATGATAAAATGAGTTAGTGCCAAGTAATTTAAAGGAAAATTAAACTTGTAACTTTCTATGCAACTCCTGAATCCCCACAGTTGCTCACGCAAGAATAATAATAGTCAGATGTTACCCTGAAATTACCTGTGGGCAAAATATTCCTCCCAAAAGAGTTTTAGATTTAAAACTCTCTTGAAAACAGTATCATTAGCTGTCATAGAGCTCAAATTCTTAATGTTTCAGGCCTCTAGCTTCATGTAGAATTTAATTCTGACGGGCAAGAACCCTTCTGAAGTTCAAGAAGCTTCTCCTTGTGCTGCTGGCACTGCAGCTTTACAAGCAAACAATCCAAATTGCTTTGACACAGGGGACAAATACAGAAGTACCTGGACATAGAAACAAGAGAAAACATTGCTTTCTCCTTCACTCCTAGTCTCCACCAAGGGAAGGATGGGTGATCAGCACTCTCCAGGGAGTCCCAGCCAGCTCCTTGGCTGCTGTAAGTCTTAAAGAAATTGACATTTTTTTGTTTCATTTATGTGAGCTGCAAATGCAACTGAAGCAGCAACAAAGGCAGACTGAGAAATCTGACTCCTCAAACTAGCTTAATTTGCTTGGACTCACCCCCTGAGCCCACCAGTGACTCTTCCCACAGGGAGGATGAGGCTGCTGTCTGTGTTTGCAGCCTGGTCTGCACCGGGCACTCCAGCTTAGAAAGAAGCTGGGAGAGAAGAGCTGACAGCGAGGTGGAAGAAGTGGAGAAGTAATTGCTAGGGAGTTACCTACCTTCAGTAGATATACGCATATATCACAGGCATCAAAACATCTCTTGCAGCCCTGGTGCTGACCCCTTCTTGCTGTAATGGGTAGATTAGAATAAGGGATATATAATGTAGCCTCTCTTCCTAATTACAGTCCTCTAAGTATTTTGCTATGGAACCATTTGTCTTAGAGATTGCCTGTTCAAGTAATGGCTCAAGATCAGTTTATTTCATGCTAGAGAACAGAGAGATTCATGATGGATCTGGCACTTGGCACTAAATTAGGAGGCATTAATTTGAGAGGAAGGCAAAACCAGAAAATGCTGCATACTTGTACATTATTAAAAACTCAAGAGGAGAATTGTCTTGGCTTTTGGAAACATTTATTCCTTCCTCAAATTTACATCAGCTGATACAAAGAAATGAGTAAAAGATCACAACCAGTAAGGCTAGAATTCCCAGTTCACGGGGGATTATGCCTGCAATAGCCTCTTCTAGTCCTAAAGGAAAAGCTGTTTCCACCAGTTCTATCACCAAGAGGTAAATGTCTATGAAAAAGCTTCTAACAGTCTAAAACACTTCTAATGGAAATAAACCCTACTTTCTTACTCCATCAGACAGATTTTCACCTGTCCTTAGATCAGCCAATCTGTTCAAGGTGAGCAATAAATGTCACAGGACATTTATTTCTTGACATTGACACCCTCTGTACACACTTTAAAACAATATAATCAGCCATCACAATATAAATTCAGTTCTGAGTCTGAAATGTCAGCATACATTTAAGGACCATAATCCATGACATAATTACCAAGGTACTAATTAAAAGTATTGGAAAGGGGGCACATGGCCTTGAGAAGGAGAATTTTATGGTCCCAGCTAGGGTTCTCAAGGTAATTAGTTTGTAAAAGGGATGCCCCTGTGAAAATATTAACATGTGTAGACTCTCATTTGAGAAGATAATCAAACATCCAGAAGAAGACAGCACTGCACAGGACCTTGAGAAATTATCTACATCAGTCCTCTGCCTTGAATGAAGAGCCATTGTTATTTACCAGCCCTGGTGGGCCAGTTCTTTCTCCTTGCTAAAGAGGACCTCAGCTTCAAGTATACCTCCCAGAAAAGCTGTGCTGCCACTCAGACCCCTTGTATGCCACCTTCCCCGGAAAATGGAAAACACAAACAGGCAATTTCAATATAAATGCCACAGCTGCTGTTAATGCTATATTTTCTCCAAATACTATGGTGTATATACATATACATTGTCCCACTACATTTTCTCCAATACCCACAAGTCCTGCCTGTGAAGGGCTGGCTCTGCTGGAGCATATCACAGGGTCTCAAAGAGCATGTTACATACTCATTTTCCTGATACACACTTGAAGGAGCCAGGATTCCTTGATCCAGTTTCATTCTTCATACATTAGAGAAAAAGAGATTAAATATGTAGTCAGGTGGCCCAGTAACCCTCTAAATGGGGCAGAAAGGGCAGAGAAGAAAAGGTAGGGAAGTTATCTAAGTGAGGCAGAGGCTTCATAAAATAAGACTCATTTATAAAAGCACAGCACAAATGTTAACTGAGCATTCCTTCAACAGACTTTACAAATACTGTTAGGCTACAATGGAAAACCAAACTGAAACACAGAGGTCATGAGTGTATCTACAACATAGGTGCTGATGCTCCCCACAAGCTCATCCAAAACCAGAAGTGTTGGTGAGCACTCAATGGTCAAGGCTCACCAGCTCAAGAGTATCTCAAGGACAGGTCTGCAGAGGTTCCAGTGCAGAATGGTCATTCCAGCACAGTCCTTTGCTGTGTTGTGTGCTGTATCGTATGGTTGTATCAGGTTGGTTCTGGCTTGGAGATCTCCGTACCACTGCATGATGTGGACACGTTCTGAAATACTGACTGAAAGCCAAGTTATAAGCTCATAGCAGAACCCAGATCTCAGGAGTTCTCTGATCTTAGTATTGAGTCCAAATTACTTTCTCACTGTGCAAAATACTAGGGAATGGGATTATTTAATTTTGGCTAGAATATTTTAGAGGCAAACAACAAACAACAAATGGTAATATCCCATGGGCAGAAGCAGAAATGCTGAGATAGCACTGGCTTGCAAGAAAAAGAAGAAAAAGGAGGAGCTATGTCATGGTAGGGTTCTGCCACAAATGGGCTACAGAAGGAGGTGGTAACTGAAGCACTTTTGAACAACTAGTAGAAGTAATTAATAGGAGAGTAAATAGTGGTAATGGGAGAAGGGAGTGGATTTTCACTATTCAGATATAAACTGCAGAAAGTTATGGACCATGTTAATCCGACTTTCCATTTCAGAAGCCTTTCTCAAAGCATTTGTTTTAGATTTGGGTCTGGCTGGTGGGGAAGAACTGATAGAATTAAATGCAATTTGGGTGAAAGCTGTAGTTGACTGGAACTGCAGAGATTGTGACATAATAACTGACATGTCCTGATATGTAACCAAATCTTCTAAGGGGTGTAAGCTTTAAAGTGTTGAAGTGATGAAGTGAACATTTGGAGTGGAGATAGGGTATACTGTCAGATACTGACCTGCCCTATCGCTGGGTTGGAGGGATAGTGTTCAGTCTTCTAAGGAACAAAAAAAGTAAAAATGCTGAATGAAGACCATAAACATCAGAAAAGCAGACTTCACCAAATTCAGGAGTCTGTAGGAGGGCTCTGCAGGGAAGGTAATCAGGAGGATAAGGGAGTGCAATTTCACTATAGTAATGCACAAATAAAAGCTACCCTAACAAGGAAAAGAGATAGAAGCAGTAGTAAAGAGTCATCATAATTACATCACAAACTGAAATGAAAAAAATTAAGTGTGAACACAGAAGTATAACAAAAATACAGAAGGAACAAAATCAGAAAGGCTAAATTACAAAATGCGATACATGGCAAAAGAAAGTACACTAAATGACAGGACAACACAGTATATCAGATGATTCAGGGTAGTGTGGAAGCCACTGAGGAGCTGGGAGGGGATAAGGATGGTGGTAAGAAGGCTTAATTCAGGAGGGCTGTAGCAGTTCTGGAGGTCACAGGAGACCAATAACGATGAAACTTTGTGGAAAATTGAAGGGAATAGGTCTGTTTAGTCCAGAAAAGAGAATAACAAAATAAAACATGTAAACAATCAAAAAGTATATAAAAAATTAAAGAAAGCAATCAATGTAATTTGAAACAAAGAAATAAGTTCCAATTAGGATCAACTTTCTAACTGCTGAGGAAAGGCAACACTGACAAGATGCCCAAAGAGGATGTAGGATTGTTTTCTTGGAAGGTTTTTGTCAGTGGGTTGCACAAGCATTTGTCAGGGTGGTCTATTTAAATTCAATCCTCATTTCAAAGGGTTAGGCTGTAAGTCCCCTTGCAGTCATGGTTATCCTGTTAGCTGAGACGTTAATCTCTCCTGTGGTATGGTGGAATTCAGCCTCTGGCCCTGAAGTAGGAAAAAAACAATTTTATGGATTTGGGGTGGGAAATATTAGCTGGCAATGAGCCCTGTCTAATTTGATGATTTTTTCTACTGCTTTTACTGGAGGCATACTGTGTCCACCTCCCTTCCTTGGGGAAATCCTGGAGCCAGTGCCAAAGCAGACTCGTGACAGGACTGCAAATGACTGTCATGGAGTCAGGACTCAGAAGTGAGCAGCACAGAGCTGCACACTTGCTGATTGCCTTCTGACAGCTTTGCTTTGTTAAGGCTTGGGGCAGGGGAATAGGAAAAGGCTCCTTGTTCATTTTATACAGAGCAATCCTTTTTTCTCCCTTTCCCTGGAAGAGTGAGCTCATGAAGTACTCAAATTTCAGTGTTTCTGTCACCTGGTAGTTTTCTAATACAGTATGAGCTAGTCCATGATACTCAGAACTGAGATGAATTTGGGTCATCATCAGCCATTTAATTTTGCTTACCAGTGAGACAAAGCTAATGAAGACATCTTTCTGAGAAATGTACTGTGTGTTTAATGTGTCGGCACTTGCGAAATTGAGTTTCACTCTTTAAAAGATGTCAGGACCTTTTAAATGGCAGGGGGGGTAACGTAATTAATGAAATGTGGACATTACCATATTGCACTTTGCTTTGTCCCACTGAAACGTTCATATCGCATTCTGGGGTGATACCTTACAATCAAAGAGTATCACGAGAAGATTCATCTTGCCTCTGATCTCCGCTTGAATATTGCTGAAATGAAGCTCATAAAGAAACTTCAAAAGGAGTGTAAATTATTTACAGGTTCTGGGGCTTTCACATGAGAAAATACAACTGGGAAAAAATAATGAGACTGCACTTCTGCAAACACTGAAAGACAAAGTGCTACATCAAAGAATCAGTTTCTTTTATCTTTAGATGGTATAATACAAACATGAATTAAAAATATGGGGAAAAGAAGACACATAGGGGGCCAAATTAATTCCTGGTATCTTCTATAAACTCTCAAAATAATTTTCCTTTTAAATATTGTGATATATTATTTGCATTTCTGCAGCATCTGCATAGTTTTTTTCTTCTATATATCTTAGAACCATAGAATCATTTAGGTTGGAAAAGACCCTTAAGATCATCAAGTCCAACTCTAAACCTAACTCTGCCAAGTCCACCAATAAACCATGTCCCTAAGTGCTGTTGACATGTCTTTTAAATACCTCCAGGGATGGTGACTCAATCACTTCTCTGGACAGTCTGTTCCAATGCTTAGCAACCCTTTCAGTGAAGAATTTTTTTCTAATATCCAATCTAAACCTCCCCTGGCACAACTTGAGGCTGTTTCCTCTTGTCCTGTCACTAGTGATCTGGGAGAAGAGACTGACACCCACCTTGCTACAATCTCTTTTCAGGTAGTTGTAGAGAGTGATAAAGTCTCTTCTCAGCCTCCTTTTCTCCAGACTAAACAACCCCAGTTCCTTCAGCTACTCTTCACAAGACTTATTCTGTAGACCCTGAGATTGTGGAAGGTGTATGAACCATCGGTTTGGAAAGATGGGCTAGAGAAGCAGCACCCAATGACCACCACACCCTGATTGTTTCCACCTTCCAGAGGGGAGCCATTTTCAAGATCAATTATCTGCTCTCCAAAACCAAATGATCACTCTGAAGGATCAGGTGTCTCAGTTTCACTTGGAGAAAGCAAGAAATTTTTTAGACCATATCAACTGGTTTGATTACTACAGGTTTTATCTTGAAACATTTCACAAAGGCAGTGATACCAGAAACGGTCTCGACTGCAACTGAGTCATCCTATGCAGTTGCTTTTGCTACCTTTAGACTAGAGAAGATTGGAACATTTCACTGACCACTCTATAGGTCAATGCCCAGCATCATATTATGTGTATCACAGTTACTCCTTTGAGAGATTATTCCACAAGCTAATAGTTTTCAGGAAGACTTTTTTGACTTCGAACCTGTCAAAATACATTATCTGATCTATCTTTTTCACAACTTTTTGTTGTTTGGAAGGTTTGCACCCTTCCAAAATGTAAGGCAGCCTCATATGCCTTTGATAAAACAGAAAGCTTTGGAGCTCTCTGAGACAATTTTAGGGGCCACAGTCCAGTCTTTGCCAGGGAGGTTCCCACATCACAGAGAACACCAGTACATGTGTCACTGAGTGACAAATGTAGTGGAAGGGTCAAACTCTGACTAACCCACCTGAAAAATATCTGCAGTGCTGATGCAGAAATAGTCGGCTGGTGTGGTATGCTCTTCCCATCTGAAGGCAAAATCTGTCTGATTTAGGAGCAAGGATTGTTCTTGCATGGGAGCTCTTTTAGATACAGTGTCCTTCCTGACTTGGCATGATTAAAGTGTCAGTCAGCCTCCCTACCTCAAACATAACTACATAAATGAAAATAATGACCTGGCAGCTCAGTGCAGAGGCTTCCATGGGCCAAAAAAATCAAAATAAAGAAACTTTTGTGACTGTCTCATGTGCAAACGTAACTGTGAAAAATGACTCGGTTTATGGGAGAACCAATTACTATTCCTGACACATCAATACCTCCCACTGCATTTTATGAGTGAGACACTTCAATGTTATTGTGTATAAATAATAGAAAATAAACTGCTTACAAAAGCAGACATCAGTTTTTTCCTCCCTCCCACTTGCCAATACTTATCATGCCCAGCTTCATTCATTTTAATTAAAAGACTATGAATGCATTAAAGGGAAATGATAGAGACGTGCAAGATCCCGTGATGGAATCCACAATGGGTGTAAGCAAAGCAAATAGTCTTTTCCTTGTTGAAAAAGAAAAATACTAATATGATCAGCAATGATTACACTTTGTTTGCTGTCCCCAGTATTTTAGATCACAAAGCATGTTGCTCCCTGAATGGCAAAGCTGACATTAGGGCTAAAGACAGTGAAAAATGAATGGAAAAAATTAGTTTGTTGGTGTTCCTTTTCCTTCATTCTCTTGTATGTGAAGTAATGAATGCTGAACAGCCATCAAAACAAAAAATACATTCCTAGAGTGGAGCAACAAGAATCTTTAAAACAGGACAGAATGGACAGAGGTGAATCTGGAAAAGCCCAATCTTTCTAAAGGCACTGACCAAAGAGAACTGACCAAAGTTGCACCTTTCTGGTTGCTGCCAGCTGCAGAATCCAAGTGAAGGTGATATCGGCTCCTATGTCAGTTCTCCCTCTGTTTCATCTGCACAAAAAGATACCACTGTTCACTCTTTCTGGTCTGTACCTTTCTCATAAGCTGACTTTTCAAGATTGGCAGAAAAGGGTCTGTCTCATTTCAGATAGCTTGTAAGGTAATGTTTTCATCTTCCCAAGAAACCTTGTACTACAAATTCATTGGTACTGTATTCATGCTAGTTGAAGAGAGAGAAAAAGGATGTCGGGAGAAATTTAGATACTGAGGCTATATACTAACGTATAGTTTTGAGAACATCAACGACAGCGAGTATTCTGAAAGAGAAAAATTTTTCCCATTTCCTTCTCCCTCTTGCCAAAGCTATGCCACTCATGCACCTATAAAATCCCTGTGAGCTACAGCATCAGACATTATTAGATGGAGAGCAATGTTTTCAACAGATGCAAACCCCTTTCCGATGTCAGAGCTTTCTGTTTATAACAGATATTAATGTATCTTATTCTCTTTTTTGTTGTGTTTTCCTTTAATAATCACAGAATCATCTAGGTTGGAAAAGACCTTGAAGATCACCTAGTCCAACCATTAACACTGACAGTTCTCAACTACACCATGTCCTTAAGTGCTATGTATAATATACTGGATTTGCCATGAGCACTTAGACTTTTACTGGTTTTGGCAGAAGTGTCCCAACTGACTCATTGCAAATATTTCGAACATCTAAAATATTACACAATTGTCATTCAGAGACATAATTATGGTTTAGCCTATAATTTCCTGGTTTTGTAGTCTGTGCCTATTTTAGTAGTTATAGCAACAATAGTACTTACTGTTTAATATCTTAAAATACACTTTGCTGCTCCACCTGCACCACTATTAGTTTTTCACTTACAGACCAGAGTTCATGGGAGAAATTCTGTTTTCTCAAGGTCTCTTCAGGGCAACTAGGCAACTAGGGATGTCTGCTTCTCCCCAGAGCTCGTTATGTTATTACCACTTACCATTTACATCATACAACACAAAAGCTGGGCTCTGGTGCTCTCTGTTCTTCTTAGCCTTGTGCTTTTACAGTAAGGTGGTGTGGCCTTCTCCTCAGAAACCTTAAACACACATGGAATTACAATTACATAACAACACAATAACAGGTTTTAAGTTGCATATGCATATATATGACTATCTGGCCTGAGCCTTGGTTGGCTCCAAGCTACTTGCTAAGTATGTTCACATCATGCAGGAAACTAATCTGTCAAGGGCAAAAAAAATTACAGCACTATGATTTCAAATATATTAAAAGCTTCTTGTATAGCTATAACCTGAAAGTGAAGACATGTGTTTCTGAATTTTCTATATCTCAGTAATTTCTATGTACAATTTTGCTGCTAGCAAACATGAGCCCATGTAGGCCAGAAATCAAGTCAAACCTTTCTAGTTCACGTGCTACTGTCAAGAGTATGTATCCACCAATAGTCAGTCCTGTGATAGACCCACTCTATACAAATATCCACAAATAAGACTGGCTGTCCAGTTGCAACAGGAACAACACAGAACTGTCATCATCGTTAATGTTAGCCATTGTTAAAGCAGGTAGTATTTAAGGTATACGCAGAAAGTGAGTTTACTGAGCAAGGAGTCAACACCAGAGAATGTGATCCAATGCCTTCTGATCATACTCACACATCAGAGCTCCTGTATTCAAAAGGGAGCTGCTCTTCGATGATCCCAAGATTGTCCGAGGTTCTTCTGTTTTCTAGGGGGAAGAGAGGCTCTCTCTTAGAATTACACAGCTCAGACCCAAACTGAAGCTTATAGCAGAGAAAAGAAAAAGCAAAACCTAACAGATGTAACAGATAGAGTGCTGGCCTGCAGGATGTATTCCTCCCCCAAGCTTTTGCCTGATTTTCCATCATATTTTTGAATATCTGTGGTCAGCTTAGTCTGCCTGTTAGTCTATTAGTTATATAATTTAAACAGAATACTTGAAAAGTGTCCTTAGAATCATTCCTTTGTTTGAGATACAGAACATTCACAGATATCACTAATCAGGTTTTCACCCTTCACAAAGAAAGGAGCAGTAGTTTCTAGCTAGCATTTATGCCAGCTCCTCCACTGTGGCAGCAAAAAGCTGTAATCCACCGAGAGTCCCAGAAACGTATATTGTGGAGATCAAAGGTTCTACCTGTGGCTGTACATAGACAGAGCTAATATAGAGACACAGAAAATAAGACTAAATAAGACCTGAAGAGACCATCCAGTCAATTTTTCCACACTGAAGCAGAATCTAGACTATTCCTGAGATGGGTCTTAAGAAGATCCGGTGATGAGGTGACATGTGGAGATCTGCAAACTCCCTAGGCCACCTATTTCAGTATTAACTACTTTAACTGTTAGAATGCCTTTCCTAACATCTGACTGAATTTTCCTTTTTGCTATTTAAACCTATTTCCTCTCATCCTCAATTGATATGGAAGACTCTATATTGCCTTCTTTTTCATAACAAACATTCAGAGATGTAAAGACTGCTAACATTTCTCCTTCATTTCTTCTTTTCCCATAGCTAAACAACCCCAAGTGTTTCAGCCTTTCTAGGCAGCTCACACTCTCTAGACCTTATGAGCTTTTCTTAACCTCTTTTCATTCTTTATACTTCCTCCAGTATGTCTGCCCCACTCTTGAAAGCGAGGCCTAGGACGGAATATTATATACCAAGTACAGCCTTACAAGTACTAACCTGAAACTTTTTTGCTTTAAGTCTATAAATAATGAAAAGAATTTGTATCAAAAAAGAGAATAGGTCATGTGAGCTTACACAGCATAGAGTAAGCAAAAGTTTCTTCTAAAGACCTTACAAATAACAAACACGGCACAGTGACATGGGCAAGAAACAACGTTAGGAATATTTGTAATAACCAAAAATAGCAACACAGTACATTCATTCTCAATAGATTCTACATACTCCTGACAATAAACTTAAAACAGAGGTAATGAGGAAGATGATCTGAGGCTCCATAATCCACTATTTGAGAAAAAGTGTGTTTGTTTACATACTGTAAATACACCCTGTATTTATTAAAGCATGCAGCCCCTTGGTAAGCTGTACACTGCTATCCAAAGTGAACATCTCACAGAGGTATCAATGTTTTTAACTGAGCTCCAAGCCACGTCACCTGTCAAAACTGATCCATCGTTTATGGACCAATACATTCCACCTATCACGTCAAATAAACCATAATTTAATCAAACCAGATACATTGACTATGTAATGAAAGAACTCACCTATCAAATCAGACACTGGATGAGGTTAAAGATACCTCCAAGAGGGCAGACTTTTTTTTTTTTTTTTGCTGTGGCAGGTGTCCTACTCCAAGGCTTAGTATTTTGTTCTAATCTTAAACTAAGCCTGATGTGCTTTGGTGAAAATTTCCCAAGGTTAGTCTTGAGTTGGTAAAAAAAAAAACCTTTCTGTAATCTCTTGCTAAGTGACAAATGCTTTTCACGCCATTTGAAAAAGTCTTCCATAAAGCAAGATGGTTAAATTTATAATAGAAAGGCATTGTTTGCCATGAGTAGTTATAGACAGCACTAAGATCTCTTCACCCTCTCTTCTCCAGGCTGAACAACCCCAGGTTTCTCAGCCTGTTTTCATATAGCCCATGCTCTAGCCCCTCAACCATCCTGCAGACCCTCTGCTAATCTTGTTCTGCTTCAGTATGACCACATCTCTCTTGTGCTGGGGATCCCCAGACTGGGTGCAGTACTCCAGAGGTAGTCTCACAAGCGTAGAATAGAGGGGATGGACCATTTTCTCTAACCTATCGGTACACTCTTCAAATACAGCCCAGGATATGATTTGCCAGAGTCCTAGGCAAACCCACACAGAGGACTCCTTTCAGCTTTGCTTCACAAAGAAGGTCCCAATTTTATTTTCCGCTCTTTACTTACACACTGTTTCCCCTTGAAGATTTAAGGAAAAAGATCCCATCACTGGAAAGCCAGTTAGATTAGCTTTTTTTTGAATTCAGTCTTGGGCAGTTTCTTACTGAATTTAACAGAAACGGATAATAAACTCACAATTTCCATAAAGAGAACAATAGGCTACAAATCTCTTCCCTACAGGAAGAGCTGAGACAGAGGGGAAGAGCAGTTGTAAAACTCTTCCCTCATAAACCACAGGAGCGCTACAGCAAATTTTTCCACGCTGAGTGCTTTTGATGCTTTATGCGTGTTTGGTGATACTAATTCGTGAACCACAAAAACTCTGTCTTGCTCTCCAGTAAGACAAGTCTAGTCCTTTTTTTCGTCTCAGGAACAGCAGCAGAGAGGTTTTGTGTCATTTCAAGCATAAATAATTTATTCAAGAGCATGAGGATGTATATGGAGCATTATTTAAAAAAAAAAAAAAATCCAAGCAGGATTTTAAGTGTCTAAATACTGGGAATAGGATAATATCAGACAGTTTTATATCCAAGCCTGTAACTCCCCATCTTTGTTAGATTTTCCTAAATATTCAACTAGATTATTTTTGAAAGTTACTCTCCACTATTCCTCCTGCAAATGATCTAAGAACTCAGTGCAGAGAGATGAAGCGAGCACAAGAGGGCGCCTGACCATGGTCAAATGGTTGGATTGTGTCCTTGCAGGCCATGATTTCTGGCATCATACTAAGGACTGCTGCCATATTTTATGGGGCAGCCACTCAGATCTGCTGAGCTGGTCACATCTGAATTCCTCAGAGCAAGACACCAGTGCCTCAGGGCAGTGCATCTCAGGCATTCCTTAAACTGGACCAACTGTTACTACAAATAAACATACACATCTATTTCAGGGGGAAATTGGAATATTATTGTTCTTACAGTGTTTTGAAGGAACAGATTATCATACTTTTTTTTTTTTTTTAAAGCATCTAGGATATTGGAATTTGGAAAGGTAGGAAGGAGCGGTCATTCTTTCAATGGCTATTATATACACATCATATTCTCACACACTTAACAATGACAGTTTTGAAATGCATACCCAAAATCAGCTACACTGGAAAATGCAAATTACAGTAAAATTCAGGGTTTTAAAAATGTAAGAACTGGTCACATCTTGGAGCAAAAGGCTAAGGCTAATAAGAGATTTTGTATTTTAAAGTAAATGTCAGTATATATATTACTATAAAATATAATTACAGAATTATATTTTAGTATGTGGATTCATATAATTATTATAATTATGTATATAATTTACATTGTAAATTATATAAAATAAAACATTACTATGATATTCTACACATTTATACTTTATATTACTCACTTTATGTGCTTCTTGGGAAGGTGATAAATTATTTTATGCATCTACCTTCCAAGAATTCAGGTCCTTTTTGGGTGCCTCAGACAGATGTCTTTAAAACCTTGATTCCTTCTAGAAAATGGGGCATGATAAACAAGTGGACTTGTTTAATGTGCTGGTGCTATTACTAAAGGAGGAGTTCTGTTCAGCAAGACCCAAAGCTGAGAGTGTTTTAACAAAAGTATCCTGGAGATACAGACTTAAGAGACTGTCAGATTTAACAACCCAGCTTTCATCACTTGTCAAATAGTGTTGTAGGGAAGCCCATTTAGAAATGTCATGAGGTAGAGCAGCTGTGTAGGTGTACACTGGATGTCAGAGCCTGTTTCATTTACTGTCTTTCCTCAAAGTGCTCATTAAGTGACATCAGTCACAATCTTCTAATATTGTAATTCTGGGTATTAAAAGGCATTTATACATCCAAATTAAATATTTATGTGCTGTGTCAGATGACAATATATCTTGTACCTTTTGCAAACTGCAATTTAAAATAGTGTTTACTGCAACTTCATTACTGAATTGTAAGTGGAATTACTACACCTTGAACAAACAGTGGAAAAAGTAGTGTATGTTTTTGTCAGACCTGGCACCTCTAAATAATCGTTGTGTAGTCAATATGTGATTCAGATTACATTTCTTATTTTTCCATGAGACTTACAGAGAAAGGGATGTTTTCTGCACTGCCAAAAGCTTAGTCTCACAACAGTGTGCACCGTTCTTGCCCTCGTTACTGCTGGAGTTTGTTCTAGGTGTTTCTAAAGAAGGGTTTGAATAACAGCCTGGCAACATATAAACTGAATTGTTCTACCTTCTCCAGCGGTTTTAATTCAGTGGAGAGGCTGCTCAGTATACTGTAGCAAGTTGTTAGTAACAGGATTTAGGGCAGCTGTCTCCATCTCATTTTCTCAGATGGTTACAAATGCTCACACCTATCTTTGTCAGACAGCCTTATCAGGTACCGTTTCTAAAAAGTAATGCTGGATACTGCCAATATGCTGAAGGTACTTCTGTGGTTTTTATGCTCATTTTCTTGCATTTCTGCATGCACTGAGTTTAGCAAACTGCATTTGGGATTGGGAACAGCAGGGCTGCCTAATGAATAGGAGTACCTCATTCTTTAGTGACCAAATTCTGCTTCCTCCAAAAGAAAAAACAAGTGACAGATGCCTTTAGCTATTCAAACACCAAAAGCTTGCCAATCAGTATTAAAATTGAGAAGTCAAAGATTTTTCTCAATCTACCTAAAACCAGAGATCCATGAGAGTTTTTGCAGAGTAATTCCTTCCTTCCTTCCTTCCTTCCTTCCTTCCTTCCTTCCTTCCTTCCTTCCTTCCTTCCTTCCTTCCTTCCTTCCTTCCTTCCTTCCTTCCTTCCTTCCTTCCTTCCTTCCTTCCTTCCCTTCCTTCCTTCCTTTCCCAGTAATGTGGGAGTCTATACCCATTAATGTGGTAATATGTCCCTAATACTAACACAAACACAATGCACTACCTTCTCTTCATGGCTTGAGGGGGGGTCATTAGTTTATTACAGATGTTCCAAATTAATCTTCTACCCCTATAAGGCCAGCTGTGGTTTCCACTGTGCAACTTCAGCATGGTAATATTCGCTTTCTAAAACCCACGATGTTTTCTAAAGTAAATCATCATCTTGATTGCATGATAGAATATTGGGAAACCTTTATGAGTGTTTATGAAAAGGGCTGGAAATGAGAGGTAAAATTGAATGTGTTTCAGAAAAGTTTATAGTTTATCTAAATTTCCTGGCCTTGAGGAGTTTAGTGTCTCTAATTCAGTACTGCAATAAAGTTAATTGCCTTGGATATTCTTTTTAATGTGAATGTAATGCTCAGACAAATATAGCTATTAAGGGACCTTGTATTACTGGGTTCATGTGTATAACCACAGTGCCTGTGAGTCCTAGGCATGGGCTAGGGCTCCACTGGACCAACCAGTGTTCACACAGGCTGTGAGTAGGCTACCAGGTTGGTGTGTCCCATATCAAATTCAGTGCTCCTGGTTCTCTGCTTATGCAGACTGGGAATCCTCCCAATGCCTATGCTCAGGATACTTTTTTCCTGTGGACCCAGAGAGGAAAGGGCAAGGAAAGAAGTAATGGCTGGTGGTATCTGTTTTGTCCGATCTTGGAAGTCGGATTCCACAGAGGCGCACCAGGACATGGACAGCAGCAGTGTGCTCCCTACTCTACCATTACAACACAGCATGAACAGCCAAACACCTTCCCCACTTCGCAGAGCTCACAGGCTGAGTATCTTGGGAACAGACTTTAATATTTACTTGCTATTACTCCATCCACAGAAGATTACTCTTCTCTGGGGAGCCGTCAACAAGCCTTTAATGCAATATTCAAGCTCATTAACAGCCTGTGTAGACAGTTCAAAAGAAAGAGGTCAGCACTGAATATTTGAATATATGATGTCTGCACCCGAGAAAAAATGCAATAACCAGAAAATATCCGCTCTCAGAAACAGCCTGTTTGTTAACAGAAGCCACGCTGATGGCACAAACAAAATATAAATGAATATATTTTACATGTTAAAGGGCAAACCCCAAAGCAGAAATTTTTAGCCATAAAGCAAAAGAAAACCAAACACTTTATGGAGTCTGCTAGAGACTACTACTGCTATTGATTACATGCAGTAAAAACTAAACTGGAGTGGTAATAGACATGGACAGTGCTATAAAACTTCCAGACAGACAAACAGATAATAGCTTACAGGTAAGAGACTACACAAGTGCAAAAACTAATTTAAGGTAAGAAAGAAGAGGAAAAAAAAAAGTCTAAGAAATAATTACAAAATACTAAATAAGCAAATATAATAAATCATTCAGCTAAAGTCCCAGATTGTGGCTTTGCCCCCAGAGCAAAGTTACATTATGTGACACCAATTAATGAATTCTTTCAACCTGACAAGATCACAGCACTGAAAGGGGTCTCAAGAGGCTCTCTCCTCTACCCCTACTCTACAATACAATCACTTTTGACAGAAGGTCCTTCAGTCTGTTTTTAAACACATCCTGTAATCAAAATTTCATAGCCTTCCCATGAAATCCTACTGCTTCACTAGCCTCACCACAAGAATGGCTAACACCTATCTCCCTTCCTGTGATTTAAGCACATATTCCTCATCCTGTCCAACACTATCATGGAGAATAGACTATCCTCCTGTACTGGGTTTACATAGCAAGGTTTTGACGGCAAGAGGTTTGGCCAGGAGCTGCCCCCACATCAGATACAGCCAGTTCCAGCCAGCTCCAGTGGACCCACCGCTGGCCAAAGCTGAGCCCATCAGTGATGCTGGTGGTGCCTCTGTGATAACATATTTAAGAAAGGGTGAAAAATGCTGCACAGCAGCTCTGAGAAGGTGTAGTAAGAGAATATGAGAAGCAGCCCTGCAGACACACAGGTCAGTGAAGAAGGCAGGGAGGATGTATTTCAGGTGCCGGAGCAGAGATTCCCCTGCAGCCTGTGGGAAAGACCATGGTGAAGCAGGCTGTCTCCCTGCAGCCCATGGAGGACCACGATGGTGCAGAAACCAGCACTGCAGCCCATGGAGACCCCACGCAGGAGCAGGGTCCTGGCAGGAGCTGCAGCCCATGTAGAGGAGCCAATGCAGGAACAGGTTTTCTGGCAGGACCTGTTGTCCATGAGGTACCCACACTAGAGCAGTCTGTTCATGATGAACTATACCCTGTGAGAAGGACTCACACTGGAGCAGTTCTTGAAGGACTGTACCACCGGAAGGGACCCCACACTAGAGCAGAGGAACAATGTGAGGAGAAAGGAGCAGCAGAGATGAAAGGTTATGAACTGTCCACAACCGCAATTCCCCATCCCCTTGCGCAGCACAGGAAGGAGATAGAAGAGGCAGAACTGAAGTTGAACCTGGGAAGAACTAGTGGGATGGAGCAAAGGAAGGTGGTTTTAGTTTTGTGTTTCTCACTATCTTAATTTATTTTTAATTGGCAATAAATTAAATTAATCTTCCTCAAGTCAAGACTGTTTTGCCTATGACAGTAACTGCTAAGCAATCTCCCTGTCTTTATCTTAACTCACAAGCTTTTTCATCTTATTTTCTTGCCCATCCCATTGAGAAGGGAGAGTGAGAGAACGGCTTGGTGGGCATCTGGCAGACAGCTAAAGTCATCCCACTGCACCTCCTTACAGCTATATTTTAAGTATTTAGAGAACATTATTATGTTATTTTTGAATACCAGACTTACAGTATCTATCCTCTTTGGTTTCAAATGAAGTGAATTTTAAATGAAGGTAGCTTTAGAAATATAGAAAACCATAAGCAATAAGAGTTATAGATCACCTAAACCTTTCCTTAACACTATTTAGCATAAGTAAAGCTTATCAGAAAGAGAAGAGCAGGAAAAAAACTCTTCAGAATCAAGAGATGACTGAAACTTTCCAGAATCACAGTTTGTAAAATAACCTTAATTGCAAATAACCTTATTATACCCACTTATCATACATTAAATTAAAAGAGTTTTATGTTAGTGGTATGGTAAGCAGGAAACACTTCCCTCTGAAACAACATTCCTTGGGTGCTGAGTTCATACTCATACACAGGTCAGCAGCAGAAATTATTAGATCTTCTCAGAAGCTTTTGCTTTGAATAACAGGGAAGTTAGCAAAGTTTTCACCTCTAATGTACTAGCCATCATTTAGCAATTTCTAAAATACAGATTAAAACTTTCTAAATTCCTTACTTTTACTTCCTTTCTATCATCATAATTTGTACACATTCATTTATTAATTTATTGTATCATATTATTATTTCCTTTTTCCTATTGGAATTTCTGGTCATAATTTTAAGAGAAGTTTTTTTTTACTCTTCACAGTTGTAAAAGCCCAGTTTTGAGGGTTGGGTTCCTTGAATTCTCCTGCTTCCCACCTCATAGCAAGGAGTCAAAACTCTTCTTCATCCTTACTTCTTTAAACTAAGCAAATCCCATTGGTCTATTCCTTGGACAATAGCACTCAAAAGTGGATAATGTATTTGAGCTGAATCTTTACCAGTGAAGGGTACACTGGAAGGAATTATTTCACATATCTTGCAAGTTTTACTCTTGTCTATACATCCTAGGATGAAATTTCCCATTTTTGTAATGATATGACATGGCTGACCAGAGGCCAGTTTATGACTATACTAAACCAGATCTTTTTCTTCCAAACAGTTGAGGAAAGTTGCTCCCCATCCTGTATCAATGGGGATGATTAATCCCACTTATATATCATGCCTTTGGCTAATTTTCAGTTAATTCTGGCTTCTTTTTAATTTCATCTTAAGTCAGTTTTCCAATTTTTCAGGTATATTTTGAACTCTACTCTTGTCATCAAAAGAATTTGCTGTCCTTCTTGGTTTAGTGACATCTGCAATTTTAATTTAAGAATTAATTAGTAGAAACTAGAAACCATCTAGTACATTGCAAGATGAATCATGGTTTGAAATCCCTGAAAAGATTCAAGATTTCATTTCATGACACCTCTAAATTGTAATGAAGGTCACACCCACAAGAATTTGGACTGGTGTGATAGGAAGCTGTTTACTTATCTCCAAATTCTTTGGTGTCTCAGGCTACCCAAGGGTGTAGCATGTGTGAATATCTCTCCTTACCCCAAGGTAATGTGCAAATGACACCAAACAAGAGGGTTTGATTCTTCAATCTGTTCACCACTCATGCTATTGTCTGTGTTTCACTTATTTTATATTATTGTATTATTATATATTTATTTATATTATTCCATTCCCCAGTAAATTAAGTTCCATATTAATAAATGGATTTGATTCAGTTGCATGCATTACATTAAGTAGGGGATTCAGTTAAGTTCTCCAGGGGTTCTGTCTGTCCTTTTCATTAAGTGATAAATGGAGTTGTTTCTAAAAATTGTCATTACACGTTTTGTCCATAATGCATATTTCAATAGCTAAGTTATTCAGCAATATGGAAAAAATGAGTTATTGTTCAGATCTCTAAATTAAAGGGATATTGTCTAGTACAGAAGTTCTGGATCACTTTGGAGTGGCTCAGATTCTGTACCCAGTCCAACAGGGCTTGTGCTTGCCCATGGTGGCTCCTTCATGCTGCTGGCAACCATCAGCCAGCAGAGCGGGAGCTCAGGAGGCCATTTCTCCATGGCAGAGGGGGGATGCTGCATGTCCGTCAGATCCAGAGCTATTGGCAGGAAGGAGCAGGCTCAGGTTTAGATTTAGGCTTTTGTAGGAGTCTGGGCCGCGCTGGGAGAAAGTTAGTGCAGACAGAAGAATGCAAGGACGAAGACAAGGCCAGCAAAATAAGGCTGGCAAAAACACACAAGACAGCAGATAAGTGAGAAACACCTGTGGTCAGCAAAAGCACACAAGTCTGAGCAAAACAGGGTATGAGATAAGGGAGTTTTGGCAAGTTTTGGGCTTTACGTGCTAATTGCAATTAACCAATGCAAATGCTTGTAGAGGCGCGTGAACAGCGCATGTAGATGACCTGTAGCCTATTAGAAGATAGATGAGTGCGTGTACGGAACTTAGTAGAGTATAAATGTAACCAGAAAAGGAATAGAAAAAAAAAAACAATAACTATAATAAAAAAGATGGACGACCTGATCATCACATTGGTGTTGCGTCGTTTCTGTTCCCGCACGGAGAAATAAGGACCCCGGCTAATGGTGACTCCGACAGGCTTTAAAACCAGAAATGTATATAATCTAATGCAAAGAGCCCAATCATCTCATGATGCCTCTCTGAAGTAATTTTAAATAATTTTAGAGATAATTTCTGTGCAGAGATAGATTTACAGCTGTATAAGGTCAGGTGTTATCTGGGCATTAAAAAGATTACACCATAGGGCCATGATCCCAAAAAGCCTTGTATCTTTGCTCTACTCTTCTAGCCTCAGTGGAATTAGCAAGGGTACTTGTATAATTAAAGCTGAATGCATAAAAACAACCTCTTGGTATTAGAACCAAAAGATGAACATACAAAGAGAGGCAGGGGGAGATAATAATGTTTTAAGTGTATTGCACCTGAAGAAATCAGTATATTTTCTGCATTTTCTCTTTTCCCCAATGACAGAACTTGTCTTGCAACTGGATTTTAAGAGAACAGTACGAGAGTGGGTAAGGATGCTATTAAACCCTGGCTTCCCTGGAGCCCTTTGTTCCCAAGATTCAGCTCCCAAGAAAGCTGATCTCTTCTTCAGACTGTAAACAAAAATCGTTTCAGACATTTTTTTTTTCAGGACTGAGCTAAGAAGGAATCCAGGGTAGGGAAAGCCACCTTTGAGCACCAGACCTAATCTTGGGCTGCTTCTGCCCCCTTGCGACCACTGTGACAAGCTTTCTGCAGCTCTTTTCTATGTAAATACATCCAATTAATTCTTGTTCACATCACCAACCCTTCCCAAAACAGGCTCCCCATCTGCCAGGAAGTGACTGGGCGGGGGGGTCGCAACCCCCCATGCCTGGGCTCTCCGCCCAGAGGAAGGCAGAACACTTTGGCCCTTATATTTATAGAGAAAGACGGGGGGGGGAACCAACCCAACCACAAAACACACAAACCACCACATAAAACAGGTTTCTGATTTAACCTGAATATTTTGTTTTTTCTCCAGCTGCAAAATGGAGGTTTTGCAGTATAATATAATAATGAAAAAAGTAATGGATGGTTTGTAATGTAATATAATACAATATAATATCTCTCTCCACAGACACCCTGGGAACATGGTGTTGCACAGGGTCTCCTCACTAATGTTGCTTATGTTATAGCAACTTTCAAGCACAGTGAGATTTAACAGGCATGCCCTTAAATACCTCAAAGCTCACATAAAAACAGAGCCCAGCTAACCCACTCTGTTGTGACGCATTCCAGTGAGCTTCCATTACCATTTCTGAATATGTGTCTGCTCAAAAAACATCAGAGAGCTCCTGCTTATATCATCTTTCTCCCCAGGACTTGTAGGGAAAGGCTGTTTTACTCCTCGGGCACATAGATACACACAAAACACCCCCACACCCATTTTCCTCCCTTACACAGCTGCTTTCCCAAATATAAATGTAGATTTCATCAAAACACAGACTATTTATAAAATATTGGTGATTCCCTCTACACAGAAAGTGGGAAAGTAAAAAGTGGACATTTTTTCTCACATAGAATTTCATTATTTTTTCTTGATTATTGCTGGAGATGACCATCATTTCTCTTGGCCTAATTTACAAAGGCGTAGACTTCTGAAAGAAGCACAGGATTTTTAAATTGCAAGTTAGTAGTCTCAGGATCCTTAAGTAAGCTCTTCCCTCCGTAGTCCCCCCTCCAAATTTTAAATACATGGTCCAAAAAATCAATAATTATAATATTACACGATAATTGTTTTATTATCATTTAAACTTCTCCAGAGCCACTGTAAACTAAGAACTACTTAGGAATCTGCAAGTTACATACCGAAATCTCTTCTGCATGATAAAACCATGGAGAATGAGGCTGGAGATGGGGAAGGGGAAAGCTCAGCCATCCCAGCACCACAACCACTCACCTTCAGCAACATGGAAATCACTCACAGGGCTCATTAAAGAAGCTGTGTTTGGCAGGAACAGATATTGTGATGTGCATTAGATACGCTCATCAGATGTGGCAAACAGCCATCCTTTTGGGACTTCTGCAGGTACCTGAACACTAACCTTGTTCCATTTTTCCTCCTACTGTGATAAATTATTACAGACATTAATGCAAAAGATTTTGCTTTGAGGTTGAAATACCAGCATTATTATCCTGGCTGTCCATACATGAATTGTGTACTAATCATAGTATTCATATAGCATACTTCACTGCAGCTGAGTAAGTGTATGATTTATATTTTGTTGGTTCCTTAAAACAAGTATGATTATCGATTTATAGTGAGTTTTCTTAATGATTAAAATTTTAAATTCATCTGCATAACAAATTGCACTCCAAAATAGTATTATTATGCCTCTTTGCAGACAAAGAGAGTGCAACTGAGAGGCTAGATTTCTGCTCCCTACCACTCAGGCCCCTTCTCTCCAGCACTGTGTCATGGGCTACCTCATTCCCCTCGATTACTCCCTGGGGTGACTCTGGGATAAACTGGGTGCTCTGCAGGATTATGTTAACACCAGCAGATGTCCCTGCCATGTAAGAAATCATCATCAGAATATCACTTCGAAGGAAAGTGGATCAGTTTGAGCATCGCTTCTGGAACGGCCACAAATACCAAGAGCATCCTTCCTCCCCAAGCACAGCCTGTGACAGAATTGAGATGTTTTGTGTGAGCACAGACTATCCGCAGCTTTCCAGAATTCATGCGATACAGTTTACTACCACTGTTTTTGTCATGTGTATTTGAACAGAAATGCATATGGGAAAATATTCCGATGAGACCTTAGAATACAATGGTGACTCTGAGATATTTCTCAAAGGGTAACCACCTGGCTCTCATCTGCCACCCTCAGCGGCAGGTCTGCGAGTGTGTGCTGGTGGTTGACTGGGAATTGCCATGGCAGCCTCCGACACAGCATCTTCCCTTGGTCCTTGTCCCTGGGAACAAGGCTTCAAGCCCAGACGCAGTCCCTCTAGCCCTGTGGCCTGTCTCAGAGTGCCCAGTAGCAAATGTCTGAGGAAGGAATATAATAATAGAGACATACAAAGTAATCTTTTCTCCTTCCTATCTTCCCAGCTCCCAATTCTCAGGCAAATCTTTCCCTCACCTTCAGACATGCCCTTTCTGCTTTTCCATTACAAAAAAAAATATTTGAAACTACTATCTTTAACTGACCTGTACAGTGCCACACCATAGAAACCAATGGACTTTGTGAAACAACAAATATTCAGTACAGATTGGATTTATTAAGTTTCCTGTTCTCAGCTCTGCTTCTCTTTTCTGTTCCCTGTGAAAGCATGGTTGTACAGAGAAGTACACGCAGCACAACACAGTTCAGCTGAAAGCCTCCAGAAGCGGATGAAAAGAAAATAGTGGGAAGAGCCAGGAGTTTTCTACCTTGATCAGCTGCTGCATCAAACAGTGACTCTCTGGCAGAGGCGGATTTTGTCTCCCACCCACCCATCTCCCTGCATCCACCTAGCCCCCACCTGCTCACCCCCCTCTCTCTGCTGGAGGTCTGTGGCTCAACTGTTAAAATGGCCACACTCTCAGTGATGCGGCAGAAATGTCAGCCTTTTCTAGCATAAAGAAAAGACTTCGACAGACTTTTGAAGCACTAAGATGTCTGTTAAGTATGAAATCTTGTGCAGGTTCCTTCAAATGTTTATTTCTCTATTTCTGATTTCCTTATTAATTTATTTCTAGCTGCCTATCTCAAACTCTTTCAAAACCATCAATAAAACTAGTTGCTAACACATCGTACAAATCTACTGAGATCCATTTTAAAATGTGGACATAATGTTAAGAATATAAAGCTTACTAATATAAAATTGTTTATTATTTTATTATAAGAGCTTTCTGCAGTGTATATACCAAAATATTTATAGTTAGAAAAACCCTGGTGCAGAGTTGTTATTAATAGATCCTCTTTCAGCATTTATAGATGTGAAAGATGCATTAGATCACTGAATCTAGCAGTAAAAAAATAGCTTTACTCATGTGAGAGCTTAAAATGAAAGCCATTTTTTTAGTTTAACACTACACAAGTGAAGCAGAGATGTTTAGAAATAAATCATAATAAAAAATTATATTCTCTGAAATGACAATTTGCATTTCTTTATCATTTTATGCCTGAGAATTTCATAGCGAAGAATAGCTGTAGTTCTGTGGAAACTCTGACCAATGCCTGCTGGAGGCATCACTTGGTGCTGCACACTGTTTCTTTTCTTTGACAAACAAGTTAATAGGCAACTAGATGTGCACAGCCTATGGATGCATTTACCATACTGTGCTCACCAGAATGTCACCCAGCTGCCTCCCCACCCCTGCTTAAGCAGGCAATAATTCCTTGAACGACTTAGATGCCTCATGGTAACCACATCACCGCTTCCCTTGACTAACCCAGAGTTACTCTGAGAGATAATACAGGGCCATGGACTCCACCATGGCACCTGATTTTGTTTGCAGCTCTTTGCTCAGCTCCAAGAGAAGAATGAGTCAAGCAGGTTTAAAATTCAGATGGCACTCATGTCCCAGTGGTAAAGGTCTCAAAAAGGAAATAGAAAAGAAGGAGAGAATGTGGGGTGCTTTCATTAATTCTTACTTCTTCAAGAGCTAACATATTTTTTTTCTGTCGTTAGGCTTTTAGAAGTGCTTCCAGACCACAGTATTCCTTTGGGTGCTGTAATGGCATTTATGGAGGCCAGAAAGAAGCTCCAATGTATAAAACTTTCAGCAAGGGTGTTTTAAAACACAGAGCAATTTTGTGCCATTTGAAAAGAGTATCACAGGAAAGATCAAGACATTTTCCTAAAGAGGACTAAACTTGTAAATCAGAAAATGTCATCTTTATTTCCTTACATCTATATATTGCACAAACACTGACAGGACCAAAGTATCTGTAAAGTGGCTCTTCCAATAATTCCAAGATACAGTTGCTGTTTAGTATTAATTGTGACATGTAGCAAATCCCCGGACAGAGAAAGGCTCAGCAATGAGACATTTTGAAAACAACATCCCTTAAATGTTTTAAGCATGTCCTCAATACCTACTCTATAAAGGAATCAGACAGGCATGTCTGTGCTCCAATAATGCAGCTAAGCTAGTATCCAGACTTTTTTTTTTTTTTTTTGGTAACCACTTAGGCAGCAAAGTTAAAAAGCAGCACAAGGAGAAAATAGAAAAATCAGGGGGTTTTAGCTTAAATCATTCTAGAGAAAATTTTCACTGCAGAATTCCCCCGGTAGACACACAGATAGCAAAACACACACAACAGCATGTTAATCACAGCAGCACCATGAAGGCAAGTCATACAGAAGAAAAAGCCCTCCACTCATGTCAAAGGGGATGGAGATGTTGGGGAGTCCTGCTGAGCAGGTAACAGCCTGTTATGAAGTCTTTCAATTTTAGTTAAATTTTGAGTCACAGTTATTTGGACATACAGGACCAAAACTTTCTCTTAATCACAGGCAGTGAAACACAAAGATCTGTGAAACACAATTGAAAAATAAAATAGGAACTGGATTTGCAGTAGAGGTATACTATTACATCATAAATACAAATTTTGTGAGGGCAGTCTGCCAAATGAAGGTCCCCACTGTAGTAAGAACTCAGCCATAGCAGAAGTCAAGAGAATCCATGTGAGAGAGAGGCATTATTAATGGCACAGATGCAGGCAACATTTCTGTCACATCTTACTAGGTAATCCCATCATGAAATAGGAAACTAATATTCATGCAACTACCTGTTTTGTGTTGCTGTGGCTAAGGAAGAAGAGAAAGCGTAGGTGGATTGTCTGGTGGATGCATAGTGCAAGTGAGTAAAAATTCTGATTAAATATTTAGACTTAGGGAAAACAACGGTGATTTGGGACCTAAACTGAGCTGTTCATGATTAACAAGAAAGTGTTGATGCTCCCTTCAACAAGTAGATGGCAGCAGTACCATTCTCTGCATAAATACTTTCCTGTAGACGGTGCTTTCGTAATGGGTGGACAAAGAAGAATGGCAGTCCTGTTCTGGAACAGGCAGCTGGAGGCAAAGGAAAGAAAGAAAGAAAATAAGTGTAGTTCCTCTAGCAAATTCAGCTCAAGGAACTCCGAAGATTGCTATATGGTATGTAATCAAACATCCATAAAAAGCCTATTTTTTTCTTCCAGCTAAGACTTCATTATTTTCTGGGCATGAAAAGAATGAAATTTGCCTCAGGTCTGTCAAAAATATTCTGACCATTAAGAATCTATATGGAGTCAAGAAGAACACATATAGTGTTTGCATATAATGTAGAGGCGGCAATAATCAGGCTGCAGTGCACGTGCTCTTTCATTTCAATTACTGTGCATAGCTTTGCCTAGACTAGGGGTAAGAGCGTGGCTGGCATGGATGAGTCTGTGCATAGCATAGCAATATTTCTGCAGGTTCCTGTGGCAGAATTATATTTATTTATTTGATATTCAAACAGATTTGAGAATTTGTCCTGCCATTCTGTCTCCAAAGGTTGGCCCTGCTATCTATATGTGAATGCTTTTTCTGCTTTAACAGTCAGGAAATCAGTAGCCTTCAGGGGTTGGAAGCATTATTGCTGTCTCTCTCTGTGACTCCTGTCCCCAGCTGTCAGCCCTGCTACACACAGCAGAGAGGAACAGCTGATGGCCAAGTACTCAGAACAACCAAATAACAACTGGAAGGATCTGCCTGTATTTATCTGGCACAAAGCAGCAAGGTTTTTGGTTGTTTAGCAAGTTTGGGTAGCATGGTTTATAACATGAGTATGGATGTAATAACATAACAATGGCTCAGTATTGGAGCTAACTATCTTTACTAACACCTACCAAGTGGCAATAGTTGGGAGTTGTATGCCAAAGAGGGGCTTTCCATTGAAAAACTACTTAGGTGAGTTGCCAGCACACAGCACCTCAGTGTGCCTTCTCCTGCTGTGTGTAACAGTGTTGGTGTGCAGACATACGGAGATGTGACACAACTTCCAAAGCTCACATGTGAGGTTCCAGATCATGGACGCCAAGGCTGTGGCTTAGATTTCTCTTGTATCATATCTACAGGGCGAAATATAGGCAATCATGTCCTTCCTTTAATTTATATTATGAGCAATGGCCTGGAACATAGACACAACAGCTTTTGGGAAAGCTGTTTGAGAGAGAAAGACTTTTGGAAGAATAGGAGCCAAATACGCAAGAAGAGGAAGTCATACACTGGGAGCCTGAGGAACAAGCAGCTATTCGACAACCAGCTAACCCAGGACACACAACATACGTATGTCATGTGTATGGCAATCCCACGCACAAATACAGGCTGGGTGATGAGTGGATTGAGAGCAGCCCTGCGGAGAAGAACTTGCAGGTATCGGTGGATAGAAAACTGACTGTGAGCCAGCAATGTGTGCTCACAGCCCAGAAAGCCAACCGTATCCTGGGCTGCATCAGGAGAAGTGTGGCCAGCAGGTCAAGGGAGGTGATTCTCCCCCTCTACTCCACTCTTGTGAGACCCCACCTGCAGTGCTGTGTCCAGCTCTGGGGCCCCCAGAGTAAGAAAGACATGGAAGGAACTGCTTGAGCAGGTTCAGAGGAGGCCATGAGGATGATCAGGGGGCTGGAGCACTTCCCCTGTGAGGACAGGCTGAGAGAGTTGAGGTTGTTCAGCCTGGAGAAGAGAAGCTTCCAGGGAGGCCTTGTAGTGTCCTTCCAGTAATTAAAGTGGGCTACAGGAAAGATGGGGAGGGACTCTTTATCAGGGAGTGTAATGATAGGACAAGGGCTAATGGTTTTAAACTGAAAGAGGGTACATTTAGATTAGATAGAAGGAGGGAGTTCTTTCCTGTGAGGGTGGTGAGACACTGGCACAGGTTGCCCAGAGAAGTTGTGGCTGCCCCGTCCCTGGCAGTGTTCAAGGGCAGGTTGGACGGGGCTCTGAACAACATGATCTAGTGAAAGGTGTTCCTATCCATGGCAGGGGGGGTTGGAACTGGATGATCTTTAAGGTCCCTTCCCACCCAAACCATTCTATGATTCTGTGTGCCTTTCACAAAGGAGGGGATGTGTATCAGATACTAGTGAGGGATGGAGAAGGACAGGGCTTTTTAGGAAAACTGCAAGACGTAACTGGAGGGAAGGCACTATTAAGAATTGCTACAAGAAGAACACGGTTGTGTACCAGTCTTAATGTGCTTAAAGGGTAAGTATTTTACTTGAGGGAACATGCATTTCATTTTAAGATGAATCAGTGTTGTTTTAGGTGAGTCAGTTCTGCCTGTGCTGTTCAGGGTTTGACATGAGATATTTTCAGCAAGTTGTTCAATGTGAAGTTTTGCTTTTCATTCTCCTACAGAAAGAGAAAGAAAACTGTAGTTGCAAAAAGTGACACTTGTGTATAAAACAATTTGGTGATTCGGCAAGTGTGAAAGAGCCCAGTCTAAAACTTTGAGCACATGTGCTTACCTAGATCAACTGAAAGCAAACCAAGGACTCCTTTGGAAAATGTAAGGCTTAGGAAAAGGTTTCTGTGGCTCTTTAACTTGAGGCTTTTACATCCCAGACCTCATTTTTCACTCCTAAATATGAAATCTGGCAACAGTTAAACTATATTATCTGGATGTAGACAAGGAAATTTCCATGATGCTAATGTTGCTGGTATCTTGAATATTTATCTAAAGAAAGAACTCATCCAAGAAGTCTCCTCTGAAAAATTAGAATTAATGGGAAGGCAGAAATTCAAGATAAAGCATAAAGACTGGAGAAAGAGCTCAACTTGAACAAACTAAGCTGGAATTGTGCATATGAGAGAAAAGCAGGTAGGAGACATGCAGACTGCCTGGCTTCCTCTTCATTTTTTTTAAAAGGTATTTATGGTTGTTCCTTTTGACTCAGCCACTCTCATTTATATGCACATCAAAGTCTTTATATAGGTTATTGCCAGAGGTCTGTAGGTCATCTGGAATTGGACAATATGAGTTTATGGATAGCCAGGGGGTTGGCTGGGTGAAGAACAATACCAATACATCCACCGAGAATGGGAAGGACTTGCTGCATGAGCAGAGGCATGAGGGAATTTGAGGCACAAGACACTCCACACTTGTTTCCTTTTATTTTTTATCTAGCAAAGAAGGACTAAGTGTAGTTAATCAAGATTGTTCTGGGGTTTGCAGATGGCATGTTCCTAGATTAACACTATGTCATCCCCATGAAATTTTTCCTCACAGGTTTTTTTTGAGAAATTTCTGCAGAGTGAAACTAAATTTAACAAAGATTTAGCATGTGGACAGCACAGACATGCCAAAGGATAGAATTGGTTTGTTCATAAATATGTAGGAGGATTCCCATCCTTTCTTTCTTCATACTTTGCCTATTTTCTTCTTCCTATGTTTGTAAAGGATATGGGGTAATACCTACCACTGTTTGAATTAAATCTAACAATAAAGTGTTATCATCACCATTTAGCATCCACTGATGCTAGACTGTTGTGTAAGACTACATAGCCAACCTTAGTAGTGGGATCACCTGAGGATTGATGAAGGGCTGCATTGTGACACAGGAGGAGGGGAAGCTGTCAGTATTTTGTGGAAATCGGTGCTTTCAGCCATTGCCTTACAACACATCAGTGTAATCAATTTTATCAGTCAAATATATGCATAATCTGAGTCACAGGCAAGGTAGGTAGTTGGCCCAGGACTAACACAGGATACCATGTCTGAGCTGGCCAGAGTTCTTTCCTAAGACTAGAAGTTTCTGTTGTAGATTTCTTGAGGCATAGCAGTGACAACCGCAAGAACTGCAGCCATCTAAGGCTGACCAATGCCTTCTGGTAATTATTCGGTCATTGACTTCTGGACTGCATGGTGTTAGCTAAATCACAGAGGTTTTAGTGGATTAAACAAGATAACAACAGTCAAAAGCGTAAGACTCATAGCTTCCCTTTTATTCACAACTCTGGAATCAGATCAGAAATCACAAAGACAGAACTTTTCCATCATTACCTCTTTCCCAGAATTTCAATTTCTGTTTAAATAACCACTGCATCATTTGCTTTATTTCATCTCAATAGAAAAGGCAGCAGCAGTGCATGACATGTTTACAAACTGGAGCCATGCATTTGGTAGGACATGAAGAGGTGAAACATATATTAAGTTAAATTCATGCTGAAAGGATATCTACCATGTTTACCTAACAGTGTGAACACTGCAGGCATCACTATGACCTTCAAGAATACAGTGAAATACATAAAAAGATGGGCAGTGAGTTTCAGATGATGGTTACTAAGAACAAATAGGTGCAGCAAAAGAGGTATCTGTTTGGGAGGGGCAGAGATTTCGCTTTCTGGAGGGATCTAGTTTGCTGGGTTACTTGATATTCAGAAATGCAAACTGCTGGTAAATTTGCTAGTCTTTAAGTTTGTAACAGTCCAGTTATCATCCACATAATAAAGATAGATCATGCAGGTCTGCCTGAAGCATTACAGTTCTTTAGTACCAGCCATCTATAAATTATCACCTCCTATTTAGGTGAGGAAGATACTTATGTTCCTTTTAACCTATGCCCCTGAAGTCCAGGTGTGTTCACTCCTTCCTCCCCTCTTCCACATACTCTTTACACATTTGTATTTACTCCTCTCTGCATTAACCCATACTATTTAAGTACTATTTGCAGTACTCGGAGATTTGAAACACAATGATGGTAAATTATTTAGCAAACAATTAGAGGAAGGAGTGCAAACAAAACCACTAATTTCCAAAAGTATCTTTAATCACTTGGTGCAGGCTCAGAACCCCAAGCAAATATTAAGATAATTAATCGCTGTCAACATGTCAGTCACATGAAAAGCATCTTCAGTCAATTATGCAAACATGTCCCTCATACTTCAGAAGGTGTGAGCACAGCTACCTGCTGCTTCTGTCAAGGTCACACTTTAAATTCACAACGCTTTTCCCATAGTGTAGAAGTTCAAATCTATTCTGATGGTTCCTTTAGGATTTTCAAGCCTTTGTTCAGCAATCATTATCAATGAATGAAATGCTCACTTTATATCTCAAATGAGTACTTCAAATATAACCTTTGAATAACCTCCAGTAATTGGTTGACAGATGACGTACATGTGAGTTTGGATGTAAAAATTGTTCTAACAAAATCCAGACAAGCACAGAGATGTGGAAATTCACGATCAAAAAGGCAAACCAAGGCACCATTCCAGAAGCCAGCTGTTCACATGCTTTGTTTTGCAGAAAAGATTTTAGCTTATAGAATTTAAGACTACCTCATCACATACTCATGCCTTCAATAACTACTTAAAATATTAAATATAACTGCAAATTGCTAGTGTTAGGGGTGTTTGGGATTTTTTTTATATATATATATATTTATATATGAGACAACCATAAGGGATGTTGCTGGAGCTACACCAACACTCCCAATAAGAGAGCACTCCCTGGGAGGAATACAACTCCAAAGAGCCATCTTCATTTTGGTACATCCTCATAAACCTCCCAGGAGGCAACAAGTACATAAACTTTCTTGTCCCTTTGCTATCTGTCTTGCTAGCTTAAAGCTATAACCTCACTTTAGTTCTTTTGCTGTTGAGCGTTACATATCTGTAGTTGTCCATTGTTGCTTTAAATACAATACAACTGTGTTTTAATGAATTTCTGTGAGATTTCATTGCTCTGACTTCTTAGTGAAAGAAAGCAGCATTATGAAGATAGTTTGTCTTCTGGTACAGGACTCTACACAAATCCTGTCATAGTTATTTGCATGTGGAGCGCTGCACATATTAGTGCTACTTAAAAAGACAGGCACAGAGTGTCTCACTACCTTGCTGGAGGAGAGCATGTCTGTGTGGCTGCTGCATTAATCCTGTGACCCACAAAGGAAGAGTGCAAGGATTAGGTTTCCAAAGGAATTAGGCCCTAAATGCTATTTTAGTGTTAATTTGGCTGTATTTATCACAAGAAATTCTCAACCTCCACTGCTTAGGCACTGCCTAGCATCCCAATGGCCAACTCTACGTATCCAGACTCCTTTTTTGAGCAACTCATTTCTACCTGTGACAGAAGGAATTAAAGAAAAAGAAAAAAGCTTAAAGCATCTAAGCTTAAGTAGCTCAGAGCTGCTTCACAGGGCTCTGAAATTATTCTGTCTTTCCTAACCCTGGAGGAAGAGGGACCGGGAAGCACAGCATGGCCTTCCCTCGTCACCTGCCCATCAGGCTGGGGGAGAGCCAGCAGCACGTCTGTGGGCTCCTGTGGTTCAGGCTCAGTTGCAAAGTCCTCTGGCAATGCATTAAGTCTCTGTTTGCTCAGGGCTTCTGCACTGCACTGCATGGAAGCCCAGCCCTGAGAGTGCACTTTGGAGACTTGCTTGTGATGCGTTTGCTTATTTTTGTGAGTCTCGCTAGAATGCTTTGCAGATGCAACTGCATCCTCAGAGTCTGGAGGCCACCCAAAGGAAACCAGCATTTTTACCTAAACACATTTTGGACTCTGGAGCTGATGCTGCATTTTGGGAGCTAGCTCATGCCATATGCAATGAATAGCAATTGTATGCCCCAGAGCAAATTTACTGCAGGATCCCTTTCTCAGGGTGAAAACCAGCCATGGCTTTACACAAGGGAACACAGCTTTTCAGCATCTGTATGCCTGTAACATCAAGAATGGCAAGGGATCTCTAGAGACAGGTTTCACTGTACATTAACTTTTGCAGTGTGTCAGCTTTCCACATAGCTGGAGAAGTCCCTACTGGAGCTCAGGATATTAGGACAAAGCATGCCAATAAGACAATAAAATTCTCTGGACTAACTAATGTGAGCCAGAAATCTTTCTGGTTGACTCTTCTCTGCTAAAGTCATCCTGCTTCTTTACAGGTCACAACAACTTAAAAGGGGTTGGTGACCACTCACGCAGGCATAAAAAGGCACATTTGGTCCAGAGACAAGTCTAAGCTCCCTGTAGAAGTTCACTGCTGGGCAGCAGCAGAGGCAGCAGCTGGGACAGATGGGAAGTCATGCTATGAGGTTAGCACTGATCCGTGAGAAACGTTTTTGTACATACCGTGGCATAACCAAGTAGTTTTGAAATTTTGTAAGAGATCAGAGAAGAGATCAAGAGCAAAACTGAGTCTCCAACACAGGAGGGACAGTTGGCTGGTTTAGGGGTGCTCAGTAAGAGAGGTCTGCTTCACACTCCTATATGACGATGGCATGCAGTTTCAGGAATAGTGATTTTCCACACTGAAACTGCAAATCTAACCTACAAACTATTTAAAGCCAAGGTAGCACTCTCATCACTGGCAGGGAAGGTCTGACTAGGAGCCTAGAGAAAGACACTGAGCAAAGTCCTGCTACTCAGAGGACAGATACCATGGGAAAAGAGTTCAACTGCTTGAAAACCTGAACTGGAAGTTGCATCTCTCCAATAATCACAGAAAATACAGGGGAAAATGGGTTTGAGGCTCCCTGTGACTGGCACAGTGAGGAGGTGATCTTTTTCTTTTAGTTCCTTAGCCTTTGAAGAAGTAAGAAGGCTGTTACCACTGTAGGACCAGGCTACAGACCTGGGGCCTTACCATAGCCCTCTAGCAGATAAAGTGGAGTATTATAGGCTAAACATTGTATAATCTGGTCCTCTAGTAGAAAGACGACCCCTAGTGAAAAAGAGTTATTGCCAGGTTACTGTTAAATAAGACCTCATTCTTCATATGTCTTCTCTATTCACTAAGAAAATTGCTGCAGTAGGGTAAGCACTCAAAAAATGTGGTTGTCTTTGTGTCTTTCTTCAGTGTCCAGAGAAGTGGATATTCATAAAACAAACGGAAGTCAGAAGGTATTTAATATAGACAATTACTCTCCAGTACTGCACATGCATCTTTATGCAGTATTGAAGTGCCTACTTCCCACTCTTGTGCATAGACTTCAGCATTCATTTGTGCTTAGGTCTGCACTTAAATTACATTTATACCATCCTTCTGAAGAGAAGGGATTTTGTAAGGGAACTAGATTCTGCTTGTACCTGCTTTTACTTCCTTAATGCAGCCAGAATGGTACAAGGAACATCAGTGTACACTAAGTTTAATCTGTGTTAAGATGTCCATCTTTCTCAGAGGGAAAGATAGATTACTCTAATATGCAAGGTTTTGTAATCACAAAATGTGTTACCTAAAATTGCAGTTTAGTTGGTAGATTGGTTAGAAAGAATTATTCCCATGTAGATTCTAACATTGTATTTTAATAAATGTTTTAAATAAGTGGAAGGCTACTTCCCATGCAGTTTTGCTTTGTTCTAATGAAATATTTACCGTGCCGTAATTGCAGTCCATCCCTCAGGCAGAAGGATACTGCCAGACATGTAATAAATGTTCTACTCTCCCTCAGCTGGGCTTTTTGAAAAGGAAACTTCTCTTGGTAGGTTAACAGTTGTTTGATAATGGCCTGTTCCAAGATGACCACTAGGGTTTTTGTTCTTTAAATGGAGTTTAGAAACAGCAGGGGTGTAAGATGCAGCATATATCATATTTTGCTAATCATTTATACATTTGAAAAACTTTACTAACTATGCCTCACAGAGGAGAAACAAGCCACATGAGTCAAATCACTGAGTTACTTCTCAACTGCAAAAGCACTTCATAAAACCACTTCCAAAAAAAATACAAGAAACTCTTTTGAAAAAAAACAGGAAAGCTAGAGAGGGCAACATGCAGAACTAGATCCTCTCCCCACCGCCATAGCTCTGCTACTTGACCTAAATCAACTGAGAGCCTAGGTCTTCCTTCAGTCGATGTCAGAGTACTTTTTTTCATTTCAAAGGTCTTTCAAAGGCACAAACTCTAATTTAATCATAACAAAGAACATCAAAACTGGATTTATTTCCACACTTGAAAGTCTGTAGTCAATGTCCAACAACACCTACAGTGCATTTATCTTTCAATCACTTCCACAGGTCATTCTCACCTCTTCTGCTACTGCTGCCCTCTTCCACTAGTCCATCTTCAGGCTCATGTCAATTGTCAATCTGTTTACATAAACCAGCTGTAAGTATTCTTGTAAAATCAAATTACTTTGAATAGCAGAAGTTCATGTGATGCTGCAGAGAAGACAGAAAACCTCACATCAACTCCCATACTGCTACCAATCTCCATTACTGATCACAGCTTCTCTGTCATGGGAAAGAACATGGTGGGGACAGGCAGGGAGAGACCAAGCAGCAGCAGCAAGAGTGAAGCTATTCAGTTTTCTCCATTCCCTCTCTCAGTCCCTGCCTTTCCTTACTGGGCTTTGATCTAATACTTTGATCTGACAAATGGAAAAGAACAGAAGATAGCCAGGAGGTAGCAATAAATATGCAGCAGTACTTTTCTGCCTTTAGTTTCCACCTTCATTCATAGCATCAAAATTGCCTCAACATATTCCGCCTCACAGAATGGGGAGGAGGACACTTTATGCCAAACAGAGATGTATTTGTTTCCTCTTAAAAGAAAAGATCAGCCTCTCATTTCTGTATTCAGAACCACATATTTACAGAGTGTTACATTGCCTACAACCAGACTTTAAATATTTATTGCCTGCGTGGTTGAAAAATAATGCAATCAGATGACAGGAAATACTCCACAGATTCTCCCTCTGCCAATATTTCAAGCTGTGGGGGAAAGCACACTACAGCTGGCTGGCACCTTACTCCACAAGCAGCTCTGCAGGGATGGATCCTGCTTGGATGCTGGGTTCCTCCACAATTGGGAAGGAAACACAAGCCTAAGGAGCCCACTGCTTCACGTCATGCACATGAAAGATCCACAGGCTCCCAAACCAAAGCAGAGAGAAAGGAGCAACACAACAGTAATTTCCAGTTTTGAATACTCTTGATGGGCCCCACAGAGAGTCACGTTGGCTGAGTCTGGTAGGACTTTTTGACTGCAGAGTCTGTACTAGCTAGCCAACAGCATCCATGTATCCCCATATCTCCATGAAGGAGATGAAGTCAATGCAGTGAAGACAATGAAGACAAAGTCACAGAGAATGGGAAACATTCAGCTGGCCTGACTCATCCCACAACTTGACAAATATTTTTTTGTCCAGGAACAGCCACCAGTGTCACTGGAATAGGAAGCAACATCATAGGAAGCTGCAGCAGGTCCCAAAAGGGTCATACAGCATTTTCAAACATGCTGCGTGTCACCAGTGCTCAACATACCACCTCTGGAAAACCACAGATGTATTCATCTGAATTAGAAGAAACACTGCTAAGTCTTAAGGACCAAACAAACCCTTCCTCATCAAATATACACTGGCTATACAGTGTGGGCTCCCTCCATGGTCAAGTACCTTCTGGGAACGGTGGAATACTTTCTGCCTATTTTGTTAACTATATGGAAGATGCAGTCAAATGCAAAATACACTTCAAAAGTTTCAACTAAAAATAGTAACCAGCTTTCAGATCAAGGCTTCTGGCTTTTAGTCATCTTTGTGGGAAATGGAGAGGCCTTAACCTTTCCCCATTTGTGGTGATTCAGACACACGTCAAGTTTAGCTCTGTAAGTCCAGTTTCTATTGAATTGTCTACATACAGTGCATGATGCATTGTACAAGCATCTTTCAGAAATGGAAACTTTGAAGAAAAGACTGTTAAACATGGGAAATTTATATTTTTCCAAGAAGATAAGACATACCTGTAGAAAAGTGCAGATGCATAAGTAACATCTTAATACATATGACAAGTCAGGAAGCTTTCTTGATACTAATTTGATCATTTCTCTTGTGGCTATAGGCAAGAGATTTTTCTACTTTTTGTCTTCTATTTTGGCAAGTTCAACACTGTTTCCAATTTTTCTTGTCTGGGTCCTGCAGTTATGAAAGTCCTGAATTACTTTCATATAGAGTGAGAGTAAGGATCTTTTTGTGCAGAACATGGGTTGCCAGAGGCTTGTGGTTTCTTCCAGGAAAGATGAAGTAATTACCTGTGGTAGTCTGTAAATACAAAGAGATGAGATCCAAGCACACCATTCATCTCACAAATGGGTGGAGATGGACCAGCTGAAGTCACCGTGAAAAGAGTATAAATAGCTCTGTTAGCAGTGATGCAGCACCCAGAACTGAAATCCCTAGCTGTAAGTACAGGGATACTGAAATAAGTGACAGAATTGTTCCATGTTTCTCCTGCCCTGTCACAAACAGGAAAACGAATTTTTCCAATGTATTTTCACTCTTAGAAAATATACAAGAATGTAGAAGTGTTATTTATGGCTTTTAAAAAGCTAGAACAAGCAAAATGTTAGCAAGGACTTTACACATAAAGGATCAAACCCATGTTATGAGATAGCCATAGAGAATGAAGATGATATCATCATGGGTAAAGAAAGGCATAATATCAAAACTTCTCAATTTCCCAAATATTTCAAAAGAAGAAAGTACACAAGAAAAAGTTAAATGCCACAAAGCACATAGGCTAAACACACACCAAAATCAAAACCACTCGAGAAGGCAGCAAATTTTCACATCTTTTGTAAATTAAAGGTTATACCAGCCAGCAAACAAGGGTTGAAAACAGCAAAAGAAACCTTGAAACAATGCCAATGAGATGGCAGCAACAGAGGACAGGGGAGGTGGCCAGCAGTGAGCATCCTGTGGTCAGAAAACAAGCTGGGGAAATGCCAGAAACAAGTGGCAGACAGGATTTTCCTTCTGCTTAAACTGTTTCATTCCTTGAGACTCTACTGTGCTGAGCTGGCTTGTTTCAGTTTTACTCCTGAGAGTAGAGGCATTCTCAGAAACTTTCTGTACATCTGACAGAAAGCTGGTATTGCTTAATTAGCCCAATTTTGTCAGATTTTATACTGGTTTAATGCCACTGTATTGAACTATATTATCTAGGTGAGATAAGGGGTTTCACGGACTTGTCCAGAGGTGCCCTCATGCCCTTTGCTTTGGCAGTATCCCATCCTGGGCAGAGCAGACACACCACACCCCCACCCCCCATTTGCCACCCACCACATGTTCACACGATAGCAGCCACAGAAGACTCTAATGACACATGCTCATTTAAATAAGGAAAAGCCACAGATTTTCATGACTTAAACTCACATGCAACAGCAATAAATATATTAATAGGTGAAAGTAACATTGTGGTTTACTGCAGGAAGATTTCCTCTCTCCCTCAGGTCCCAGGCTCTACTGCATAGAAGAGCCATAGGCTGCTTTCACCTTGCATGAGCAAACCATATCTTCAGGGAACAGCTTTAACAACTTACCTTTCCAGAAGAGTCAGAGCCCTCTTCTCATGGGTAAAGGAGATTAAAAAAAAAAAAAAAAAAAAAAATCCAGTGCTCTAATAGTTAACTTTTCTCCTGATGACAAAGGTAAATTCTATCAAATTTTTTTGGTCTTTGGACAAAATACTTTGCTTCCTAACCCAAACAGCACAATAGTTCTTTGTCTCAGGTTTGTCCCTGTGGAGATGAAGGAAGAACAGGGAAATTGCCTTTGTCCCCTCCTGAGCTGCTTCCATAGACCTCCAACTGCAAACCCCACATCACCCTCCCAACCCTCCTGCTCTGAGATCACTTCACTGCATTTGTACTTCATAGAAGCTGGCTTTATATGTTCTGTTTTCCCCAGCACTCATTGCTTCAACAACATCTCAGCTCTGCCCCAAATGTAACTGCCCTTCCCCAGGATGCCCTTTCCAGGCAGGGTGTTTATGGGGCAGGTTCCTGTTTCAGCAGTTATCTCTCTGCAGCCAGGAAAGGGCCAGGGCCAGCACAGCAGGTCCCAGTGCTGAAGCATCTTTGGCTCTGCCCTGATCAGGAACTTTGGCCTTGGACACAGGTACAGGAGAGACTTGTGCTACAGAATGTATCATTTTCATCACAGAATACCTTCAGACCGTGGTCTCCAACTCAGACCACTTTTCAGGGCAGCCACATTTGCTTCAGTGTTCTTCAAAGGCTTCCCACTGCCAAAACAGTCATTGACGCTATACCCAGCAAGGAGAATGACAAACAAATGTAGTCCCAGATGAAATACAAAGAAAAATTAATTAAACGCGTATAAAAATAATTATGTGCTGTATAAAGACACATGCAAACTGACATTCTGCAGATGACTCATACATCCCTGCTTTTTTCCAGTGTTTCTTTGAAGCCTGTTCTTAGTCATGTTGAGGAGAGCATATTTGCTCCCGGAGCCACGCTGCCTTCATTAAGAGAACTGTCTCTGATCCCAAATCCCCTTCACCACCAGCATGGCCACATCTGCTGTGACGGAGCATGTAAGATCTCAAGACCGTGTCACTAGATCTGCCTATGTTTTCCAGAGCTTTTCCAGTTCCCTGAAACTAAAAGCAGCTCAAAAAGCATACTGAATCACAAATAGGCAGATTTATTGGACAGCAACTTCTTTACAGACTGCTGCAAATGTTCGATTAGATTAGCTGTGACCTTGTAAGCATGAAATCATCTTGATCACCATCACTAGTTCTGTAAGTAAAGACTAACACTGTGGGGAGAATGGGATTGTACCAGACAATAAACCAAAGTGATTTCTGTTTTCTAAGCAGCTTCAAAAAACCTCAGAGGCCTCATTATAAGAGATACTGACCTCCCACCCCCTCCCCCAGCTCTTTCTCTATTGACCAAAGCATATAAGGAAGGAATTTCAGACAGTCCTTGCAATGCAGCACTCAGTCACAGGTCCATGAATGCTGCTCTTCCTTTGGGGTTCACAGCATTTCACACAGGGGCTCTGATGGTTGCACTTCAGTCCAAGGAGTCCTGGTAGCTTATACCATGCTGCAAAAAGCCCTTTCTGTAGCTGCCCTGGCGCAAGGTCTCCCTCGGTAGCGCTTTTTTGTTGTTATTGTTCCCAGCTAGAAGAGATCTGCTGAGAAGTAGCTGTATTATCACTACATGTTGTAGCTGCTTTTCTGTCAAGCTTTAAGTAAGGGAAGGAGTAGGGCTAGTAGAAAGGGCAAGGCATGCCAGGTATGCAATAGAAAACACCCCACAGCTGCTCTGGCTGTGGGAAATGATGATGCTCAACAGCTGGTGCCACTGGGGGTTGAAATGGGATCAGAAGAGAAAATAGGGCCCTGGGCAAGAAAGAGGTTTCCAATTTAAATCTAAGACACATAAAGCAGAGAGAACTAGCAATGTTAAGCAAGTGATGTTTTGTAAGGGCTTGACAGGGCTGATGTTATGAGCCAGAAAACCAGGAAAAGGGAGTTCCAGAAACGAGGAAAGGGACTGAGAGGGAAATGAATGAGTGCTCTGGGACATTTGTTCCCTTCTTCTATTTGAGAGAAATACTTCTTTCAAGCAGTAATAACCCCCCTGAAAAGCAAATTTGACTGAATGCTTTAGTGCGGCTGCAGGATGCTGCCCTGCTCCAGTGAAGCACTTAAGCACATGCTTACTTTCAAGCTTATGGGCAGCCCAGAAATCTAACAGGACCACACACTTTCTTGGAGAGAAATACAAATATAAATTCTCTGCTGGATTAAAACCTGGGAGCTAGATTCTGCCTTCAGCTCCAGTCACGCAACTTCAGTAGTGGCGGGACTGACAGCTGGGAAACACCAACCTGCATATATGTGAATGTAATGAAAAAAAATCTTACCAAAGCAAATCCACTGAACTGAACTAATATATTTAACTTTTACATAATAAAGTTATGTTTTCCAAGGTAGTTTTCAAAAAGCGCCTGGATATATGCTGTACATCCTTCTGCTTCTGCTACTCCTTAGGAAATCATGGCTTCTAAAAAGTGCTTATTGCTTACAGGTATCTATACATTTTGTTCTGTGTAACTTGAATTGATTGACACAAACTGACATATATTTTATTTTTACAACCGGACTATTTAATTTCTTTTCTTAAAACTACTTCTCAGCAATGACATATCAACAACAATATTATCACATAGGACTTGATGAATAAAAATACGCACAGAAGGAAGAAACCATCTGGTTGAAAGGAAGAATATTCATCCTCTGTACAGGGGATAACAACTATAAATAAAAACTTACTGATCTGAAAGGATATTGGAAAGTACCAGTCAGACTCTGTTTTACTGTTAGCCACACTTCAGTATATCCTCCTGCAGACCCAGCATGGGCTGATGGAGAAACACTCTGCATGCTTATTGATTTCTTTGTTTAGTTTCCAGGCAGTGGAATTACAGGACAAGGATCATTGTTTTTGGACCTTTTGCTATTTCCTGCAAAGCAACAAAAGGTATAGGAAACTTTTGAGCTCATTTGGTAATTGCAGAGATCTCTCGGAACCAAAACGATTAGCTGGAACCCCTCTTTTCAAAGTAAGAAAAATTATGGTATTTTAATAACATGGGATTTTGATTCCCTTCAGGTTTTGTGGCATCAAACCAACCCTACTTTTGCCATTGGTTTTGTTAGGACCTTTTGTTTTCAGTACAAGCAACAACGTTTGAATCAGTTAAATTACTAACCTCTTCTATTCTGATTATTTTTCTTGTATTTCCTTATGTGTATGAGATGATAGGATTATTCCAGCAATTATATGAAGAATTTGTGAGCACTCCAGGCACTGTGGATGAAACATGCTACTATTGTGATTCTTACAATACCATGTCATGGAAATGCTCATAAGTCAAATAAGACTCATGGAAGTGACTCTTAAAAGCTGAGCTGGACTTACAATGAGAACTCAAAACCAAACAGAAACACATTTTAGAGAAGGAAAGTCTCAACTGGAGTCCCAGACCTTCATCCCATGGTCCTCCCATCCACACTGTCACATGGAGGCGGCAGGAGTCTGGGGAATACAGGATGCAGTAACTTGGTCCATTTTCAAACTCTACCAAGGAGTGAGACAGCTCCTATGAGGAGCAGCTGAAGACTTTGGGCTTGCCTAGTTTGGAGAAAAGGTGGCTAAGGGGTGAACTTATTCCTCTCTACAGCTTCCTGTGTAGAGGGAGGTGCTGAGCTCTTCTCCCTGGGATCCAGTGATAGGACACCTGGGAATGGTTCCAAGCTGCACCAGGGGAGGTTCACACTCAGTGTTAGGAAACATTTCTTTACTGAGAGGATGATCAAACACTGGAACAGACTTGCTAGAGAGGTGATCAATGCCTCAGGCCTGTCAGAGTTTAAGAGGCATTTGGACAATGCCCTTAATACCATGCCGTAACTTTCAGACAGCCCTGAAGTAGTCAGGCAGTTGGACTAGATGATCATTGTAGGTCCCTTCCAACTGAACTATTCCTTTCCTTTCCTTTCCTTTCCTTTCCTTTCCTTTCCTTTCCTTTCCTTTCCTTTCCTTTCCTTTCCTTTCCTTTCCTTTCCTTTCCTTTCCTTTCCTTTCCTTTCCTTTCCTTTCCTTTCCTTTCCTTTCCTTTCCTTTCCTTTCCTTTCCTTTCCTTTCCTTTCCTTTCCTTTCCTTTCCTTTTATAGGAAAATACACATACAGGAAAATATGGAGAATGGGGGATTGCAGCATCACACAACATCCTCAGAGGAGATGGCATGCTCCCTTTCAGGAAGACACCTTTTCAGTCCACTTGCATCAGAGCACTAATGACTGCTGGGAATGAGGATGACACCAGATGCTGCCAAGGGCCCTTCAAAGGTCCTGAGAGCCACTTGTCTAAAAAGTTGTGTTTTGAGGAGAGATATTCAGGGGCACCTTAAGAAATCACTGTCTGCTTTTCTGTTTTATATTAGGCACTGCTTTATTTTTGCTTCTTCAGTACAGCATTTAAAAAAAAAAAAAAAAACAAACAAAAAAACCCAAACAAACAAACAAAAAACCACAGTGACAAAAATGTGACAAGTTTTCCCTCTGAAATCATAACCTGGACACCATGAAACGGGGAGTTCTGGTACCAATGGGTGATAGATAAGCTCTAGGAAAGCATGAGGTGCCTACCAACTGCAGCAGGACGTTGATGCTGAAGAGAAGCCTTTCAAAGCCCAGAGACACCCCAGCCTGGGTCCCTTGGTGCCCTGGCCTTTGCCATAGTTGCTCTCACCACAGCAAAGCCAGCTGAGCATGTAACTCAATTAGGATGGGAAAAATGTGCATGGTTCCCTCACTGCTCTTAAGAGCACAGAGGACAGTGTGGCCAACAGTCAGGTGCAGAGAAGAGGCGGCTGTGTGCTCACAGGCTGAATTTTGTACCTCTGAATATTTGCTATGGTGTTGTCAATGACAAGCAGACATCTCACAGCCTCTCGCTTTCCACCTCACTTTAGCACACCCAAACTTGTGGGAGAAGCAGTGTGATGAACAAGATTTATGTGGTGATGGGTGGTCTCAGTTTACGAAAGATTTTATGAGTGACCAGAAAAACCAAAAACAAAATGTAAAAAAAATAAAGTATTCATTGCTGAATACTCTTGAATACTCTAGTGATGCACATAGCAAGTTTTATAAGCCAGGTCTTAGCCTCCTGCAGCCGGTGCTCCCTCTTGCTGAGCAGTTTTTCTTGTCCCGGTACAGCATCTCCAGGGTGGATCTGCGCCAGAGGGGAGGCAGGGCTGAGGGCTCCGGCTCCTTGGACACAGGCTCTGATTTGGACTCCATAGGGAGGGGATGGCCACCTCAGGGAGGAAACCTTGAAGCACAGGAGTTTTGGGGTTTGTTGCTGGCCCTGAGAGATACCATCTCTCTTTCTTTGTGAAAGTAAGTGGAGAAATGGGAAAACATAACTGAAGAAATCCAAAAGCATTAGGAATCTTTATTTGATGCCTTCTGCCACATACACAAGTACTACTGATGATTAAGCGAGTTGGTCTGAATATTGTAATCCAGGTAGTTTTCAGTGAGAAGGTGATAATTCAACAAAAAGGTTGGGGTTTTTTATCTCCACAGAATTTCTTTGCTGCCAATGAAAATTCATTCGGGAAAGAGGTGGGCAAAGTATTATAACTTTTTGGAACTGAGTTTTCATTTTAATCTGAAACAACTTTTCAGTCTGAAATTAATTTTCTATTAAGAAAAGGAAAACAGCCAAACCAAAACATGTTTAAAACATATAAAACCAAATTGCAACAAACAGTTCTTTCTAAATGCCATTCTGTGACAATCTCTGAACTGCTCAGGTCAAAAACCTCAAAGAATAACAAATACTCAGTGGGTAGAAAAAGCATTTTCTCAGCATCTCTGATGATAGGAAGTCACAGCAGTGGGAAGAAAGCCTCAGGTCTGGGTGTTTTAGCACCCAAACACAACAGCGAGGGTTCTGTGTTGAGTCATGCTAGGTTTGGCTACTGTCTTGCTAATAGCTCTGGTGTTACTTTATGTCTTTGCACCAACGGAACCATGCACATTAGTAATGGTGATATTTCAAATTTTGCAAAGATACTTGCCTGACTATAATTGCCTCTCATTAATTATAAAGGACACTGGGCACTTGGTCTATCAGGGTGCACCAAGGGCTGCTGCCCCACAGGGGAAGGTCAGCCAGATTCTGAGCAGCATCTGTGGTCATCAGATTTTTTTTTTGTCTTCTCTGTAAATTGCAAAGATGGCACAATTCACTGCTTCAAGGAGTTTGACAGCTGAACTCTTTTTTCTAAATTCAAAAGAACCTGATCTTGTAGGACTATTGTACTCAGCACAGTATCGGGGTCACTCGGGGCTGGCCATATGAACAGGATCGAGAAATAAGACCCCCTGTTTTGAGTAAATGGCCATATACTTTCTATCTGAACTTGTAGTGAGGTTTGCATAATTGAATGTTGCTCTAAGGGTGTGGTTGTATTTCTCTTCCTGATCTTTAAAACAAGAGATCAGTATGTACTAGAAAGCGGCTTATAAAACTTAAAATGCAACAAAATATGCAAAATCCATTTGCAAGTGTTTGCACAGCTCAGTGAAACTGTACATAAATATTATTAGACAATCAAATAGAAATATGATAAAGCCACTAATGAGTTAGCATGTTGACTGATGGTGAATCATATAAAGGAAAATGTAAAATATTCAACACTGAGTTTTTTCAAAGCAGTTTAGGGAAATGCCTAGTTTCTGATGGAAGACGTAGATTGAATATTCGTCCAATGTCTTGATTCTTTCATTGGTTATATTAGGCAGGCTTTAGCACCATTCTCATCAATCATACAGTCTCAAACAGATCAGCTGAAAATAAGGTCAATGAAGTAAAGAGAAATAGCTCATTGTACAGGAAATTTCATATTTTTCCCTGTCTGATTAGTTGCATTGTTGTTATAGCTGAATTGTCAGTTAACTGTCAGCTAATGCCCCAAACCTGCAAATACATATTCATATGCATATTAACTGCAAAGGAACTTAGCCGTTTAGTCTGAGTTATGTACTTGCATAGTCTTAGCAGAGTGAGCATCTAAATTATGGCCTGGTGTCTATTATGCAATGTCAGCAGGGGTGTAAGAATGATAGTTGTGTGGTCTTACTTTTGAGTTTGAATCTGCTAAAAATGTATGTCTGACATTGTTTTCTTTTAGCTAATGCAAAGGTTTCATATGCTTCTTTGTTGACATTTCATATGCTTCTTATGCTGACATTTGTTGGAAAATGCACAGCTCTTAATAATGAATCTTTGTCCTACAGAATTCCTTTAGGCTCCAGAAATAATGGTATCAGGTTATTATAAAAATACTGCTAATGATGTGCACTGGATGCAAAGAAAACCACTGACTATCTTTTCTTGCCCACAATAACAAATTAATAAAACATTGACAATGTCATCTGCATTCTTTCCTTGTGCATCCAATACCAACATTTTTGCATTAGCCATTGTTATTACAGAAATAAGAATAGTATCTGCAAAACTAAGATTGAATTGATTGGTAAGGCAAAAAAAGCAGCACATTAAAATTTGAAAACATATACAATAATTTTAATCCATATCTTAAATTGACAAAGCCAGAATTATTTATAAAGCATTTCCCATTGAGTTTGCAGGAACTAAAGGTAAGAATTCATACCCCTGCTACACAAACATTTTATTACATTTACCCACCACCAATATCAACCCACCATAATACTGTTGCCCCTCAAGAAGGTAAGCAAGTACTGTGGAAAGCAGCCAGCCCTCTCTGCACCAACTCTGGCTCACCATGGCTCCCATCTCGTGTCCCTTGCTAATGCTAGTCCACTAACACCTTGCTGCCAGAGACCAGTGATGACTGAGGCTTGTTATGGTGAGAACTTCATGATTTCAAGGCCAGATCAAGATATCAGGGCCTTTAATCTATTCCTGAAGACCTGGCTCCAGGAGACATTTGAGTATAACAAAGTCTCAGCATCATAAAACAAGTCTGCCTGAGTCTAACTGGTAACTGAGCCTGTGGAGAACCCAGAGACCGGCTAATAAACTTGCATTTCCCAAGCTACATAGGAAGATGGGAGGGAAAAGGGTCCCCATCAGCACTCCAGGTAAGTGACCTAGTTGTTGTCAGCAAGAAATGGATGCTCCTGCTGCTATCTCTGCCTTGCAGAAGGGACTTTGCTCCCTATTCTTGGAGATTAGGGAAGCCCAAAGCCATTTTCTTCACCCAGGTGGAAGGGAGGCTCTGCAGCTGTCAAGAAGAGGGTCAGGAGTGGTGCATGGATCATCTTAAACTGAATTTGTACTGGTTGCAGAAGAAGGGATCCTGGTGCTGAGAACATAGCTAAGTACCTTCTTTGAACAAGGCAGGATGTCCTTTCACTCTACAGAGCTTGACTTGGGGTCCAGGCTTTGGTACAAAACCCTGCTGAAGGGGCCTGTTACAGCCCAAACCCACACCCTTTGCAGTCACGGATACTGGTCAGTGAGAGACTACACATGGAGGACTGTGTGCCACGCGCATGGCACTGCACAGACATATTTCAGGATGAATAGGCACCTTTCTAGGTAACAGCTACATTATGTAAAGTTGTATCATTGGAAACAGTTGGGTGCTTTCAATCCTACAAATGGCCTTTCAACATCTGAGTCCCCAGGTGAAATGCAAATAAGCAAACCTAATACTTAAGACAAGGAGAGTCTTATTGGATACCAGATGGTTCATATGTAGATAACTGCATATGGATGCGTGTGGGATTTCAGACTGGTGTAGAGGTTTCCATGCTGAACACGTTTTGTTTCTCTTGGATCAGTGGTGGAGAAGGAAAGCTACACTATAAGACCCTTTGGGAAGAGCCTCCAAAATGCACAGCCAGGCATGGAAGCAGTGCAGTGTCTGCAAGGGTGTCTGCTGGAAATAAAGGTGAACAGCATTTTTTTGTTGTTGTTGACTGCATAATGTACTATTCCTTGTGTTTGTAAATCTTTGTGAATCTGTGCATTCTGCTCCAAAGAAGACAAAGCCTCTCAGTAAACAAGAGGTGCCTACATATATGTGCAGTGTGTTCCTGGGCTGCCAAAAAGTACTCTTGGGAAACAAGCTCGGAGGTCTGGTCGGTGTTTTCTTTGGAAGATTGCTGCTGGAAATTGCTGCTGAAACATTTTCAATAAGGTTCTTTCTTTTAATCGGACATAGTTCTCCCAGAAACTTTCCAAGGAACAATAATATTTTTTCTCCAAAATACTGACTAGCCAGAAACAAAGTACTCCAGCCAAACCTCAAACGATTTAATTAGTAAATTCTGCAGTGCTGCCTCCCTGGAGTTTTAATTCAGTTACTTTTTATCCCCATTCCTCTCTCTAGGCCAAGTTCTCTGCTTATGACACAATGCACTCTGAAACGTCGATTCTCACTCAGAAACAATGAGACCTCCTGACACAGATGAGACTTTGGGGCATTTGGGATGAGCTCCAGGATATAGATTAAATGGAAATATAAGACTTTTGGACTTAAGCAATGCTTCTTCCTAAAGTTTTATCATGATGTAACTGAAGCTTTTTCTGTATTTGGATGTCTACTGAATCAAAATTTTACCTGTGAGCCAGGAGAGGGATGGGTCTGGGAATTCAACCAGCAAAGCATCCCCTAGATTATGAGACAATAACGTGAAGATGATTACTGACTATCCTTAAAATAATTAAACTCTGCCCCATAGTAGACCTTTACACCACAATAAATCAAAACAGCAGCTTCCAGAGGCTCCCAGGCTGACTGTCCTAAGGTGTGATGAGCCACACACTGCTGCGGAGGTGCAACCAGAAGGAGCAAGAGGTACACAGTTGAAAAGACTGCCCTGTCAGCCGGCACGCAAGAAGATACATTCCTATATGAATGATTCTGAGATGATGTATCTTCAGCGGCAGTTATAGGAACCAGAGATGAGAGCAGTACCCTGTCTCTACTTTCTCCTTACTTTGTGATGTGTATAATGTGATTTAAATAGTTTTATCTTCTTTCTTGAAAGTGGTCTGTACCTACCAGACAACACACCAGACACTAGTGGGGAGAATGTCACCTTTCTGTCACCTTAGGAAAATATTTTTCATTCCCATAACACAAACCATCAAACTACATAGGATAATTTAAAAATACAATGGTGTTTAGTTGACAGAAGCAAAAGGTGATGTTTTCATATCTTATTAAGATACTGGATATTAATTACCTTCAACTCAAATGCAAACATGAAAGTTCCTGTCACTAATGGAGTAATATTTTATTTTTAAAAATTTACTTTGGAAACTATTTGCATTACCTACAAGTCAAGCCAAAAATAAGACTATCAGGTTTTTCCTTGCCAAAGCAGATTTACCATTCAGCACCTATAATGAGAAGTTTTATTCAACTGTTTATACTGCAGTTACTGACTATAAGGTATTCATGATATATATGTTACCTAGTTGAATATATCTTATAGGTGCATGCTGAAAACTGCTCACATAAAAAAGCATGAGGGTAATTTGGCTCCAGCTGGCATTCAGCCAAAAGCAGGCCTGTGTGGAGCTGCCTGGGTAGGCATACTTTCAGATCTTTGTATAAAACATTTCCCCTTCCACAGTCATTCTTGAAAACATACTTTTTCCATATCAGTGTTCATGAATACCAAATAAAAGGTAAAGAAACTGCCCTCAAAGGAAACTCTTCATTTTTATTTAAATGAATACTTAATGAATCTACTTAAGTAGTACTTGCCCCTGGATATTTCTAGAACTATCTGTGAACAGAAACCTGTAAAATTAAAATATTAAGTGTTAAACTTTTTATGGAATGGGATAAACCTTTCTTCCTATTTCAAGGTGCAATAAAAGTCCTGTGGCAAAGCACACGGCACACAGCTGCTGATGGCGCGGGGCAGTAGGCACCTGGACACTGTCCACGCTAAGAACAGGTGAAATACAGCACACCCACAGCTGGAAACTCTTCTCCTAATGGGTCTTCTGTTGAGAAGGGCAGAGCAAACCCAGAGTCCTTAGGCTTTTTGATCCACCAGTGCAGCTTAAGCACATTTGGGCTATTTGGAGTGCCTGTCTTGTTGAAGATGTTGGTTCATGCCTGAAGGAGAACAATTGTGATGAGCAGCAAGAGTTGCTGCTTTACATCAGATGGGTGGGGGTGTTATATGTTGTTTTACAATGCAGGATTTTAATTTGTATATTAATAGAAGTACTTGATGAAATTCAAGCCCACGAGAAGATGACAGGTATTATTATCATTTGATGCAGAGAGAGGCAAAGAAATATCAAGCATCAGAGCTCATCTCTTGACTCAGACACTGTTCTTTCCCAGGCTTCCCCTCTAGAAGATGGGTATGAGCCTCAGGAAGATTGCTTTGGTGTTTGCTAGAGGAGGAGAGTTTCAAGAGAAACATCTGCAGAGAGGATCCTGCCAGCACGAGGGGCAGGCTGGAGTTAGCCAGGTGCCTGGAGTATGTGCAGGTGTGCTCTAGCACATGAGCACCAATGCCATTGCCACGTGCTGTGATCAGCAGTAGTTTAACCAGAAGAAAAAATGAAGAGTAGAGGCAAATATATTTTAGCCTTTTTTTGTTCAATTAGGATGATCAAAAAGCAGAGCTTGCTAATTCCTTAGAACTACCAATAAATAACTATAAATTAAAAAACAAGATCAGCCTCACTCAGCTCCACTGAACTGTGCCACTAATGTTTCTCACCCTCTCCAAGACCTGCAGCTCTACCAGCACCATCCAAACACAAATGTTTCCTCAACCATGCCAGTGTGCTTGGCACCCTCGTTCTGTGCCGTTCTCTGCTTGTTCAAATCTCTGCTCATTTTCTCACCTCTCTGACCCTGTCATGTTTTCATTAACAAGAGATTATTTTTGCTCTTTTTTCCTTCAGTCTTCATATTGGATTTCATTTTAATTTATTTACTGACCTTTTCCCTTCTCCTAATGGTTTTATTATTGAATGTGTGATACCACAAGAGACTAAACACCTCTGTTTATGAGGCACCTCTCAGGGTTTTCCAGGCTTGCTTTTATATCCTGCAATGAAATTTTTTATTTTTGAGACCAGGCCTAGCCCCTGCAAATTGGTGAAAAGCTCATTACTGCTTCCAGAGAGAAAGGACTGATCACTAAAATCAATGAGACTCTAGGATGAAAGTTTTTACACCTCCTGACTTCAATAGCAATCCCCCTTGTGCATCTGAGGACACAGTCCAAAGTACAAGTCAGTAAACAATTAATTGACCTATTTTTTAAGAGGATATGTCAGAGTTAATGGGCAACGTATTTAGGCAGCTTGAGGCAGAATTGAGGTCTCATATTTTTAATACTTCATATATTTATAGGTACTGAACTCAAGAGAAATGGTGATCATCATCACTGTACATTCCTGTCAAAACCACAAGTCAGAATTTCACTGCACCAACCTCAGTTAAAGCACATGTCAGAGAAGCATAAAGGGTTAATGATCCTCACATTTAAAATACACTCTGTATTTACAGTCTGGATTTTGCTTAAGCCCCTCAGTACTGGCTCTCTAGATTTCTCTTTCCAATTGCATAAACCTCTGCTCGCTTCTCTCAATGTAAGTACTTAGAGAGTGTGACCAGATTTTGAAAGTCATAAATTATGTGAATTTTGTAATATTTTGTGAGATGCCTCAATATTCCTTTCATTTGCCTTTTTTAAAAAAAACTATAAATAGAGCCTTCTTTCTGCAACCAGTCTCCAAAGGTCACCTTACAATGTTTTGCTATTTCCCGTATTAAGCAGCAATGCTTTTCAGCTGACATTCCAACTTCAAGTCATGCATATGAGCATGATGTGAGCTTGCTCCAGACCACAGTGAGGGCTGCAAACAAGACTGCTGAGAAAAATAACAACCATTGTCAAAAAGGGCACTTCATCAAACAAAATTTAGCTGCATGAATACAAGTGTCTCCAAATATTTGGTTCATGCTAAAAATATAGCACATTTATTAAAAATATATATTTATAAACATTGGTATGAACAGACACAGATGTTAAGCAAATGAGAAAAGAAAAATAACCATGTAATGTACTTCTCCCAACATTTTATCAGGTTTAAGCAGACCTTGCTCAATGGAATTGTTTTTTTCATGATTGTACCATATGTTCATTCTAAATAAAAAGCTTGTCAGATTCAATGTAAGTAAAAGCAAAAGCCAAGAGAAAAAAATAATTTGACCTAACAGACATGTGATCTGTGCTATGAAGCTATCTTTGAGTTCAATCTTTGCGGGTATACAGTATACATTTCTAATTGTATATAGTGTACAGTTTCTTTTTTTTAATTTTAATTGTGTTAAAACAGCATATCCCTGGTGGATTTCTTCAAAGCTACAACTTACATAATTGCAGTCATTTTCCCCCAAACAGAAAACCAAACTGAAAAGGAGAGAGCAGGACAGAAGAGTTAAGCTTGTTACTGTGTGAAAAAGTCTTGTTCAATTAATTGTGCTTCAGCCTTCGCTGCCTGCAGGCAGCACTTTTATGATGTGTTAATATAATACAGAGTCAGTTCTGATTAAACAACTTGTCAATAGCCAGCAATGTTTGTTGTCACTCTTAATGGCCGTTTTATCTGGTCTATTTGCATGCCTTCTAGTTTACAACGTTGTGTAAATATACACAAAAATGATCACAATGAGGTTCAGAATTGTCCCAATAATTCCAAGCATTGCCAAGATGGTTTCTTCTTTGCTTTCCTTTTCTTGACTGCCTTTATCTTCTTCATTTCCACTAGTGATTACCATCTTGGTGGCCAGTTTCTTTATCCTCCCCTTCAGGATAACCTAGATTTAGGAAGAAAAACATCAAAATGGATTGTTAGTTTGAGTTTCCAAACTCATATTAATAGTGGAGCCAATTGCAGAATTTTTGCCCCATAACATGTTATATTAAGAATTCACTTTAAAAAGGATTAATATTTTTACTAGCTATTTAGTAAATGCTTAATTAAAATGATAGTTCAGCTAGCCTGTAGATTACTTATAACCATCCATAACACCCCCTGATTATGTGCCAGCAATTGTTCATAACGCATACAACTCATCTGCAACGTCATTATAAAACTGGTCAGAAATGTACCAAGGTGGTGTGACTCCACTGGCATCAGTGGGAACACTGCCTGGATTAGAACTGTGGGAGACCATCTTGTCAAGTTATGGAGACCCTAGATTTACACTTCAGTACAAAGAAGCAAATGGATGAGGGAAATAAAACTGGGAAGACCTCGTTTCTTTTTAATAGGAAAAATCACAAAAGACAAAGGCATTTTGTCTCCTGATGAAAAGGAAGACAGCAGTGACTTCCTAATAAATAATTCAAAATAAAAGCAAAACCAAAATAACATCCATCTTGGCTTTTGTTTTCCTTATTCCTAATGTACGATGAAAAGTTACTTGCAGTGCAGTGAGCTGAAATGTATTGATCTGCCTGCAGGGAGAGTACAGCCATTTCCTAAGCAGCAGCCTCAGCCTCTGAACTACTCAAAACCAGAAGATTCTTCAAATGTGGGACCAGGCTGCCAAATGTGGCACTGCTGAAGCCACAAACAAAGAAGCTCCCTTGGTCTTCCAGCCAGGCACTGAGGCTTGAGTAAACATTTGATTGTTCAAATTAGAAATGGATAAATTCTATTTATCTGTGCTTATCTAACACTGCAAATTCTTATCTTACGGGCAAACCAGAGCGCCCCAGAAAACTGAAAAAGGTTGGCTGTTTTCCCAAATCCAACTGGTCTGCCAGCAGCTGGGTTCAGGCAATGCCCTGCTGTTGTCTCCCAAGCTGTAAACCATATCCCATGATGTTTCTGCTGCAGGAAGCAGTGGTAGGATGTAACCCAAAATGCTCCCCAACAGCTGCTGCCTATAGGAGGGGTTTGGCTGGAGGAGAAAGGGGGCACAGGCACTTCCTTCATTCCTCCCTCTGCTAACTTGCAGAGCAAACCCACTAGATCCCATGCAACATGGATATTCAGGGTGGTGAGGGCTCCCTGAAATAGGCCACCACCTCCGTGGGCACAAGTTCCCCCCAGCAGGTATCACCAGAGGGAAGCCCTGACCTGCAGCTCCACCGAGTTCCTGGGCTGCGCAGCTGCAGAGCAGCAACCAGAGTACTGAAAGGATGGAAAGGAGTGGGAGAGGTGAGGAAATCCTGCAGTAGAGAGACTGAGAGGAAAAACAGAGAATCGAGACAAAACAACCTATATTTTGTCACATCTGCAAGTTGTTCATGTATAGGACTGCAGGTAACTGCTGGCAACTTCCTAGAACAGGCATCGTGACTGAATCCCAGCAGGTACCAGTGGTTAGCAGTAAGGCAGAGGTAGGGGTCTGCGGGGGTGCCACTGGCCTTTATACTTACACTTGCGTTAGCATTTCTGTGTTTTGCGTTAGTGTCACCAAGTGACACAGAGGAAAACAAGAGCAAAGGAGTCAGTAACCCCAGGGTATCCATGGCAGATACAAGTCAGCAGGAGCAGGGGGGCACCAGGCAGAAGGGTACTGCATTAGACATCAGAGCATGCTCATCCAGCAGGTCTTCAGGTGTCTTACCCCAGGAGAGCAAAGCTTCAGAGGCACCAGGTACCTCCCAGGGATGCTGACACCCTCCCAGCCCTCAGAAATTCCCTGGTCCCCACAGTTCCTCCAGCCATGGCCACCCACAACTCCTCCTGCAGGACCTACCTCTTATAGCAGCAGAAAAGCTTTGTCACATTTGCCCCCACCTGGTGTCCAGAGGAGGGTTTACTGGCATCTGGCAGGTGCCCTCCCTATCTTATTAATTGCCACCACACAGTCAGTGATATCTTAAAAAGCAAATTGGCTCTGGGAAATCACAGGAGAGTTCCTACTAAAGCCATTTATATTAACCTTACAACCCAAGCACACGCACTCCGTGTGGCATCGGACCACAAACCCACATCCCAAGCTATGACATGCAGCCATTCCTTCACCCACAAAGCCATGAGTCATTTGGATATTGTGTTCTTTCCCCCTTCAGTAACTGGGAGATTTTCCCTCTGGCCAAATGTTTGCATTTCACTGTTTATTTGAAAAATTAAGTGGGATCACAAATACGAACTGATAAAATCCCAGGCCTGGAACACAAGGATTTGAGGGGAGGGTGAAGTCCTTGCTGGCTAGTTTCCACAAGAGCTGAGCACTCTTGATTCAGCAATCCGGATCCCACAGAAATATGGTCATACACAAGCATCTTGTGGGTCAAGCCCTTCTGGCTCTGAAAAAAAGTCAGAGAAGGTACAATGGGTCTCTCTGCATCCTATGGTTTGGGCAGAGTTTCCCATTCACATCAACATAAACCCACACAGAGTAGTGCAGAGCCCCACCTGGGATGGATTTGCACATGCACTGCATCCACTGACACTGTAGCTTTGGTATGGCGACTCTGCACCACATGTGCTAGACAATCCTCTTTTCTAGGACTAATGTGGGCAGAGGCAGCATGGGGGCATCTGAACCTCTCATTAACATCCCCAGCCTTTTCTTAATAAATCCAATCTGTGCAGCATGAAATTAGTGTCAAACTTTTCTGCAGGACACTAGAGCCTAAAATTAACATAAAACTAAAAAGAAATAATTCACCAAAGAAAAAAATGTATCAAAGGCTATTAGATATAAAGACAAAGCCTCTGGTTTAGGAAATCCTTCAGTTGTGAATTTTTTGGAAGCTAAGAAAGTATTCTGGAGCAGTACCCACATCCCTGCCTTGTTATTAAAGTCTTTTCCAGCCACCCATTACTGGTTACTGAGAGAGAGGGGGTCCCTGGGCTGCACGATCTCTGATCTGAGGTTGTACAATCACTTTCCTCCTCTTTGCAAGTCCTAATTATTAGCAAGGAGATACTGAATGGTTTCAAACCCAAACACTGCCACTGCAACTCAGACTGCCAGATTATTTCTGTCCCACTAAGGGGCCTTAACTGAGGGAGAAGGTCCTCACAGCATGATGCAGTGAGATATGCATGGAGAAGCTAGTGACTGGAACATGACAAATATGAAGGAACAACAAGGAGGCAACAACAGTTGAGAGTTTATACATCAGCTGATGCACAGTGTGATTTGCTGGTCATCTCTGTTGCTCCAGTCATGCCTATGTGCTGTATTTGGCTCATGCTATGATGTAGCCTGGGACTGCATGAACTGCATCCTTTTTGGATGAAACTATACCCAAAGGTGTGCTCCAGGAGCTCTTCATGTGCCGTAAAAACAATAAAATAAATTTCAGTCCATGGCACCAGGGGTCCAGACAAAAGCTGGTCTGAAGTAAAACCCTCAAAACACATGTAGTGCGGGCACTGACACCATTAGTTTCCCTGGAGGGATTGCACCAGCTGGTCCACACTGCTTGCTATTTTATACATCACCTAAACTATGAGAGAGAGCACAATGGGCTTGGTATTAAGAAGCGTTTAACATTCAAACAGGACAAGACTGGTACCAAATACAATTATATTAGTACTTTGTCAAATATAGTACTATGGAAATCAAGGTAAGCGTTGACTTTGAACTGGGAGGAGACCAGAATCAAAATTACTCCTCCACATGTAAGGACTGACCTTGTGAGAAGAGAAGCAATCTCCTAATGGCAGACTCAAGCCTTTAACTTTCACAGATCTCATGCTCTGAGTGGTATTTTGGCTGGCTGGGGTTTGTGGGTGTTTTTTGCTTCTGGGAAAATACTTGCTGTCAGTTTTAGTATAATTACCCTCAGTTAAGAAAATAGGAAAGTCTTCTGGCTTTCTGGGTACCTTTTTTCAGCCTTTATTATTCTCTTCTGGAAACTGATTTAATTTATTTGACACTGTATCATATTTTTAAGATTCTTATGACACATTGCTCCTTTTATATTTTTCTGGTGGGACTTTATGCTTGTCAGAAACACTGCTTATCCAGAACTGGGTAGTCCTAGAAGTGCTGAGATAAGAAGGATAAAGAACACTAGATTTACCGGTTCTTTAATAACGATCCTTCTTATTTAATTACTTCTTCATTAGGAAAGTGCTTTCCTGCCACATCAAAATTAATGTGTTTCCTACATCATTTTGTAAGATTCATCATTAACCTAACATCAGCCTTTTGAAAAGATATGAATTCCAAAAAGCTATCCATGAAAAGATATGTATTCCATGTATTCTGCATTGCACAGGGGAGAAAAGGACAGTTCAGTGGTTAAAACATTCCTTGCGCTGCTGCTGACTTAGATACGTAAAGGAAATCCACTTAGTCTCTCCCTGCCTCAGTTTCTCATCTGTGGGATTCTTTGAAGAACTGCCCAGCCTACGTCAGAAAATGATCCATAACAAAAATGAGGCCCCACAAATACTTCCAAAAGAGGGAGGTGCTAACATGAAAAATTCCAAATCCAACAGTGCTATAAAATACACCCACTACTGTCTCCCCAAATCTATGGGACCTGTTGCACATCACTGTCTCTGCAAACAGTCCAGTGAACTAGACAAAGCATTTCTAGCAAGAGGAGATAATCCTTACTTGTCTCTTCAATCTCAGTGTGAGCAGTGACTGAGCTAAAGGTGATGGCTTAGTGGCATGGTTTTGGAAAAGGCAGCAGCAAGTGCACATTTGTGAATTTACTGCAGTATGTCACATTGAAGATACAAAGCACATCCCTCACAAAGTACCTGCCCCGACACATCTGTCAGCTTTTGAATATGCTGGCACCTTGACTTGCTCTTGAAAAAGTTTTATAATCTTAAATCATTTCTCTTCTAAGTCATTATTTATGAGCTCCCCAAAGAGTCTGCGAGTAGAGGGCGCAGCCAGCAGAAGCGGAGCTCCTGGGAAGTCAGAGGACAGGAGGATGCTCCAGGCTCTGCCAGGGGCCCTCAGCGCTCCTCCTGATCAGCCCCGTGCTGTCATCTATTATCCAGCACTTTGAAAAACAAGAATGAAAACTTCTGAAAGCTCCCGGAGTCAGATGCTCAGCTGGTACAATGCAACCTCCCTCCCCTGAATTTAGCTGATCTGATCCATGTCCATGTAAAGACACCAACTGAGGATCTGGCTCCTTGTAGTCCATCTAGTTTGAATATCAGTGAGCACAAATTTTGTATTCTTAATCCATAATCACAGACAATCACCAGCCAAATGGTTTTGATATTTAAACTTGTTTACAGTCCCCAGGCTATTAGTTGTGATGACACATTAAGAGATAAGAGAGCTTTAATTTTCTGAGGATAGTTCCACCCTCTGGGGATAAGAAACACACAGCGGAAATTTGTTTTGATTAGCAAACTGAGGAGGGCACAGAAATCATACAAAGCAGAGTGTGAGTTCAGATGCTGCTGGAGCTGACACCTTCCCTTATCTCACAAATAAATGCTTGAATTACCAAGCAGGGAGGAGAGGCTCCTCGAGGATTTAACCCCACTTGAACATCACAGCCAAGAGAAGTTTTGTTCCTTTCCTCCTAACAAGTTCTTTTGACCTCATTTTCCTCCAAGGGCAGATTTGAGAAAGTTGGGTGCTCGGCTCAAATCCTGGACAGACCCCAGGCAAGATGCTGAGCAGGGCAGTTAAGTGGATACTGCACTGCTGCTAGTGATCTGTGGGAGGAAGGCAAACTTAGCACACACATTTGAGTTTGTTAGCAATCATTTTTCTAAGGATTGCATTGGCATATTCTCACTTCTGTGATGACTCTGTATCCACTCCCAATCCTCGAGCTGTTTTGACTGGATAAATCCTCTCCTAAACTCCACTAACACAATATGCTCAGAGAAGCACTGGCGGGTGCAGGGATGCACATTTGCATTTATTTTTAGAGCTGGATTTCAGGGAACTGAAATGCAGTAAGGCCAAGGGAAGCTCTGGGGCCGTAAGCTTCACTAAAAGCTCATTCAGACACAGCAGCTTGCACAGGCAGTGTGCAGTATGTATGAATAGCAGATAAATTGAAATAGAATGAGCAGAAACTAATATACAGTAGAAATCAGAATACCTGAGAAAAGCAAAGACCTGCCATAAGAGAAGGGAGAGGGGAGACAAGGAAAAGGTGCCCAGAGAGAGGTGTTTCATTAGAGAAAAAATATCAGAAAGAGCAGGAATGTGATCCAGGTTCAATAACACTCCCCAGCAGTGAGCAGAGACCAGCACCTAAGGCGAAGAGATGTCTCAGTGGAGAGAGGACACAAGCACTTATGTAGTCCTCAAGCAGGAAAATAAACCCACGTCAGGCTGCTGCTATGCTGGCAGGTTTTAGTCAGTGGGAAATACACGCTATTTATAGCACTACAGCCAGGATATTTCCAAAGGTCTCAGCAATGTGAGACCTCTAGAATAAATAGAAGCACTCAGCAGCAAAGAGGTTATTCTGAGAAGGCAGAATTCAAATGAGTAATGCATTATAGGGCTCATCCTGCTCCCCACCATGGGTCTGATCCAGTTTTTTCTGGCAGCTGTTTTTGTCCCCCAGGCAGCTCAGAACTCAGAGGAGGCAAAGGACTTGCTGCCAGTTTTACAGTTTTACCTTCCTTCTCCTCATTTATGTCTCTGGGACCATGCACAACCCTGAAATGTTCCAGATACCTAAGCTCGATCATAAAGACACCAAATATTGTGAATACAAGTATCCTTATCTTCGAAACAAAGCTGTGATCTGTAGCAGAATAATGATCCTTAAATACCAGGCTATTACTAGACTCTACCTGCCTCCACAGTGCTAGTCACAGACTCATTAACAGCCTTTGGCTCCTCCACCTACAGCAAGGTCTCCCATACCAAGATTCATAAGGCTTCAGGAGTCCTAGTTTGTGAAAGAAACAAACTTGACTGAAATGAGAATAAGTCACCCTTTAACCCATAGCCCTCTCCCCTTTGATATGAAACGCACTATGAAGAATGAATTGTTATTCATCAAAATAACAGTCTACTTAAAACACAACTGGAAGCATTTATGATTAAAAGTCCAAATTTCACAAATCCAGAGATGATTAATTTTCTGGCTGGGCCTAAACAGTGGTGAAATTTCAGTATAATTCTGGTTGGTTTAGACTGGCCTATTTTGTGTTCACAATCCGTTTTCCTGATACACAGCACTGTACTTGGTTGCTTGGTGCTAATGCTCAGAAGCAGAAGCGCTTGACTCTCAGTTAGTACTGCAGCACATACTTGCCATTTTCCTCCTCTGAAATACTCGGTATTTCTTTTCAGACCTTTTGAGTCAAAAAAGTATTTCATCCCTCCCAATCTTCCTGAGGTTAACTCCTGATACCCTCTATCAGCAAGAAGAGAGGAAGAATGACAGGGTCTATGTTTATTTTGTTCACATGAATCCCTCTGCAATGTGTGCAAATGCACTGGTTCTAAAACAAATATTGACTGCGTGTGCTCCATTTTCAGACAATTTACTGCTCTGCTGCAACAAATGGTTACTGCTGAAAGATGAAGTTGCATATTGTGGACACAATGATGAGGAACAGATCTCTTAGGCTCCCTCTTCATATAGAGTCCACTGAGCCCCATCCTGCAGAGCCCAAGAGGCTCCTGCCCCAGAAGCAGCAGCTCAATGGAGAAGAGAAAGCAAACATCAGCCCCGAACAGGTCTTTTGTGTCTCATTGCTCCTTTCCCATCAGTGGGGAAGGGACTGAAAGACCTAGCCACAGCAGAGATTTCCCAGAACTGCTTTATAAGATGTCCAGTAAAGGCCAAACACGCTGTGGCATTAAGGGGCAAGAAAGTAGCCAAATGGAGCCAGATTACAGTCCAGCTGACCAGGTATCCCCTTGCCGTCAGCAGATGCCAAAGGTACACAGCATGACTGTAGTAATGTTTACCCTGCTGTACCTAACTAGAGTCCAGAAATCTGCAACTCAAGGACTTCCTCTGCCAGGGGAAGCATTTTTTGGGTTTAATGGCCCTTCATAGATTTGTTTTCTCTAAATTTGTCTAACTGCTGCTTGAACTCATGTTATTTTACTTCTATACAGTGTCCTCTAGCAATAAGCTCAAAAGATAATTAAGGGACGTTAATTAATTCCTCATTATGTAATTTGGGAAACAGTGAGTAATTGGCTTTTATTCTGCAGGCCACCTAGAACGCTGTAAGTCTCTTACCCTGTAGTCATCTTTTTTCAAGACTGAAAAATCCCAGTCTATCTAGTTGTTTCCTCATACAGAAGCCATTCTATGCTTTTAGTTATTTTTGTTGGCTTACTCTCTGCCTTTTCTAGGTATACGAGGGGGTTTTGAAGCAACAAAGGACAAAACCCTTCTGAGCTTCTGGTATTAATGAGGAGCCTGTGTGCTGAAGATGTATTGTCCTTACTCTCAAAGATTTTATAAGTTATACATACCAAGGGTGGTAGAAGGGACACTTTTCATTCACAGGGGGAAAAAAAAAAAAAAAAAAAGCAGCTAACATCTCTCCCCCACACACACCAGAAATCATGATAGAATAAAGATTTGAAGTTTGAAGTTGGATTTACCTCTCTTAGTCCTTTGCCCATCCTGATCTTAAAAAAGTAGAACAACAAAAAAATCTCTACAGTGAGCACACCTGGATGCTGGCATATTCAGATAAAAAAAAAAAAAATAAATCACAACTGTTAAAAGCCTTAAAATTTGCATTTTTGTCCACATAAAAGTAGCATTAGCTGAAATAGCTATGTGAAAGAATGAGATGTTAAAAGTATCTCTTTCCATCATTTCAGATCTCAGCACCTTATTTTCTATTTCAAGGGCATCTCCAGGGTTCTCTTTTAGGAACAAAAATATGTTGAAGCCCTGTAAAAGGAAAAAATACAATACCCAAGTCTCAGAGAAAGACAGGTCTCCGTTATCTGCCAGAAGGCACGTAACCTCTGTCACAAGCAATTTGAAGATCTGGCCTCACCACTGCATGTTGGAATTGAAACTGAGCTGCTTCAGAAGAAATTTAAGAAATAATAAGAGGTAGAGAAGTGACACAAATGTGTATTATTTTTCTGCTATATAATATCTCTAAATTCAGCCAAGGGCAGAAGATAATTTGGCCTGTAATGGATCAAACTACCTTTACCTCAAATGTGACCTCTCCTTACAAAACAAGTGTGCACCAGAAGAGCATTCAGAAGCCTGAGGGATATAATACTAGAGCTGCTCTAACAATCTAGAAAGTCTAAAATCTCAGTTTTTACTTACAACTACATCTTTATTCCAAAAATTAATTACAGCTACATTAAGGGACACTGCAAATAATTTTAGCCAACTGACACTTTCTGATTTAGGAAAGATGTGTTCAGGTTTTTTTATAACTTTTAAAATTATAACTATTTGGTCTGAAACGACACATGCCAGCCACTTGTCTCAGGGATAATATTCTTCTGGGAAAAAAAAATCATCCAGTTTTGCTGTTTATAGGAACGATGTTTGGAAACCAATTATTGTTTTATCCATATAAAAATCTGGCAACCTTTTCTGTGAAATACTCAAGTATCCTCACTTTTGAAGCAAGGACTGCATTCTCAATTTTATCGTAGCTGAGATCTTGATAGAAGTGCTGAAGAAGTCTTGTGCATCTGAAAATATGTATATTTTTAAGTGATCAGTTTTGTAAAAGAAATTAAATCTCTTGTAATTTTTTTTCCTGTTTAATTACTCTCTTAGCTCAAAGCATCTTTGCAGCACTTCAGTAGGCTAAAATGACATTGATGGTTGTCAGTGTGAAAATTTGAATAGCAAATACTTTTCTGTTTGCTTTTAAAAAAATAAATGATTTGATTTTTTTTGGTAATTAATTTGCAAAGACCAGCCAAAAATGCCACAATTAAAGGTGATCCAGGATGAATTCAACCTCCTTCTGTTCATGTGTTATCAGGTAGGCTTTAGCTAAGCACTATTCTGTCCACCGAACTCCAGTTTCAGTCAGAGCACAGTGCATTTGCCATAGAAAAGGAGAGAAAAAAGTTCTTTTTTGTAGGATGCTTCATTTTTTTTGCAGAATTTAAAGGGTGGCAGGAGAGACTGAGAAGAGGAGCAGCAGTCTTTTGTTTGCAGGCATGAGATACTGCCCTGAGGAATGAGACAACTCATTCACACCAGGATTTTCAAACCTGCTCCCCTGTTCTGTATTTCTGGGAGCCTTGGACCTGGAGGCTTAAATTATCTGAAAGTACTGGCCACTGCAGTGGAAGTCAATGGCAGCTGCAATACGTGCTGCCAGGTCCTCTAAAAAAATTACGTTGGGCACCCACAATTATGGATACTTCTTATCTTACTCTTTTTTCCCTTATGTTACCAGCAGTACTGGGGAGTAATGATACCCAGAATTGTTGTTAAGGTGTTGTAAATGGAAATAAGTCAGTGTTTGCACGTGGCAAGGACCTGCATGGTGGAACACCCTGGAATGCTCCAGTGGGAAATAATTTTGCCTTCACAGCAAAGTCTGAGCTATGCATTGAACAGTGAAAAATAAAATCAAGTATTGAACTCACAAACTGTGTCATCTATTATGCACACCAAGCGAGACTCTGATCCTGGGCAAAAATAGTCTGTGACTGATGCACCTGTGCAAGGTGACAAATTAATGGAGTAGAGACAATTTTACTTGCAGCATTTCTTAGCTTCAAGTGCTGAGCTGTGCAACCTTGATAATGTTCTTTTCACATACTGTTTTGTGTGTAATTATTACCTATATCAGCCCAAATTTAAAAATAGAGCACTTCTCTATTGAATGCCTCTTTTAGGACACAGTTGCAGCTGACTCTTAAAGGTGCCAATAACCTGCAACTCAGCTGAAGGCTACTGGCACCATCACAGCAACACCATCCAAACTCTGAAAATTTCATAGCCTCTTTCAGAGTCCTGGGATCAGCATTCCAAAACAGAGGCAGCCAAAAATCCCTTGCCACTTTTACAATATTAGACCTAATAAGGTAAAATAACAGATAATTTGAGGAAGAAGCTAGTTTCTAAAACAAAGTTATCAAAGTAGGATAACACTCCAGGCAACCAACTCCTACACCTTTTATCATCATCATTAGTCATTTATATTGCAGCAGCATGTGGCAACCCCTGCTGACGTCTGGGCTAGAAACCAGACACAGATAGCAAGAACGATACCTAGCCCAAGCAGCTTACAAAATTACAACAGTACTTCCCCCCATGGGAAGGGGAGGGGGGAAGAACAGAAGGTTGAAGTAAGTTGCTGAAGGTCGATTTGAACAAACCCAGCACAGCCAGGAGAGCCAGGCTCTTGATCCATGGGAGCAGCTGCCCCTCTGGCTTGTGCTCAGAGCAAGCATGGCATGGGGGAGAGGTGGCAGCTCGACTTGCACAGGTCCCACACTCCTGGGCAAACAAGCTGGTTGTGAGTGGAGTAGCACATTTGGGAAAACACGAGAGCAAGGTGACACATGTCACCTGGTCCAACCCCCCAGCTCAAGCAGGGCCACCTACAGCCAGTTGACTAGGACCACGTCCAGACAGCTTTTCATTATCCCCAAGGATGGAGACTCCACAACCTCGCCGTACAACCTGTTCCAATGCTTGGTCACCCTCACAGTTATGTGCTTCCTGACCAGAGGCTTCCATTGTTCAGCAAAGGATGTCACCCTGCATAGGCAGCAAAGCCATTTGGATTCATTGTTTGCCCTATAGTTTATTCCTAGTCTCTTTAAAAAGATACAAATTATGTGACTATAGATCTGGAGAGATTATCTGCATATGTCTTCCAACTCTGTACTATATGCCTAACAACCCATATTCTTTCTCTGTCTGCAGTGGGTACTGTACTATATAAGGAACATATTTTGATAGCTAATGTAATGCAACATACACATCATGTTGCCTCAAGGTCATGGTAAATTGTATCTGTTTATATGGTGCATCTTGACATACTCTAATGTAGTGCCAGTAATTTAAAACAATGCCCATATAAAATGTGAATAAGACCAAGAACACAGCCACAAAACTGAAAATATTTCCCTGTTTTCTTGTATTAAGAGTATTCAGTAGCATATTGGTAATTCTTCTTAAGGATTTAGGGAGAGGAATGTATATTTTGCTACATTTTTCTTCAATGGACACCAAGCCAAATTCCATTCACAAAACCTTGAGTAAAATTTCTATTAAAAGGAAAGCTAATCTGGATTTATGCCCGAGAACAGAGAGCCAAATTTAACCCTTTTTTTTTTTTTTAACATATAATGGATTCTTTAAAAATATTGATTGCAATAAAGAGGCTGATAATAATAAATAAAATATTCATAGTACCTGAATTATGTAAAATTGGTCATTGGAAATGATTGTGTGTAAGTTCCAGAGTCCTTATAACACACAGGGAGAGCACTGAGTCACGCTGAACTGGTGTGATAAGTAAATGAATAGCAACATGCCTAGAAACAGCAGGTTGGCAATGTTTCTTTCAACTTAATTTTCAAACAAAGTGTTTATCTGTTATGAATAGTTGCCCAAGATATTTTGCATGTTCACACAAACCTGTTTTCTATTCTAGTAGCTGTCATACCATCCCTATAGGACTGATGCTTTCTTCGTTAAGATACTTTGCTCACATTTGTAAAGTATCCCTTTGGCTCTACTCATATTTTTAAAGCCAAATGGTCCTCTAGGGAGATGTTTATCCATTTCTTCCCCTTTCATGCTGCAAGGCAGCATCAGGAAGTGCTGGGGTGACGTGAATGGGAGGAATGAGCATACCAGTAGAAAAAAAAGCTTGTGGTCATGGACCATCTAAAACCCACAGAAGATGGCAGCCCTGGAGTGGAACAATGTTCTTCAGGCTCTGGTGAGAGAAAGGGCTTTCCTCACAAAGTAAAATTGGGAAATGAGCACTAATCATAGAAGAGATATTCAGGTATTGCCAGTTCACAACATGTGAGGAAATTCTAATACAACAACAACAAAAAAAAATATAATCAAAGCTCCTGCATAAGTCACATATCTAGAATTTTAAAGAAATAAAAAAATAAAAAAGACACTCATGCCAAACTTCTCCAAAGGCCATTTGAAATTTAAAAGACCAAGTGGAATATTATTTCAGGTTAATCTGAAAATTCTGTTCGGAATCATTCATAGTCTAAGAAAACTTCTGGATTTTCTTTGCTATATAGGAAAGAAATGGAAGGTTGCTTGGTGGGCAAAACTCAGTGCTGGTTCAATTCTGGACTGCAAAATGATACCTAACTAGTGAATACTCACAGACACTAATAAATATAATTAACCGATTCAATGATACCATAGCTTTCCTAGATATTATGATTTCAGAACCTATCTGTAATGTAAATTAAACAGGCAGTTGTACTGATTAATGTTAGATGTGAAAGGAATAAGACTGCATGAGCGAAAAACGGAATGTACAAAGTCTTTTAATATACAGTGTCACTCTACCACCCATCCAGAAAACCTGAGGCAGAATAAGACGAAAAACCTTACTTAAATTCATGAAGCTGCCCATTGAAGCTCCAGAGAACCGAACTCTTTTTCTCGGTTTTCAGATCAGTACCCTATTCTTCAGACTGCATTATCTCTCTGGACCACCCGTTTTAAACTGATATAGCTCAGCTTCAGTTTATACTGGTTGAAGTCTTGCAGCATAAGCTTTTTAACAAGTCACTCTGCAGTACCAACAACTTAATTCAGCTTAACAGAAACACAGAAGTAGAAACAGTAAAATGTCTTTTGACCTTTGCTGTTGGCTACAATAATCAAAACCATGCAACAAAGAGCAGAGAAGAAATGTAGGACATACGCTCAAGATGATGAAAAAAATGTTTGGGCATGTAACATTGGGAATGTAAGAAAACATTCAAGAACAATTCATCCTGCTGAAAATATTCTCATAAGGCTGCAAAGGGTCAGTGTCATTTTAGATTATGCACTGTACAAGTGCCAGCCATAGCAGACAACCCACCCACAGGCCCTACACTCTTGGGCAGGAGGTCACTAAACACTAGCAATTGATCTATGGCTCTAGAGACTCCAAGGAGGGGCACAAAAAAACCCAAATAAAGTGTGCAGATTTCCTTTTTTTTTTTTTTTGCTATTATACATACTATTTTTCTAAAGAAGATGAACAAAGCAATAATGACACTGTCCCATCAATTCAGTGTTAATCAATCTCAATGATAAATGAAAATAAATTAACCCAACTCAGAAAAACATCCTTGAACCAAATTCCTCTTCATTTCCTCCTGATACAGAAACAACCTTCCAAAGATTTCTCTTTGAAGTTATTTTTCTCCAAAGACTTCGCAGCTGCTAATTGCATTCACAAAAAACGTGTCTAACTTAAGAACTGATGCTAAGTCCTGTTTTGCTTATCCTATCAGTCCTTAACTTCTCCTAAACATCACTGGCACAGGTAACATATCCAAGCCTTGTTCTCCTCACAGGGTTGGGACTTTGAGTCGCCCTCTAAACCACTCTTTTTACAGTGAAGCTGGAAGCCATGTTGCACATGTCACAGGTCTGATGTGGGACATCCTTTTGTCACCCAGAGACTTTCTGTGTTGAGTTTGGCATAGGCATTGCTTCACTCAGACCACAGACCTGGCTCTGCATCTTTGGAAGCCTTTCAAGTTGCAGTCTGACATTTGAACCATACTTTTCAAATCCTTAGATCTCCAGATACCAAGAACACTCAAATAATTCACACAAAAAATCTGCACAGTGACTGGTGACTGAAATGCAGCCAGCTCTCAAGTGAAGCATAGGCAGCTACAAACCAAAGGGCCATGCCAAATGGTCCAGAGGAAAGGAAGGGATGAAGATTTTTTTCTGAAGAGTAAGTGTATGGCAAATATATACAGGGAAATGTCTTAATCCATGAATCAAAAGATGTAACCTTTCTTTGCCAAAAACTGGAGAGTCTAAAAGCTCATAACTCTACATTAGTACAGCAATTATATTAGCTTTCCTGTATTTTAAAAACCCAAGACAAAAGCTTAATGCTTCTGACTTTGCTTTTTAAATAGAAAGTAAGAGTTACACTAGACAAACTCCAATTTAAAATCTCAGCGGGGCTGACAGCTGTGTTGAAGAAGAAAGCTTTTTCACGGTACAAGCTTGTGGGTTGATTTTAATAATGGACATTTTCTTTCCATAGATCCAATATTTATATTCTTTTTGTTATTTGAATGCCTGTCTGGGGACACATAAATCTGCCTGCATAATCATTAAACTTGCTTACATTTCATTCCTATAATCAGACTAGGACCTATGGCAGTAGCCATAGGAAAACTGGACAATCTATTCTGCATGGATTAGTAAGAGAGCCTGAAGTTATTTTTCCAAAAGGATAATCTACTTTATGGAGAAGAAAGTAATTTTGTCAAATTTTCAGGAAGCTGAGTTTTGGCCAGGAGCATTTTTTGGCTTATTTCTGAAAGAAAACATTCAGAAAACTCCTGAGTCTGCCTTCCCCAGCTCATGACTCCCTTTATTCCAGTTGCTCCCAATTCCTTCTTCCTTTGTTCAGTCCTTTCTTCACTGGAGCTGGCTTGGAGGGTGCAAGCCAAAGCAGGAGCTGCTCACTGGCAAGGAGTGGTTACGTGTAGCTTGCAGAGCAAAGCAGCATTGCTACAGCTCACTGTGCTCCAGGGGAGAAAGGAAGATGGATGTAGGCTGGTGGAGTCCTTCCAAGAGAAAGCTTAGGGTTGTACAACTCATAGCTACATTCAAACCCCCACAAATAGTCCAAGAATCAGACTTTTTATGGAAACCCACTGGCAGTGTTTTACTTGGAATACCACTGCTTCTTGGACTACAAATGTCAAAAGCATATCTGTAGTGATGCACTGCTGCAGGCTGGCCTTGGGAAACCCTTCATAAAAATCTGTCAGTGAGGCTGGGTAACTTCCCTCCTCTGACAAAGTCATCTGTTCTGGTCACAGTTACACTCTCTGCACTCTCCCTGGGGCTAAAGTAAACATTACTGAGGAAAAAACGTGCATGACTTACAAATGCACAGCATTTCACCACATGCAGGTATTTGCAAATTAAGGACAGAATAGGTTTCTCATTGATACCTCTCTGTACACCATGCTCTACCGGTGTGATGACTGTGCCACCCTCTCTGTACATTTCACAACCAGTTAAGAACAAACTCTTCCACACCACACCTGCAATAACATTTTTGCTGTACACGGCTGCCTATCACTGGAAGGATGGCTGAGTGGCCAAAGCACCAGGTGGGGACTGGGGAGTTAGGGCCTCTGGGGTCCCGGGGGGCACCTCCGTGAGCATGGGGACACACTTTGCAGTTGGGAAGTTGGTCAGCATGAACAATCCTGTCTCTGAGAAACTGTGTCTCCGTCCTCCCCACTCATTAGCACTCTCTTCCCAGGTACATGATGCCGGGAGGATGCTGTGCAGAGCTACCAAACATTTCATTAAAGCATATGATTTCCACCTTGTCAAAGCACTGTATGGGCTGCCTCTCCCTCACTGTTACCAGGTACTAATTGCTAACCAGGAAAACAGGAATTTGCAAAAATGACTGCTCTTCATAGATGGCACATTACCCTCTCTCAAGAGTCATAATCCCTCTGTTAGCACAAGTCTCTGTTGCCTTCCTTCTGTTTTCCTATTCCTGACTTCTTGTAAATGCTAGTTTGGGGTTTTTTTCTGTGCCATTTTGCTGTCAAAACTGTAAACACTAGAATATTACCAGGCATCTCATCAAAGGAAGATTTACAGATGTTTGGTCTTCATTATTTTGTTATAATTGTACACTTTGTTTTTTAACAGCACAGTAAACAAGGTATTTAAAACCTCCCAAACATGGCCTATAAATTCGTCCTGTTCCAACTTGCAGTCATTTATAACTGACATCAGCTATATCTCTGCTGCAGTACAGGACTGCTGCACACATAACTGTACCCAAGGTAGCTCCAACATCGCCAGGTGGCCTGGACCCACCCTGAGGAGCAACTATCTGAAACCACAGCCACAGTCCTGCTACATCCATTAGATGCACCCCAAAGCCCACGCCCTATTGTCTTTCCTCTGCCTATTACTTAATCCAACTAGATCAATGCCAGCTGAATACATCTATAGAGGTTGTTTAGTGCAAGTGTAAATAAACACCCTAAATGGAGATATGCAGTCATTTTAAGAGGAGACAGAAGATATCAGTTCCTTTCATAGTGAATCGTTTTCACAGAGTTTTGTGTCTGACAAACAGGCTGTTTGCATGAAACTAAACAAGACATGCTAAATCTTGGAGATACCCAGTTGCAGAGCAGCTCTGCTAATACCAGTGACCAGCATGCAAAGGCATTGTGCAGAGACACAGAGATACGTGCTGAACATTTGCTGAAGCCCTAAGTATGTGGCAGATAAATGTCTGAAGCAGGAAAAGAATGGAAAGAAAGCTTCAGGTAAAGAAACGAAGTGCAAAGCCCCAGACTGTTCCTATTTTCTACCACAGCAACTTGTGCCAGCGGTGATGACGAATCCAGCCAGTGGTGTGATCCAGCTGTGGAAGAAATCAGTGGCACAATTTTCCCTGACTCCACCAGGTACTGGATTAGGCTTTGAAAGCAAAAGTTGCCCAGATAATCAATAGTGGCAGAAACAAAAAATACTTTTTCATAACTTACCAAATTGCTAGCATATGTATTGACCCTGTGTATATATTCCTGTGTTAGTCCCTGAAAATGACCCACATAGTAAATGATCAGCTCCAGCAGCCTCAAAGAAGAGAACCATGTGACAACGATGATTCACAGAAAGTACCTTTCTTTTGGCTGTCCTATTCTCATTTAGTAACAGCTTGTACTGAGAACAGCCCCTGCCTCATGCTGCAGCATTGCTTTCTAGTTTAGGTATTTAAGGAAAAGTATAGATACACCCACAGAGACATCAGTAAAGATCAGTGGCAAATGATCTTCACTGCAAAAAGCATTAAAGATAATGAAAGTATTAATCATTCATACCGAATATCAACATAAAAATCTACATGCAACGCTGATAACTGGGACTAGATATGTGATAAAGCAGACAGCGAAACTAGTTATTCACCTTTTAGACACCTTTTGTTTTGTGTGCTTGCAGAGTTAGTTATGGAAGTTGCATTCACTTAGAACTTAATTCTCTAGAAGAGACTGTTTCTCTTACTGTTTGTACAGTATTTACCACTGTCAGGCCCTGATCTCAATAATTGATAATAGCTGCAATCTTTGTGATAAGCACAGGAAAAAAAAAAAGACTTCCAAACTTCAAGCACACCTTCTTCTTGGGTACAGTTCACTTTCTTGCAGGGGCTCATGGTGAGCCTTGCAGCCCTGCTGAGCACTTGCAGCTCCTGCAGGTACAGCAGGGCCGAACCTTGCCAATGGCTCGTAGAAGCAGCTTCTGCTGCTGCCTCTTGCTTCTTGCCCACAGCCAAGCAGAGCACCCAGCTCTGCTCAGCCTCATTGCTTTCCACGTGTCCTTCAAGATATGAATTGCTCATGTGCTATAATAGATCCAAGAGGTTTCCTTTGAGCTCACGGTCCTGCACAAACATAAATTGATGTATTTATTTTATTCTAGGTTATATGAAAAAGCATCACCCTTGCATATTTGTGCTGTATCACCCATCCAGTAAACTAGAAGAAGCAGAGCCAAATCCTGAGAGGGTTAAGCCAGTCAACCTACATCAATGAAGACCATCTGAAAGCATAGACATTGTTTGGCATATATCTTAAACTGTCAGGAGGAGCAGCCAGTGAGCAATGCAGCACTTGACCTGTCAGCATGATACAGATCATTTACATAGCTTTTTACAAACATTAACAGATTAATTCTCACCTTGGGACACACAAGCAAGGTTCAGTAGCCCTGATGAACAGATCTGGAAGCTGACTCACACTGGTTGTAACCTGATTTCCAGGAGAACGCAGCATCTTTGCTGCCTTATAATAGCAGAGAAGGGGAGGGGACTTCATACCTCCAGACCAGGAGAGTGATGCAGGTAGCAACTTTGGCCCAGCCACTTGTCTCCGTGGGGAACTAGAGCTATGGGGACTTTCTTAAGTGCTGATTTCCTGGATCCTCTTCAATTCACACCAGCTGTGGAGGATGGTAGCTCTCACCCTGGCACAGAGGACACGGACGCATTCATGTGCAAAGCAGTGCATTTCACACGCAAAGGGTAAAGCCAGCCAAGCAGCTGAAGTGGAAAAGGCCTACCTGGTTGCAATTTCCTTACCCAAACAGCTATCCAAAGCATCTCAGCTCATTTCAGTGGGATCTGTTTCTAAAAGCAGTAGCAGTCATCAGATACAGTCATCATGAAAGTTGAGTCCTGTGCACAAGGTTTGGGCTTTGCATTGAGGAGTGATGGGTACAGCCCACAAGATCACACTGACAGAGCCCATAGACCAAGAGAGAAAGTGGGACATGGCTGTGGCCCGTGAGGCCATGCTGGCTGTTTTGTTTAATTACCTGGGAGACATCATTTGTGCACACATTGTTTATGCAGCTGAGGGCTCTGTTCTTAGCAGTATCACCAAGGGCTGAGGAGTTATCCCCACAGGGGACTGGGAGATCAGGTCCCTGGAGAGGCAGGACAGGCAGTGAACCCACAGCTGTGTCTCTGCAGGAGGGGCATGCATGTATGTATGCACTGAAGGGGTGAGAGGCTCAGTTCATACACTCATGAAATGGATGGGTGTTCCCAGATACACTGTCATGGGGATTAGAGATGTGTGTCCACACAGCTGAGATGGACACAAAAAGGGTCAAGGAAAGATGCGTCTGTACAAGCATCTGCTAGAGATGTGTGAGCAAGGAGGACATGCCACCAGATTCCTAAGATATATAGTAATTCACGTGTTGTAACTTGGTAAAAATGTTTGGGACTTATCCCTAAAGAACTGATGTCAGGAAGGTCTCCTCTGTTTTATGAAGGAAATTGCTTATTGATCCTGTCTGTTTGCATCATATTCACACCATACTACTCCCGTGCTTAACCTGCAGGTGATTCAGAAAGGTGGTTTCTCTCTTCATGCATGACTTGACTTGTGCAGAGAGATGCTGCACCTCCATGTGAGGGTCCAGAGAAGAGCCATGGATAGGAACAGGTTGTGAGATAGGGAGCACTAGTGTTTCTGATGTTAAAATCCCTGTGATGCCCATTTGGTGTGCCTTCTTCATGTACTCATAAATCTACTGAGAGACAGATGGGAGATCACAAATAAACTCGGAGACATTCAGCAAAACTACTGTAGGATTCTAACATTAGGCATTAGAGGTCTACTTACTTTTTTTTTTTATTTATTTTCCAAAGGAATATATTCTTTTGATCTATCTCCTCTTGTGAAACATTGCAGTTGTGACTTGTGGTCTTATACTAGCTTACTAAAATTCAGTGAGGAGGACCGGAATTATTTTGTAGTGAGCATGAATGGATGGAGCAAATGCTCTGTGGGCCTTCTGCATTAAACATCCCCTGCATGGTTTTCAGGGTGGGGACAATGAATAGACCTAAAGATATCAGTGATCCCTTACAATTCCATTAGAAAGCACATGAACGGATGCAGAATTTAAGGGATAACAATTAGGAGCAGAAGTAACAGACCAACCCTTCCTCAATCAGCTCTGATGTGCTAGTGATATTAAACCCGTATTACAAGGTACCTCACATTGCACACTCAGGATGTTCCCAGTGACATGACATGACACATTGAATCACTCTGAGCGTTACACAAGTCATATCAGAGATGCTGTTCCCTTTATGCTGAGTTAACAACATCTCCGAGTGGCTCCAAAGGAGCAGGTACAATGTAGATTGTCACACATTTCTATAGCAGTGTTTTGAGAATGCATCCAGCTGTGCCAAAGTCCAAAGCATTTTGATGCAATGTAAAGTATTTGCTATGGAACTAAAACACAGGAACCCAAAACAAATGGATATGACATCAGTGAAACCAATGACTCTTCCTAAGGAAAGCTGTCTTTTCTAGCTTTGATTAATACAGATAGAGAACAAGTATTATGTTCAGCAGCACAGAAACAATACAATCCTAAGTGCCATTGTGGTCATCCATTAAGAGACACTTTCAAGAATGTTTTGATAGCCCTTCCAAAGTCCTACCTTCTCCTGCTAATTATTTTGTACTGTTTCTATATTCAGTGAAAAGTTACATTTGCAGTGAATACTTGAACAAAAACCTTTCAACCAGTTTTTGGTTTAGGCACAAAGTAAAAATATAAATTAAAACAACACACAAGTCACAGGTCTTAACAAACAGTCTTGTCATCTGCTTTCTCATCCAAAAAATTAAATGGTTTTGTTTTCAAGCATCAGATCTGCCTTCCTTAAAGGAAAGTTTCTGGTACTCTTAATACAGTTCAGTAACATCTCACAGACAATATTGCTAGGTTTTGGGATGTGTCAAAGTCCTATTTTTTCTCAACAAATATATCACAGTTTCACGTTGAGGAGAAAGTGATGTTTTTCAATATCTAAGCACACATGCATAAAATGCTAAGTCCCAAATTTTCAGAAGTCAGAAGTCAAGAATATGCACTGCATTAATATCCACATTAAAGGGGAACAAACTATTAAGGCATGATTTATATTCACAAACACCACATTGTTTTCTACTCACACCACTCTTTTCTGTCTAGCTTGGTTGAAAACTGGAACAGGCATTCCTCCACTCTGTTTTCTCATAAAGAGATGTACCAGACATCCTTTACCCTTTTTGCAATCTCTTACTTTATCAAACCTTACTGATCTCTTCGGTTCATCAAGTTTTGTTTCTGAGGCTCTATCATGACTCAAATGCTTTATGTTCATGGACTTCAGTGGTTCTCCAATGTTTCTTAGACAACTAAAAATCACCTTACTTGTCAAAGTTCAATAATTATCCTACTATAATAATTAGATTTATTCTCCTGATCTATTAATGTTGTAGAAAATATACAAATATTATAAAGCCCATGCTCAGATCCTCAAAGGTATTTGGATCACTTAGCCTCCCTGATTTAAAAAAGAACTAGGGGCCATATGATAAGTTCTTAAACACCAGCATGTGTTTGAACTTAAACACTTTTATGTATTCTAATATCCAAGGTTTCACGGAAAAAATGCCAGCTTAACTGGAAAAGTCTTTCAGAACCTCTTTTGTGATATTTAGAGATAACATTAGGTTTAGTTTAGGACAGAGGGCTGTAGGCTGGGGACGACCCTGTACACCATCACTGCTGATGAAAATAGAGTGCAGGTGATCCTCCTGGCTGCCCTGAGTTCTGTGCATTGGAGAATAGTATTTTGAAGCAAGTTATGGAATTGCTCACTATAATGAAGTATGTATTGGCTAAGGCATTCCTTTCTAACCCTTTTCCATTGTAAGCCTATAAAAAGTTAATGTCAGAAAAAATAAAAGAGTGTACTCGATGCAGTAGGATGCATTTTAAGTTCTCTTCTTAACATTTCTCAGGAATAAAACCAAGTGAGATGACATTTCCAGAGGAGGTACTGCTTTTAATCAGACTTTCATACCCTTCTACATTAGTATGTCATTGGGTAATTGGGTAAGTACAGTATCTGTTAGCATCCAGAAGTGTGTCACACCGGGAGCTGTACAAGTAGACCAGAGTGAGGCAGATACCCCTTAAGCTTCTGGGATATTCTGCTGCAGAGTCATTCCAAAACTCTGGCACATTTGCAAAAAGCTTTTTTCCTTCTCAATGTGTACAAAATTTTCCTGGGTTATATTAAGATGCCAAGACAGGTTTCTTCCCCAATTTCAGATGCAATTTTAGCAGCTAAGTACTTTTTGTACAAACTGTCTTTTCCTTTTTTCATAGAGAGGATAAAAAGCTGAAAGATTACTTTGGACAGAGGAGGGATACCGGAGTTAATAAGAATCACTGTTACATACCATATTCTCTGTGTCATCTTTTTGCTTACAAGTGCTGGATTCATAATGATCTGTGTGAATTCTAGATAGCAAGTCATCAGTCTTTTTATGTTTTAACTTGATTTTTTTCTGTGTTGAAATTTGATTCATTTACCAAGAGCCCTCAAAACCCTTACATACCCCCACAGCTATCCCTAAACCCTGACAGTATGAACAGATATACATGTACATCCCCCAGAACCTGTATGGCATGTTTAAGATATTTCTCTTCAGTAATTTTCTGTTTAATCTAGGATATACTTCCCCTGTGTAGTAAAGAAATTATGTAACTAATGGTTACATTCAAACAGAATGGCTCAGAAGAGAAAAAAGAATTTTTAGGACAACTGTGTCAGACTGGAAAGGAAGTACGCATCAATAATTCCCTTTCGCATTTGATACTTCAACTAGTATTAACTTAAAAGTCCAAATGCAAGTTATTAAGCAAAAAAATGATCAAAACGAAGAGCAACCTTGCAGGGATAGTGATGAACTGAGAATAAGGACATTTGGGTTCAATTTCGAACTCTTCCTTTGCCAGTATAGCTTTGGGCAGTTTATTTGTTCTTCAGTTCCTTATCTATTTAATAAGGATATTAATACTCGATTAATTCTACTCCTTGCCTGCATGCTTTTTGAAGGCCTCTTGAAGGTTTCTGTAGTAGAAATTACTTCTTCTGGTATCTGTAAAACTCTCAGCAAAATGGAGGCCTGCTTTTTGTTGAAGACACAAAAAGAATTAAAGGAGGGAATCACAGTCAGATCTTACGTCTACCGTAGACATGGTAAGAACTGCTGTTCAGTATCAGTAATATGGGCTATACAACATGTAGTGCTTTTAATTAAAGAACTGACCACTGAGAGACAACAAACATTGCGACAGCTATAACAGATCTAGTTAAAAATCTACACAATAAAAAATTTCACTGTCAACAAAAAAATAATTTAAATGCTGCAAATTTTCACTGAGAAAAAACATAAACAGATATCAGTACAATTTTTTGTAACAAATGAAAGTTTGATTAAAAATGTTAAAATGAAATGTTATGTCATTTTGAAATCATGGATTTTTAGAGCTTTTAGTTTTTTAAAAATATTATACATTTTCAATTTTTTATTCTGGTTTATGAAAAACACAGATGTTGATCTACTGAAATTTCTTGTCAGATAAATATTCTTTCTGTGGTTATTTATGTTAAACAACAAAAGTTACAGACTCATTTGGTTTTGTTTTGGGGTTTTTTTGTGGGCCTTTCAAAAATCAGGTGTTTGCTGGATCTTGAATCAAGACAGTTCAAGGCATTCCAAGTACAGAAACTGCTTATGTGTTGTATTATTAAAGTACATTTTTCTTCACTAGAAATAGCTGCTGCAAGTGTGGAAAGTATTTCCACTATTCAGTATAACTTCCCTGATAATGCAGATGGTTCAATCTCTAATTCACATAGTTTATCTAAAGAAACAGTTCAATAGACTGAACTGAAATACATGTGTTTTCAGCATCAGACCTTTATTGAATAGTATCTTAAAAGAAAAGGAAATTGCTAGTTTTACTTGCTTTAGAATTGGCAGAGAAAGCCAAATACAGCTGCTGTGCAAATGTTTAAAGTAAATTATTAAAAATGTCACTAAAGAAAGAGTTCTAAGTCACAGTAAATCATTGACAGAAATGTCTGCTAAAGACAACGAACATCCTGTATCATGCAGTACCTTCTCTCTCAAAATCACACACTCCTTAGAAAATAATCCGCTATTCTTGCTATGTGTATGTTTCTATTATAGGGATGAAAGAAACAAATGAACTTATTGTTTCATTAGTGTACTGGATAAATTTAAAGGTTGCTATGCTTGCTTTTTCTACTATTTTTCTTTTTTCCATAAAGCATAACCTAGCACAAAAAAAATGCACTCTATTCTGAAAAGGAACTGTTCTTTACAAATTACAGTGAAGGAAATATTACTTGTCATGTAATATATATCCTAATAATATAGACATTTATAAGCACGAAAAATCACACAGGGAAAAAAAATCCAGATGATTCTATGCTTCCTATTTCAATATATATCTACATTCTGTAAAGAGTTTACTGTAATCATGACTTCACATTGTGTTTCTGTACCCTGAAGATATATATGTTCCTGGACCAAGTAAAGAGCTAGACATCATGTATTAACTAAAAAATGAACATATTTAATGTAGTAGAAAGCTTGGTAAGTGTCTTGAACCTAATAATAGTGAGTACTTTCATAAGATCAGTGATATTTTAAAGGAATTGGTTTGGGGGGTTTTTATAAGTAGCTGGAAAAATTGACAATACCTAGTAGCAATGTTAATACTGTCACAAGAATAAATAAGGCAATGAATGATTCCAATAAGAATATACTTCTCTTGGATTTGGAGACCACTAATAAAAGTAAACTTTTGCATACTCTGATAATCCTTCACTAACAATGTATCTGTACTGTTGCATGATCTTTAAGAATGTAATTAACCTATTTTGTTGTCTTAATTACAAGGCAAAAGGATTCACATGGGTAAAAGGAAAAATTATTTTGTTTAGAAGGGAAATACATATTATGCCTGAAGCCTAATAAATCTGTTGCCGTGACAATCAAAGAGCCTGGTTTTATAAAACCTTTCAAAATTTATTCACATGAGTAGTTCTTACTCATACAAGTTGTCCCATTGATTGAAAATAGAACTACAGATATGAGGAGAGATTTACAATGGGAAACTGAATTTAGGATGCAATCCTTGTTGACCTAAAGAGCTGAGGGAACTACTTCCACAAGTAAGAGCTTCTTTCAGCAACGAAGATTGGAAGATGACATTTATGGGTTGTGTTGTCCTTCCTCGGTTTCCTTATTGGTTCTTATACTAGTCACACATTTTAGATGGTAAAATACACAAAAAATCTACTTCAATGCACATATATGCATATTTTGAACCTTTACTTCTAAAATGAAGGCTGGTTCCTCTGAACCCTACTGAAAAACTGTCACACTACAGGAATGTATTTGTATTGTCTCTCCTCCTACTGCAGTGATTTGAAAAAGCTGCATAACCATTCCCTCTCTCCATAAGAGTTTGTGTTACGGAGTCCTTCACCATACGAGGAGGACGTGTATTGGGAACTACCACAAAATTCCATCTTTTGAATAGGATTTAAGCTCTGATTCTTGTTCATGAGTCCTGGTGTGGTGTGGCCTGGCCTGGCCTTTTTACTTTGTCTCTTTGCATCCCTCTCACCCTTAAAACCTGCTGCTGGGAACCTGTCACCTCCATACCCAGCTGGACAGCCTGTGATAACTACCACACAAACCCACTCCTGGTCCGTTTCTAACCCCATCAAAAGCAGTGGGATTTGACAGGGATTACCCTCAGAGCAGGGGCAGGCCCTTACCACAGTTTGCTCCTCAAGAGGCAGTTGAGGAAAAAAACTTTCCCTCTTCCAAACTCAGTGATCAACCAGAATGCATAAGAAAAATACATATATTTCACATCACCACTCTTTCATCTTTTAGTTCTACCTTAATTTCTGAAACAGAGAGCCAAGCAAACCAGGTTTTCTGGAAAACTAACCTGTTCTTCCATCTCAGTACACTCACTATATAATTCCTGATATGCTTGGCAATTTCCTGATAATGACCCTAAATTTTGGTACATCGGGTAGTTAGTTAATAATATCACCTTGCACTCCACTAGCACCTTTCATCCAGGAAGATGAAAGCACATTACAGCTGTTAATGAAAAGTATCTCACAACATCCACTGAAGCCTTTTATAATAATTCTCAACACCCTGCTAATGCATGACAAAAATTACTTGATATGAGAACACCTTGTACTGGGTTTGCTTATTTTATGACTTGGGTCATATCAAGAGTAACATTGTCATAATTCACAGTGGTCATTTTTTGGCTTTTTAATGTGTGTAAAAGGATCTGCCTTCCACTGTATCTAAAACACAGCATCCTAGTCTGCATTTGATATTTGTTTCTCATAGGAAACAAAATAAAGTAAGTATTTTGTACGTGCAGATTTTTCAGACATTCAAAACCCTTTTATAGCTTTTATTTACTCAGATAATACCTGTTCAGAACTATTCTTACGTCGATACAGGATTTCTTTTACCTTCTATTTTTGCCTTCTAGCGGTCAGTGCATGACTGAGGTGCAGGAAAGGTATAGCACCATGACCCCAGAGAGACAGACAGAGCGAGAGAAAGAGGAGGCAGGAGGAGGGGAACGCAGGGAGGGAAAAAGAGAGAAATGTCAAAGCAAATTCTTAAACATCCTCTTTAGCATGGAAATATGTACAATACAGCTACCGATGTTCCAGTCCAAGTGCAAATGACAGCACAGGTGTGCACAAACACACACACGCACATATACACTGTCACAAAGCAAGAGAGAAAGACAGAAATGATCTTACAAAGCTGCTGCAGTAATCAGGACACTTGCTCCTGGAAACAACCATACAAACAAACATTCTTTTGTTAGCTTTCTACATTTTTTCACTTTTCATTTGATAATTGCTATTGTTTTTACCTCTCACCATAACAGAAATATGGTTATTATTAAAAGGAAGGAAAAAGGCCTTACCATGCAGTGCATCAGGAAGAGATGAGAAGCACAGAGCATGCTGCAGAGATTAAGCTCAGCATGGCATTCAGATATCCTTTGGAATTGAAGAAAATTGTCCAACCCATTCTTCCTAACAAAGCGGACAAGTTTTCTCTAGGCTTGAATTTTTCACCAGAAATCAGATCCTTACAATGCATTATATTTTCTTCTTCAGGAGATATATTTCCTCCAGTTAAGTTTCAGCTCCGCAATGCCATTTCCAATCAGCTCTAAGAAGTTCTTCATTCCCAGATTCGTGGTGTCATCAGAGGGACTCCAAAGAAAATCAAAGAAAGAAAGAAAAAAAGAAAATAATACCTTACCAAAGCCCTGAAATTACTATGCAGAAAAGGAGAAGGAAAAAAAAAAAAACCCAACAAAAAAACCCAAAAAAACAACAACCCCTCATTTATTCTATTATCTATGTGTTTCACAACAATCAGTACTACCTCTTTGGTCTCATATATGCAGTGCTGATTACTTGTAATAAAGGAAGAGGCAAAAACTTTCCCAATTCACACATGATGCATTTTCATTACTGCTGCTCAACTGTGTACTACCAAACAACCCTTCTCATCCTGAGGAATCTTTAAAAACATCTGACAAAAACATCACCTGTCCCTTTCCCTTCCCAAAGAACATGAATATTAGAATTTCTAGAAGAGTGTTGGAGAAAGCTTGACAAATAACCCAAAACCACAAATTAGATCTAAAAGCAAAAGCCTCAAAGCAGGAGAGTTCTTGAGCAAGGAGATACCTTGCCTGAAAAATTTGGGGACACGCACTAAGTCATCGTAAGGAAGGAGAAAGGGATAAAGAACAGTGGGTAACAGGGGGTTTGGAGAGGATGGGGTGGGACCGAATGGGTCTCAGGCGGGAGTGGGATCCTGAGTCACCCTCAGCCTCCTGCCTCCTCGCTGACAGCAGCTCGGGTTTCCCCTGCACTTTCTGCAAAGCATATTAATTGATTCTGGTTGCTGAGCAACTAACTCTGGGGAGCCACATCGACGGCTCCGGCTCCGGCACAGCTTCAGCAACAGCAGCAGGGAGAGGGGACGGTCTCCCCTGCCTCACTCCTCCTCTTGGGGCTCACTCACCCTCCCCAGATTGCCTTCAGCTGCCCTGCAGGAAAGCTTTGCAAGGAAAAGGAAAAAGCCCCCGTTAATGTATCAGGGAGAGGAGGTGGGTTGTTCCCCCCACCCTGTGAAGCATTGGCAGGGCTCAGGCGAGCAGCCCTACTTCATGCTGACAGCACCGCTGCAGCCCCAAAGGGCATCCTCAGCCCTGCATGGGGTGTTAGGACTGGGGGGGTTGGCGAAGCCATGGGAAACCCACCCAGGCATGGTGAGATAGGTGAACCAGTGTGGTGAAGCTGGGTTAACCCTCTAGTTCTCCAGGCACACTTCAAAGATGTTAAAATGACAAGTTACGCCAAATCATGGGTTCAAAAGTGAGTTTCCAGTTGAAGCTGTGGCCGCTTAAGCTCTGTCCCTGCAATAATGGGGTAAATGTATTATTTATTTCTGACCTCTTTATCATGTTGCACTTCAGACAGAGCAGGCACTTCTCTGGCTGAAAGGGTACACAGTAAGCCAGAGCCACCATCCAGAGGAATTGCCTGGATGTCTTTGTCAGAGACTGCAAAATGGAGCTCTCTGACATAACCTTGTCGTTGCTTTAACTGATGCTGTGTTTAAATTCCTCATAGGAGAGAAGCAGCAATGAGACCATTTGGTTTTGGCCCATAAAAGATATGGGATAACTGGGTAACTGGAGCTGGCTCCAAGGGGCTCCCTCCTAGAGTGCCTTGACTGATGGTCCCATAAGAAAGATACAGAAGATTTCTGCAAGGTTGATGCCAAGTGGATGGACCCTGAACAGGGCCTGACCACTGCAATTTGTGGCAGGGCTTCCACAGACTTCTGCAGCTCTAGAGCCTGAAAAAAACCCTTCCAAAACACCCCAGTGTCTGAAACAAGACATTTCTCTTGTGCTCTCATTTTGGAGAAATCGTTAGATGGTGGCATTTGTTCAGCACTGACTAAGCTGTCTTTCCGTTGCACAGGTAAGATGTAAGAAATGAAAAGACATCAAGATTTCTCTCCCTGTGACCTGGCAGTAAGTGCAATATCAGATCTTGGCCAAACTGCTCATGCGTGATTACTGTCAAAGACCTGAGCTAGATCAGCTCTTTATTCTGTTATAGTGATAGGACAAGTTAAAGGTCAAGGTTCTGAGAACTGCCTTAGCTTGCAGTCACTTAGACAGAATTATCTAATTCTCCCCTTGAAAAACTCCAACCTATAGCTTGTGTGCATTATCTAAATGGCAAACACCGGGTCTTTGTGAAAAAGAGACAGGTTATCTTAAGCAAAAGAGTAACTTTTCTGACAGTAGCTTAGCTCCACCACACTCTACTTTCATGCTTTATAAAGAAAGATCTACAGTTTAGTCTCATTTTCTTGCCAAAGCCAGATGCTTCATGTATATTCAAAGCTCAGGAAGGACCATCAGATCAGGTTAGCAGAGCTGCTGTATGAAACAGATTGCAGAACACAGTCACTTCATCCAATATGTCTATTGATATGAGCATATACTGGGTATTCCTAATCCCCCACGTACAACATACAGAGAAATGTGGGAACTTCAGTATTGATTTAGTAAATGAAAGTCATTTAGCCTCCTACCAACAACAGAAAACAGCAGGATAATTCTAAGGAAGATATCCTGTAGTTCACCTACTCCATGAAAATGTGTCTCCTGAAGTCTTCTAACATACTAAACATAGATTAAATACATTAAAACACACTAAAACCACACATAATAAACACAGACTGTTCTTGACTTATATGGTCACTGATTTATATAGTTAATTTTGTATCACTGATTCTCCCTTTATCTCTTCTTATGACTCTTTGGACATTTCTTTTGACTATCTCTCATAGTACTTCATCTTTTTTCCTGGATAGGAATAAATCCAACAAGGTTTCCTCTAGCAGTGGTTGATGCAAATAATGTATTTTGTTGTTTGTCACTGCTCATATATGACATTGCTTCCTTTAGCCCACAAGTTTACTTGCAACAAAGTGCTGAAGAATGACAAAAAACAGGGTTGAAAGGGAGCTAACCCACCTCTGTTTTACAGCAGGATCAATCACACACATGATTCAAACCACAACACTAGTCCTGGGAAGTGGCTTTCTAACCAGTGCCTACAAGTCTCCTTTCTGGAGACTCCATGCTTTTAAAAGGCAATTTATTCCAATGCCTCACTACTGTAACTAAAAAAAGGGTATTTCTAAGCTTCATTGCTGCAAAGTTAAACACACTATTTCTTGTCCTATTCACAATGATCAAGGGAAAGAGCTCCTCCATTCCTTGTTGCAACTACCTTTTACATATATAAAATTCATTGTATCTCTTCTCAGTCTCTTCCCTTTCTAGATCAAAAACTTTTCTGAGACTTCACTCTTTTGTCACTTTTTAGGGAATGGTTCATCACACACCTCTGGATCACAACAGTACAGAAAACTGAGTGTGAAATTACATGTGTATAGGGATGCACATTAACGCATGCAAAAGTAAAAAGTAACAGTGTCTGGCTTAGGAAGTGAGTCACATAACATAGGAACAGGGAAACAAGGGGAGGACTGCTTCATCCTGCTGTGATAACAGGGTTAAAATAGTGTTTTAATATTCATTTTTCCTTTCTGAATGAAATGGGGTGACAGAAAGGAGAAGATTAAATACAGCTAGGTTGTGTGTGTCAGTCAATGAGTCCTTCCAACCTGTGGAAGAAGATGGTTCAATTTAAGGGCATAAGGGAAAAAAGACTACTTTTTCCTTTGAATTTGTATTATGATTCATGAAATACTAAATAGAAGAGGGAAGCTAGCACAAGATCTCAAGTAGATAGTACATGAAAAATACAGAAATAGATAGAGAAAAGATTAGGGGGGAGTAAGTGCTTGGGAGTGATGAAAGCCTGGAAAACATATGAACGTTTAGACTAAAGGAACAAAGGGAGGTGGAGAGATTTCCCAGATACTTACAAAGACATTAAGTCTACATGAACACATTTCACCATACATATAGTAAAGAAAGATTTGTTTCAACACGATAAGCTGTAGTTGTTTTATCTTTTCCTTTTACTCCTTTACATTCATGCTTGGTGCCTGTTTTTATCTGCAACAGTACAATCTTTAAAAAGTGTGACAACAAATTATTAATATTTTAATGTGCCTTGTTTTGTACTTTATTTTTACAAGGAGGAATACCAATTTTTTGAAGGTCTCTGTATTGGAGCACATATCATAAAAAGTGCTAAGGAAGGGCAGTTGAAGGGCAAAAGCGATAAAACAACCAACCATAGAAAGGAAGGAAGTCAACAAATGGTGATTTCAAAATGAAAGCAAACTGGCATGTAAGAAGGAGCCACCAGATTATGAAAAGAAATTGTAGGAGAGGTAGGTTTGGAGATGTCAACATTTGATCAATTTTAACCTTTTTTTTTTTAGAAAATACAAGGCTGCTTAGAAAAAAATCAGTCTCTTACAGAAAGCGAGTGCAGTATCTCTCACACAAGGCTTGAATTTAATCTCATATAAATGCTTTTCATTATGCATTGAAAAGGCTGACTAATGCACGTGTTCTGTTCCTATTCCATCTTTTATTTATCTTTTCTCTTCCCACCTTTCTATCCTTTCAATAGTAGCATTATCCTCTTTGAGAAAATGAGTATCCTGCAAGCCTAAGAATCAGAGCAAGCTAGGACCCAGTCAGCCCTCATCCCCTGGGGGAATGGTACAACCAGTGTCCCACCAAACCAACACACCTTGGTTACTGCAGCCGAATCAGACCGGCAGCATCCCTCCATGTTCAAGCCCTGTAGCCACATAGGGCCCATACTACAAGACCGTGGGCATCAAAATCACGGGGGGGTGCAACAAGCCATGGCAAATGGTTGGGCAGAAGCCCATTTCAGATCTTAGACCAGCTCCTCTGTATTGCTGAGACCTGGTAACAAGAGAAAGGCCCCAGGGAGACAAATGGGAAGAAAAAAGACCCTTCTGTCAGTATGTTCTAGTCCAGGGTGTAGGTAAGGACCAAGTGGAAGGATGACATTTGAAGAAAGCAAGTGAGGGCTGCAGCAAGTACAAAGTGGTGGCCCAGGGTAGGGAAACGGTGCCTTCCTCTGGCTGGGCATGGATGCCGGTGCTGCAGGGAGGGCAGTGAGGGTGGATGGGCTCCTTACTGTGCTGGGCAATTACTCTCCCCTAGCCTGAGGCAGAGCAGAGACCCCTGGGGACTTGGAAAATGTGGGCACAGGCTGTCAGGCTTTAAGAAGCTGAAGCATAAATATCTCCCAGGAATCTCCCTGCAAGTGTCAGGAGCAGGGAAGACAAGGGAGCTGGAAGCAGAGCTGTGCCAGCAGTGCTCCTTGGGTGCTCAGACCGCCTCAGCAGCCACTGTCATCAGGAGATGCCTTCCCACAGGGCAGCACAGAGTGCCACCCATGTGGGCTCTGAACTGAGTGACAGGGGAAACCTCCTCCAGTTCACCAACTGCCTGACACAGTATTGCCTGGCCACCAGAAGCAAATGAAATAGGTTGTTTACCAAAACATTGGCCTTCATCATAATCGTACCTTAATACTTGGTAGAGACCATCACTTTATTCCTTTGCAAGCCACACTTTTTCCAATAGCTGCCATTTGAGAACTGAATTAGATTTTTAAAAGCAGTACTGTATGTAAAGGATACAGTAATTTTAACAGAAATGCAAAGATATGCACAGATCATGAAAATAATTTAAAGTATGAAATACAAGGTTTAATTCAATTATGAACCAAATTTTAATTAAAAACCTCTGAAAATAATTTGCAAAGATGTTTTCTGGGTATGTTTCTCATTTTGACCTTTCAATACCCTGTGTCTCAATTACTATTCAGTCAATTGCAGCACAAACAACTGAATTGATTTCTTGCCTTTTTAGTTTAAATGCCATCATACATGCATGAGAGTCTGAGCTTCAGTGAGTGCATTTCCAGATCATCATCAACAATTAATTGGAAAATCTAACCATAAGAAATAGACTTTCATTCAAAAAAAAATACAAAAGCATGACAGAGGATGTACACATAGTTCCATCTATCTGCAGTATACTTAGCATCCCTAAAAATTATTTCTAACATACTTTAAATATAATATTACTGTAATAATTATTTTCAATATTCTATATGGCAACCGGTCTTGTTCTTTTTTAGTTTCCACCAGTGCAAATCAGACTAAGATATCATAGTTGTCAAAAACTTGCAACAGTAAGGAGATAGTACAACCAATGGTAAGTAAAGACAGTAAAATGCAAAATATTTTAGATTTGTTGTTCTCTTTCTTTTTAAATACTACAACCTAACCACTAACTGACTAAGGAATGATAAAAGGTTACAGAATGATAAAAGGTTACAGCGTGTGGTTACTAATTGTTGGGTTTGTTCGTACTTTCACAAGTTAGTCAGGAATTAATTTTAATGGATCTGATTCAAATTTCATTTATAGAGAAGTAAACCTCCTACGTTCAATGATTTCAATGAAATCGTCTTTAATTTACATCAGTGTAGCTATTAACAATAGATACATATTAATAACTCTCCATTGCAGAGTTAGCTTCAGTTTAAATTTGCTGTGTACTGGTAACATAGTACTGCTTCCCTTACATCACCCTAACACTAAAAATAGCATTTCAATATAGCTGTATCAAAAATGTATGCACAAAAATGTGACTACCTGGCTAGCAGCACAACCATATTCACTGCAGAAAATACATATACCAAGTATCTTTTTTCTTTAGAAAAAGAAAACCTGGTAGAAATTAACTTCTTGGCACACAAATGGAACATAAATGAATAATCTCAATTTATTTTAAAAAGGGATATCTTGACTTAAAATGCCATATTGTATAAGCAAGGTGCAGTGGCAGTTGTAATTTTTTGGGGGTCATCAATACTGAACACAAGTTACATGCCAAAATGAGTGGTCTGATCCTACTGCTCTGACCTAGGTAGCAAAACACTCCCTGTTTTCTATGGGAAGAGGACTGGGCTCTGTTCTTAGGAGACCAGTCTCAGACAAAAACTGCTTAGCCTATGGCACCAAGTAGAGACAGACTTGCACCCCTAATGCTGCTTAAATAGACTATGCGTACATTAAACCACTCCAGAAGACAGGTACTATTTTCTAGGAGGTGGTGATGTGTTTGCAGTGTCTGTGTTCGAACCAAAATCTCATTAGAAAAACAGTAATCTTGCTGTACAGCCGTGTAGTAAGATAGGACATGCAACGCATGAATTCACTGAATCTCAAGGGTGATCATCTGCCTGAAATCCTTTTCTAGATAAGCATGTTCGCACATGGTGAAAAAAAAGCTCTCAAGCAGCAACAGTTATTACTGCTGAATAAATATTCACATTATTTCTCAACAGGCAATATACCCACCGGGCAAAAAAAAATAATAGTATGTTAATGAAGGATTAGACAGGCACTGGCTAAATTAGCCCTACTACAGTCTTGTTAAGCTCTTGGGTGTGTATTACATGACATTACTATTTAATACCATAGAACAAAAATTTCTTCCTTTCTCCCCTCCTTTTGTTTTCCTTCTTTTTTATTTTTTTCTTTAATAGAATAGGTGGAGATTTCTTTTCCTGGGTTAACTTCCAAGCATCAAGAAAAGAAACATAACCTGATTATTCATATGATTCACACCTAGAGCTCTTAATTACTATACTACATACAGGACACTGCTAGAACAAACACTGCACAGCAGCCAAAGTAGTCCTAAATATTATTAAATACTGTAAAATGCAGAGTATGAGTGTTGGCATGATACTGCACAAGTACTTGAATAAATGCACTTTGAGGAATTTGACAGAAGCCAGATTTAAGTAACTGCTGGCATTTCTATTCTGAATACCATTATTCTCCGGAATCCCAGTATGTTGACTGGTAAAGCCTTTCAAAACATGATTGTTTATTCTTTGCTTCACAAAAGACTCATCAGCCGGTTTGGTTTGGTTTTCTGTTTGCCACTAGCAGGAGGTATCTTTGTAAGCAGCTTTCTGGTGAAAGTCACTGGGAACAGCTCAGCACGTCCCTGAAGTTCGACAGAGAATGCCCCTTAGCTGGGGGGAAAGCAAACTCTAACAGCCATCTTCAGTCAGGCTCTTTTAAATCATTCTTAAGTAATTACTTACTCCATTGATTCATTTTTTGAAAACTTTACAGATGAATAAAGCACAGGTATTCAGAAGGATTCCTCAGAGCCAACAGTTAAAAGCAAAATATACAAATATAGATCCACAAGGGAGGTACTCCGAAGTATCCCTTCTTAAAAACAAAACAAAACAAAACAAAACTGGCCTAAACGTGTTAACCTTTTATGATATATCTACTTCTTAAATATTCCATTTGTTTTTAAGATTTTGTTTGGTGCTGGTCTCTGTTTAATTAATTAATCACAGTGTTTGCACATCTTGAATGCTTTATTTTAATGTCTCACTCCCTTCTGTGGATTGATCTGCTGTGAGATTTTAATGAGAGCAATTTCTCATGTTTTTATGCAGAATTATTATATGGAGGAGAAAGTGATAATAACTCAGTCTTCTGTTAATTACACATCTAATTATTCTTAGAAGTTTATTTATAATTGTGTCTGCCAGCAGGCTTTGTTTCAATTATCATAGCCAGATTGGAAATGGAGTTTAAATTAATTGCTTTCTGTAAACAACCATATTTTAAAACAAAAAAAAAAAGTATTAATATTTATTTTTTAGCTCAAAATACTCTCTTCTCTGATAGTCACTCTTGTAAACAAATATCTTAGAGAACCATGTAAAATCTTTGCCCTTCAATAATAATAATAATATGTAAGCTAGCAAATGTTCTCAGAGGACAACAAAAAAACTTAATTAAGATAAAAACTATTGATGGTCAAAGGCTCTTTTATTTTTTTTCCAAATCATAAGCAGGGCTTTTATGTTAAAAGTTTTCAAATAGGAAGCCTCACCTCTAGAGGCACAGCAGTGCCATTATTCAAAGAGAGTAAGTGTTCTTTCAAGGGTGAAAGGGAAAGAAATATCTACTTCTGATGCTGTTACATTCCCACTTGCAAGCTAGGAAACCCCTTGTTTACCACAGTACCTCTACAATGACGCAGAACTCATCTGAAACGTAAGCTGCCCTAAGATATCAGTTCAGGAAATCATGTTTTCAGGGAAAAACTGTTCAACAAAAGTCATCTTTAGAAAGTACAATCCTATACATATTATTGCATTTATCATATAGAATAACATTGTTTTAATCAGAGTAATCAATCTAGAAGTAATTATAGGATGACAGAAAGAGATCTAGACTGAAATATTTCACTATGCACAGGTGACTGATGTACACATCCTCTTCCAATAGTATATAAATGTATACAATAGTTGCATATGTTAGGGATTAATTTGGAGTGAGATTCAGATCTTGGCTATAGAAAGCAATAATATTTCTTACAGGTAGTGGATTTGCAACCTGACAGACAGAAAATGACAACATGCAATACTGCATATTTAAAATTTAAGAAATACAGTTTGCCTTCATATCGAACACATTTCCCTTCTACACCAGTCCCCTGTGAGCCCCTGCTCCCTTATCAAAATGAACACTGGATGAGAAGCCCATGAGACTTACCTGTTTGCCTTACAGGAGACGAAGAAGTTTAAAGCATCAAAGTTCTCGTGACAATCAGCCACTAGCATTTAGCTTATATGGAAATAATTACATTCTTCCATCTTTTAGCTTTCTCAGTAAGTGAAAGCTGGTGATGGATGCCAGCAGCCTTGTTAAAATATCACTGTAATCCGTGCAAGCTCTGGAGATTGCTTAGAAAACCAAGTCATAAACATGCAGTGTCTATACTTCACAAGCAGCTCAGCATTTTCCAAATGTGTACACGTCTTCCTTTTCCAATACTGTACTTTACAGAGCACTCTACCTATCTTGATTTGAGTAGAAATAAACACAGTTGTTGAAAGTAAAGTCTACGTGAACAAAAGTGTTTTACATGTTTAAGCTTTCTGACATCAAATAGTTATGATTTTAGGAAAGGAGACAGCCTTTAGGTTTTTTGGTTGTTGCTCTTTCCTCTTAAAAAACCCCCAAAGCTTCAAATAGAGAAGCAAGAAGCAAAGAAGAGGATATAGCAGTTCCAGAAGCAGCAGCCAAGGATGGGTGTCTTGTGATTGCTTTGAGTTAATACTCCTCAGGGGGAGATGAAGAAAGCACAAATACAGCAAAATCTGTCTTACAGAGTAAAAATCTGTTGTATAAGCCAGTCTCTGCCAAAGTAAAACAGCATGTGCATTTATTCCATTAATTTCTAACATACCAGAGTGCAAAGGAAATTCAAAGCTTTCTGTTTATTAGAGCTAAACAGGTAGGAAGAGGGAAAGAAAATTCAGTATATGTAACTACTGTAATTGTTTCTGCTCCCCTGAGAAACATATCAGATAGCTCAAAATCTGTCAGAGATGTGTATGTGAAAGCAGCATTTATCAGTACCACAGAACATTTTACCATTACCAGTACTGTCTGGAGTATATGTGGAGAATGAACATTTAATAATGCTGCATCCCCTAGATACAAATAAACACATCTGTGACTGCTCTTTCTATAGCCTTAACACACCAGGTCTTTGGACTCTCTGAAAAATATGTCTATGAAGGCTGTTACAAGAATCATTAAGTTCTGAACACTTTGGAATAACTGACCCAAATACTGGCACCAAGCAATGGGAACTTCAGCCTAAAAACCCTAATTCAAATCCCACTGAAGCCCACAAAAATAGATTTTGAGAGGCTGTGGTTGAGGACCTTTACCGGCTGGCTCCTGTGTCCCTGGACACCACTACACAACTAGACCACAAAGTCACCAAAAACATCTTAGAAGGAGCTGGTTGAAACCCTGCTCTGACCTGAAGCTCTCCTGGACGCAACAGTGAGATGCTGGGTCTGAATTTGCTTAGATAATGTATGCAGCACAAACACATGCCTGTTCCCTTCAGGGCCAAAAAGAAAACACTCCATTTGATGAGTCCAGTCACAGACCAAAATGCCACTGAGCCAAATGCTATTCAAGCATAAAACAAACTCCCCAGTTGCATGACTTTACAGTCCAGCTGTCACCTTTCATACTTTACACACACACTGCCCACCTGCCATACCACCAAATCTTGCAGAACACAGGGTTCTTGAATTTAAAGCTTTCTAATTATTAACACTGCCATACTTTGGGTTGTTTTTTTCCTGATAGCAGAGCTTGATCTAGCCCTTTCCAATCAATGAAAACATCAGATTTTGAAAAAACAAAATTAACCCTATTTCCATTACCCCAGTTGTTACAGAGGCTAGAGTCAATGTGCATTTGTGTGATACACTGAAAATATGAAAAATGAGGGGAAAAAAATGGCCATCTTTCACATTTGAGCTCTGAGGAACTGCACATGCTAGATACAGCAAATCCTACATCCTTGGCGCAGAAGAAATCATTAATAGCTCAGGGATTTGTCTGAAAATGCTGTAGCACTAAGTTTAGTTTGCATATTCCTTTCTTTGCCATATTCACAATTCTGTATTTTGCTGCAGTGCAAGTACCCTATGCTTATATGTGTGTGGAAAACTGCCTGCCCTTTGATAATGCTTTCGCTGCTGATCTTCTTGCAGGGGAAGATCAGCATCATATATCCCTAACCGTTAAATATGCTGGCAACTCCCTGTCTGTATATAATGCCCAGGTGGAAGGCAAATACTCTTTCTGGATGCTCAGGAACCCCACTGCCTCTGGAAAAGCTGCAGATAGGAAGGCGGGAACAGAGTTTTTTTGAGCATTGCAGAGGAAATCTCAGCCTACCACTCAGTTCAGAAACTTTCAGTGACACCTTGAGTTGTATCAACTCCACTCAGACCCTTCTGTGTCCCTAAAAAGATTTCCCTCTTCCTTGTCAACTCTGCAATTTGGCTGGGTGTTTGCTCCTTTCAGGAGTCTTCCCACTAGCACAGGGCTGCTCTCCAGCCAAGACTTTGAGGGAGCATCACATGCAATACCCCTGCAATAAAAAAGCACTAAAGCAGCTGCATCATCTATCACACCGTATGTAATCAAAGACCAGCGCTTCCACCCAAAAAGAAGCTGCCGCTTCCACTGATGCAGCATGCAGTGCTTTCTGCATGCTAACATGTATTTCCCAGTGTGCTAGATTAATACCACAGATGAAGGGTTACTCCCAGAACTGTCACTGCAACAAAGTCTCTGATGTTATGTGGCAGAAATCTCAATGTCCATCCTATTTTCAACTCACATTTGACCTCTAAATATGCTTATCATGCATTCCATCTGTTTAGCATGCCCAGGGTTCCCATTTTGGGTTCCCAGCCTGAGAAATCTTTGAAGAATCACAGAACCGTCTAGGTTGGAAAAGACCTTGAGGATCATCCAGTCCAACCATTAGCCTAACACTGACAGTTCCCAACTACACCATATCCCTCAGCGCTATGTCAATCCGGCTCTTAAATACCTCCAGGGATGGGGACTCCACCACCTCCCTGGGTAGCCTATGAGGTCTGATGCTGAATAGACTTTTGAAAGGCTGGATCATTTTAACATTGGGCAGTAGGAGAAAAAAATTAGAAAGATAGATACAAGACATCAATAGCTTCTTTCAGAAACAGGGGCCAGTGGCCATGAAATTTGTCACTATCTTGTTAAGCATCAAGAACTTAATGTTTTGACACTACAAAGTGCACCTGCCTCTAGAAATTATTTTGAATGTCTGAAATACCCCTCTTCCATCAGGTCCAATAATCCTTATGTAAAAACGCTTGCCTTATATTTTGTACAAAATACTTCCAGCACTCAAAGATACATTTTAGGAATAGAGGACAATGTGTGTATGTCCCAAAGCTAGGATATTAATAACACTAGAGGATATATAGTTTTCCATGAGACATGGCATTTCAGCTACTGACTGCAAAATATTGAATTTGTTCCAAGGGTCGTTTTTGCATAGGAAGGTGACACTACCCTTGCAGAGGGCTTATGGGTATCCCCCTCTCATCCTGGGAGAGTCTGAGTGTCCTAGGAAGGACTCTGAGCATCTTCAGCTCCTTTTGAAAGTCAGCAGGAACTGAGTGAGCATATACAGCCCCCCAAGGAGCCAGGATCCTAAGCAAGCATGATATAATGATGTATTGTGTCATTTGGATTTTCCTACATACTATTCTAGCATGAAAAAAGCCTTTGACAGATTGGGATCAATTAATTTCAGATAATACATGCAACTCCCTGAGCACCAAAGACCTCCAAATATACTTTTTCTTCGTATCCTGCTCAGAGAATCCTTACCAAAGCAATTCTTATCTATGCATCTTGGCAAGTTATTTTCACTAAATAATATATCCTGCCCAATTTCCTTGGTGAAATGTAATCAAATGGCAAAATAATCCCAAGACCTAAAAGAAAATGCTAAAAAACTGTAACAGCTACTAAAAGTTAGCACTGTCCAGGGTGCAGAGTCTTGTAAGAAGAAACAATAAACAAGGAACACATAGATAAACAGAGGTGGAAACTGGTGTCTTTAACGATGATGTTACTTTTATTTCTAACCAGAAACATAAATCCCGATGCACTCTGTGCATATCCATATTCATATCCAGAATAAATTTATTTGTGCTTAAAGAACAAGTCCCTGTACATAAGAATAAGGAAGTTGAGTCAGCATGCTTAAGATTCAGTTTTGGCTTAAGTTCAGACACATTTTAAAATAACAGTTTGTGATCACTTCTACTTGTAGCAACAGCAGCAAAAAAATCAAGAACTGTGTTTAGTTTTGATTAAGCTCAAACATTCCTTTACATCAGATATAAAATCGGTTCTAACACTGCAGAGCTGGAGAGGCTGCCACTGGGCTCTATCTTGAGATAGTCCCGTAGAAATCAAAGTATATTATGTTCCCTGCAAAAGAGTAGAACATGTATGTAAACATATCTAGAGCATGCTAATGCATGTGACAACATGAATCTAAACTGACAAACAACTTTTTATTTATTGTTCTATGCTCAGTGTTCAGGTGCCCAAATATCTAAGCCAAGCTTGAAAAAGAAGCAGCATTTTTTCATGGTCCAGAAAAAGACAGAAACTCCTTCATCCAAGGAAAATTACTCTGATCTTTCAGCTGCTTTAAGAGAAGGTTACAATGCATTTGTTGCAGACATCATGCAAGTGATGAACAGGGGGATACTGTAATAAGCTGTCAGGATACATGGATATAATGCCATTTTTTTTCCTCGGACTTTTATGAACTATATAGGGTTCAAGAGTGCATCACACTCTGAAGTGAGCTAGGTCCATCAGCTCTTGAAAAAAAAACCTCTTAAGGGTTCTATCAGCCCCGTAAAGATAAAAGATAAATTACAAAATGGAGGTGGAACAGAAAGAAGAAAGATGATTGAAGGCCAACTCAAGGATAAAAGTAGTCGTGAAAAGGCTTAGGGCAAAGAAGAAATAGAAATGTCAGGGGGGAAAAAGCTATAGAAAGGGTGTGAGAGAGAACAGAGGTATAGGCTGAGGAGGGCAATATGTGATAGCATTGAAACACATGCAAAAGGACATAGGTATGAAGCAAACCGCCTGGAATCCTGGCAGAAGGAAGAAGATTCCCCAAACTGCAATTTAATCATGTCATGGAATTAGCTACCTCGATCAAATTCTCTTCTGATTTATTCTCCTGGAACCAACCACTGGCAATAATTGAAAAAAGAAGGTGAACATTATCCTAGTTTGGTTGTTCATCTTTTTAAACAGTTCTAGGCAACCTTTCGGGACTAAGATTTTACTGAAGAGTTTACCTGAAAGCATTTCTTTCAGTTCTTTAGTGTTGGCTACATGACACATAGGTGCCTGGGATCTGGATACTTACAAGTAAATTACTTTCTCACTGAGGACGCAGGTGTGTTCTTGCAAACCAAGCTGGAGCAATTTCAGAAAATACTGCCCCACCCTTTCAATACCATTTATAAACTAAAAGTCACCACCATCAAGCTGCCAAAGGAGCTGTTTAGGCTATGCAGTTTTGCATTGCATTGATATGGATTAGGTATGCCCTTATGGATGGTTGCTGTGACTCGGCTGACTAGAATGGAAATTTCCAACTCACGGCTGCTAAGCAAAATTTGAGAGTAGCAGGTTTTTAACTTCTTTTGACCCACAAAAACATACCAATTTATATTCTTCCTTGCTTCAGTTTTAATATCATACATTGTTTTCCACCAAATGCTGCTCATTCGAGGCCTAGTGAGTGTCAGTGCTGCCCAGCTAGAATTCCAAAGGGATCACAACCCTAGATATAATGGCAACAAATATGGGGTAAAAATGTGTTTGCAAAAAAACATAGGCTTATAGGATAAATTCAGGTTGGAAGGGACCTCAGTCAGCCTTTGACTCTGACCCAGTTTTGCCTGCTTGCCAGAAGCACCCACCTTTCTCTCAAGTATAGCTGTAGGACCAAGTTTTTATTAGTGTACGTGTCTTGAACAGATGTGACAGATTTTGCTGTTCTTTCTTTTCAATTTTTCTCTAATTTTATACCTTCAAGAAAAGACAGAGCTTAAATATTATGGATGTATTATAATCATTCTCACCGTATGCTAGACTGTAAGCTTGATAAACCACAGATAAATAAAGCACAGATATTTCATATCAGTTTCTGTTTTGATAGCTGCATTGTATGGCAAAGATTTTTGGGTTTGCAAAGAAAAGATCACATATGAAAGATTCAGCCCAGTCATCCATTCATGACAACATTCACATTACAGAGACCCTGTGACCACAGTCCTTTCCCAAGCACTTTGAACAGTACATGGAGCAACATTTTTTGAAGTCCATTTGAACAAAAAAGAAAGTATGTTTGCATCTCATGTGAATCATTAACTCAACAGAATCATCATATATCAATCAAGCTACATATAAAGAAGAATATAATATCACAGTGAGTCTGTAGTCCTGTTTCTAATTAGCATGGCTTAACCAAACACAATGAGCAGTCTCACTGTGTAAGCACACTCCTGTGACTGTCATATAAAAAATAATCTGGAAAGGTTAAAAGGATTTCAGCCCAAAAACCTTGTTACATTTTTATTATCACAGCTCAATTCCATTTCAACTTGCAGCTTTTGAAGGCAGCAGTTGAGAGCAGTATTTGAAGACCGAGAGCTTAGTGTCATCATTACCCATATGCAAAATAGCTATAATATTTACTTCCCACAAAAAGACATTGTGATGTTTTCATTATAATTAGTAAAAGGCTTTGCAATCCACAGATGGAAAACACTGCCTAAAGTCAAACAATTCTTATTCATAAGGAAGTTTTCACTTTTCAGTCCACTTCTAGACTGCCATTCACATGTGTTGCTCTTTCTTATTCCTACAAAGTCTTCTGCTGTTTCATCTTTAGTTTGTACTTTGTCCTATTCCTCGGAAGCAAATTACACTGGCTTGAATCAAAGAGCCCCACCATTTTATGAAGTCATTAGGAAGCAAAACTTCAATTTTGTAAATGGTAGTATCATTCACATTACAAAAAAAAAAAAAGCTTTATGCAATCTTAGCTCTGCATTCCTTAACAACCCCCACTGAAGAGTAACACTGCTTGACTTTAGTCTACCAGATTTCTTGTATAGTCATTCTATTTTTTTAAGAATATGTCTTTTGTTTATCCAAGAACAACAAATACAGAATCTTAAGACAGGCAAGGAATAAATAAATAGTATTGTTGCCCATAACTGTACTGTACCAGCACCATCCTGAATCTTCGGTCCTGAGGTATTAAAGCAAAGGTCACAATAACTTGTGCTCATGAAAGATCCTGTGGCTTTTCCCATAAGCTTCAGGTGACAACTGCAGAACCTTGGACAAAATCCAACTCAGGAAATTGCCTTCTAACTACATCAAATGATTTCTACAGATTCAACTGAGTAATGTATTTTTCTCCACTCTCCATCAAGCTCCTGTTGCTGGGCAGCCTTCAGTAACATGAACATTTTACCCAAGAGTTGTTTCAAATTCCAAACACTCCTAAACAGTTAAATTTCACAAAGTATTTTAGCAACTGGGTTCAAAGGAGCCATAAAAGCTTAAGCTTTTCTATTTGCCATCTTATGCTAAAGAAATGACTTATTGTGCTAACACAGTATTTTTCTAAACTCTCTAAATTCACAGTTGGTAATTTCTTATTTCTTTTTATTTTTCTCCTATAAATGATAAAAAATAATTTATTCTTTAAGCTCTCTTATTAAGAGTCTGATCAAGAATTCTTAGCATAAGGAAAGAAAACACCTGTTTTTAACACAGCAGATCTAACTGACAGAATGTTTTTAGTTGATTACTGTAAACCTGAATTAATTAGAGAAGGACAATGGTCAAAGGCTAGATACTTTCAGCTGCTTGAAAATGCAAGTAGAGACCCTGAATTAGCTTGTAATGTCATTACAAGCCTGAAATTTATGGGGAACATTAGGACCAAGTTTCTATGAATATTATGGCTGAAGGTTTTGGAAAAACTTATCTCAAAGCCATCAGAGAGCACCATGCAGGTCTGCTGTCCCACAGCAATTTCACAGTTGAATGTTACCTGCCTCTCTCCATCAGCAGTCCCTGGGACTGCTTCTGAGGCGGCCCCTCATCTTGACCGGCTCCGTTTGAGTAGCTTGAACAAGATGAGGCTTATTGTCAATGAAGTGGGGTTTGGCCATCATGGTGCACAAGGATTGTCACACTAAATCACTTTTAATAGATTTTGGTTTGCAGACACATGCCTAGACCTGTTGGAAATCTCAAACAGTTCTAGTACAAAGTCATTCAACATTTATGGAAGATATATATTTAAAGGCTATCTTTATAAAAAACACCATGCCCACACTTCACTTGTGAGTTTTCCTCTGTCTTATAATACTAGATGAAAAAGATATTTATATTCTGTGAAGAAAATATCATCTCTTGTGAAGATAAAGCCATTAAGGTTCTTTTGGTCTGCACAGGATTATTTCCTTCTAACTGCATACATTTTTGTGAGCAGTTAGTTTTAGATAATATTATTCTCTGTTAAATATTTCAAATGATATATCGAGTACTTATTCTATCAAACAACTGCCATAAAATAGTCTTAAAAAGGAAGATTAAGATCCCAAAAGTCAGTCAGTGACAGCATTATAATTGTATATACAATCTTAATACAGCCATGGGCATATGCAGTTTTGAATACCATTTTCATATACTATTTCCTCAATATAGCATCTCCTTATGATCTTAAAAATACATGTGAAACCCAGCATGAAATAAAGACTAGGTAATATTTTCACAGATAAACTACAGGAAAGAGAACAAAGTTTGTCTGTGCATCTTGAAATTCCAGGTATTTAATCAAGTACAGCTTCTAGTATGTGCAAGGGAGTTTTGAGTTTAGTGGGGGAAAGGGAAAACTAGAGGGGTACTTTTTTTCTTTAAATGGGACAATGATTATATTTTAGAAGAGTGATAATCTATGAGGAAGGTCCCATTTGCTAGGAAGCATTACTGCCTAAATGCAATCCTAATATGATACACAGGAAGTTGCACACTAAACAATCCTCTTTGAGAATATCAGGAACTACAGTATACTGCATGATAATGAATGTTCTTTCATTAATCTTCAATAGTCAAATTTGGGGTTTTCTTCTTTGCAACTTTAATGCTCTTCTAACACTTAGTTTTGTTTTTTTAATGTCATATATTATACACATGCTCATGAAGATGAAGAGAACCAACTACCAATATTTTCCCCAAAATATATTTTGTTTCATAGACTGTGAAATAATTTAACAAGTACACATACATACCAGGAACAATTACCTAGTTCTGCAATATATTTCATCTATTACATTGTATTTCTCTTTCTAAACACCTACTGTACAAACTTCTCCCAGCTGATTCTCATAAAATACAACAGCATTGCATGGGTGATCATTATGAAAAGTTGTATTTCTGATTTAAACTGTTATAAAGCTGAATAAAATAAAGCAAATTCTGTTCTCATTTATACTTTAATGCAAAATTTCCTTAATAAATTTTTATTTAGCAGAATTCCACAAAGCTTTTGTAATGAAATCCAGAACAAGAAGAGAGCCCTCATTCATATCAAATTTACAGAAAGGTTTTTTCTAATATACATTCTTAGAATGCTGTTCATCTCAGTCTTTACACTTTCAGGTGTGTATATATCATAAATGACAGTGGTATTCATAACTAAACCCAAGAAAATAGATATTTTTTCCTCTTCTTTTGTTATCAGGTTTTTCAGCTTTGTCCTTCAGCAAGTTATTTAAAACTTCAACTTTTTCTGCTCTCAGAACTTATTTATTCTTGTCTCTCCTCAGTGAAGTTATAGGGCTAATTTATATGCATCAAACACATAAAATTTCCACAAGAATCTGCATAAATATTTCTCTATACTTTTATACAATATCTCATTGTTACAGTACTTGATTTCTTTACAGTTTTAACAAAATGCATGTTCTATACCTCTTAATAAATCATGAGAGAATACCTATTAGACAAGAAGCAAGAAAGGGTGTAAAAAGTTAAAAATTATGATATTGCCTTCCTAAGGAAAAAAAACAAACAAAAACTCTTTGGAAAAAGAATCCCTTCTATCAATCTAACAATATTAGAGCCCATATTATGCATAGCCCAGCTCAAGACACAACACAGATGTTGTGTCATCAAAACCTGAACGCTGTATGGTTTTCCATCAAAAGGGGATGTTATAAAGGATAAGGCAAGAAGCAAATTTAATTTTAGCAGTTTTGTTAGAGAAAGTTATAACCAATACATCACATTTTCTCCTCAAGTCTGATATTTCCCATGCCCTCAAAAACTATTATATCTGGGCTTTTGCATTAAGAAAAAAAAAAAAAAAAAGGAAAAATATTAATTGATAATTTAGGGAAATATAAAAACTTCTAAATTATTGTAAATTATTACAAGTATACTAAAAGCACTTTTGGCATACCGACTTTTAGTTTTCCAGTTTCAATGTTAAAATCTAGGGATTAAATTCTTTTCTATTTCCCTCTAGTGACCACTTTCACTGAAACAGGAACTCATTCAGATTTATTGTGAGGTAGCAGAACAGGAGACAACCCCTTAAGGCAGCCATTCATTCCTCTTGTAGCCAATTATGTAATTCTTGAATTTGATTTCCAGTGCACACAAGGCACAAGATGTGCTTTAGGTAAAAAGAACAGGGACAAAGATTAAACATAGAGGAGGGCTGTATTCAAGTGTTCTACAACAAAATTTCCAAAGATACTTGCAGTTTTTGGTATCTGCTGCTCTGTGAACATGGTTTTGGAGATCAACATCTGTGAATGCAAGTGAGACTTATCTTTTTCATCCTGTTAGGATGGGTTTTAAAATATGAACCAATTACTTCCATAGAAAAAGGTGAAGAAGGCCTATTTGAAAGGCACTTCTGTCTGTTTGAGGTGATGCTTTTGCAGGCACTGGAAATTTTGCTCCAGTTGTATGACCTTTGAGAATATTCCCCTATTTTTTCATTCTTTGGTGTTGGGAATTTATATCTCAGAATAGAAGAATAAAAACCAATTCTAAGCAAAGCATTGCTAGACCTTTCTGCCTGTTTCTTTTCATTCCTATTATAGCCCCAAATGTTATTTAAAAAAAAAAAAAAAAAAAAGCGGGGGGAAAAAAGGGCTATTACAGGAAAGCAAAGGTGGTATTTCTCTCTTGACAGCAAGACACATTTAGCAATTGCCATATGGAATAAGGGAATACAAGTGATTGTGTGTTCAGGCCTACCATCATTACTAAAGCTAATCTCTGGATGCAGTGAGAAATATCTTTGAGATATTTCATTGAATTTAAAGAAAGAATATTTCTCTATAATTCTTTGCACAAACCCATGATGTGTTATGTGCAAACCCATAAGCCAAGACACCAGCATTGAGTGTGAATACCTTTTCCAAAGCCATAGTAAGTACTAATTCTTAGGTCATTATTACCATCCGGATAAAACCATGATTCCCGACTTCCAGTCAACAGGTCACTCTCAGCCCTAAAAATTTATCCTTAGGCACCAGGCTCTCTTTTCAAGAAAACTTATTTGAAACAGTATAAAGGTAATACAGAACTAAACTCACCTTCACACAACTTAGTAGACCTTTCCTGATCACCTTTGATATCCAGAAGACACGTTTGATTGATCTTTGTAGGTATAATGCCTCTAATCGCTGTGGCTGGATAATCTTTCTCCTTAGCTAAACAAGTTAACACAGAACTAAAGTATCAGGTTTTTCTTGTTTTGGTTTGGTTTTATACTAACCAGAAAACAGCAACTCCAGGTTGGACACAGAATTTTCAGTCCTTCCTACCCTCGCTGCATTCAGCTTGTCTATAGCCTGAATATATCTTCAGCTATTAGTGAACAAAAAGTGATGTATTCAGGTGCATCTTTTCCTGTCTCTTGTCAGGTGCTCCACTGAAAACAGAATTATAGGAAGCACTTAACAGAAGACCCTTTTGTAGTCAACTCATTATCTTCTGAAATGTCTTTATTTTAGTGCAGCTTCCTTTCCATTCACATGATTTGTATTTCCTGTCACAGTCTAAGGAATTTCTATGTTATTTCCATTTCATAAATCCACCATATGAGATAGGTTTAAGGAAGTCAATAATAATTTTTATTTTCTTCATTTGTATTTAAAAAGAACATTTTATTTGAACTTCTACATTAGTGATAAAAAAATTTACTGCAGTTTTGCAGAAGAACTTAGTTATTAAAATCTAAATTAATCGTATAAAAGGGAAATTCTCAATGCCTTTTAATGTAGTATCCCCAAGATCTGATAAGTGATTCTCTTTGTTCTGGGTTTTGTCTTTGCTCTCATAATCTTGGGTTTTTTTCTCTGAAATACTACTAGTTATGGTCTATGGCTCAGAAAAGATGTCACAAATGTGTTGTGAGTTCTTAAATTCAAATCAAAACTTAACTTCAGATTTTAAGAAAAGAATTGCATATTTTTTCCTCCTTTTCAAGGGGAAAATATAGGTCATTCTCTGCTGGAGAAACTGTATTGAAGTTATTGGAGTTATACCAACAGATAATTTGACTCAGAAGGTATCAGTGTTTGAAGGCTGCAATACTGCCCAATTTAATTATTTAGCAGACGTAAGTCTATATATCTTGTTCAGCTCTCACTGAAAAGTAAAACAAAAGACATGTTTCTGTGTGTATCAAGGTTATACTGATATTCTTCTGAATCTCAGGAGATGGAGGAATAGAAACCTACTAAAATGTTGACGGTAAAAGGATGCTGTCATGTTCTGGGTCTGGTCACAAAGATTAAGCATATGAAGCATTTTCTGGGCAACCAGCAAAAAACATGAAGATCACAGGATAGGTTTGTGGTGGAACTCTTTCATCATCCAGTCAACCACTGGGAAAGGAAGCTAGCAGGAACATATTGGCAGAAAACTCTTGAAATGTCCTGGTGACATTTTCATTTCTATAAAATGTGAAGAAATCAAGTAAAGGAAAAGGTCTTCTGGTTGTCTTTCTGGCCAGCCTGGAAGAACTGGTTGAGTATGTGCAGACGCAAAGTAACTTGTCTGAGAGTGACCATGGAATATATGACAAAACTAACCATCTTCAGACAGTTAGAAAGGAGAACCCAAACATCATAAATCATGGAGCTTAGGACAGCAGAGTGCAATAAACACTGGGAGGTGGAAGTGCTAGATTTTTACATAATGTCAGTAAAAAGGGGAAAAGGAATTGGGGAGAGCTGGCAGTGCCGTTAAAACAAAAAAAACAGACGAATTAAAAAAAAAAAAAGGACAACTCATACGCACAAAGTATCCAAACTAGAGTATCCACAGTCTAGGGATAAAATAAGAAAGGCAAAACATAACTTGTGAGAAAATACTCCCTATTTACATTATTATTAGTATAAGTTTAAGAAAAATGCTGGTCTATTCCTCGACAGGAATCTTGAGAAGGTCACAGTGTTAACAACATCTCTGCTTCTGTCTTCACTAAAAATGTCAACTGTGATCTTACAGCTAACAAAATTAGCAGCAGAGAGAGAGAGATGAGTAATAAAACCAGAGCAGTGACAAACAGATTGGAAAATAGGTAAAGGAGAGATTTTATCTTAAAACAGGCTCACTGAAAATTCACTGTAGGTTTTTCCTTCAGCCAGCTTTTTATCCCAAGGATGATAAATTATTATCTTTTGAAAACTTGTCAAAAATAAGTAAGGGTCCACAAAACTGGGAAAAGGCCACTCCTACATCTATTTTTAAAAAAAGGAAAAGAGAGAAGAGACAGGCAAGAGAAAACCACTCAGCTTAATTTTAGTTCCAGAAAAATGTTGAAGCAAAGAGTCAATCAAATCATTCACAAACACCTAAAAGACAGCAAAGACATAAGTGACTGCCAACATGGACCTTTCAGTATCAAATCATATTAAATTAATCTAATCCTTTGTATGGGAAAATTATCAGAATTGTTAAGATATAACAGTGGAAAATAAGTAGACAAAAATAACCAGTCACAAGTGGTGTTCCTCAGGGGTCAGTATCGGGGCCAGTTCTGTTTATTATCTTTATCAATGATCTGGATGAGAGGATCGAGTGCACCCTCAGTAAGTTTGCAGATGACACCAAGGTGGTCGGGAGTGTTGATCTGCTTGAGGGTAGGAAGGCTCTACAGAGAGATCGGGACAAGCTGAATAGACCACGGCCAATTGTATGAGGTTCAACAAGGCTGTCAGGTCCTGCACTTGGGTCACAAAAACCCCATGCAACACTACAGGCTTAGAGAAGAGTGGCTGGAAAGCTGCCGGGTGGAAAAGGACCTGGGGGTGTTGGTCAACAGCCGGCTGAATATGAGCCAGCAGTGTGCCCAGATGGCCAAGAAGGCCAATAGCATCCTGGCTTGTGTCAGGAATGGTGTGGCCAGCAGGACTAGGGAAGTGATTGTCCCCCTGTACTTGGCACTCGTTGAGGCTGCACCTTAAAAACTGTTGACTTTTGGGCCCCTCACTACAAGACAGACATTGAGGTGCTGGAGCATGTCCAGAGGACAACGAAGCTGGTGAAGGGTCTAGAGCACAAGTCTTATGCAGAGTGGCTGAGGGAACTGGGGTTGTTTAGCCTGGAGAAAAGGAGTCTGAGGGGAGACCTTATCACTCTCTACAACAACCTGAAAGGAGGTTGTAGTGAGGGGGGTGTCAGTCTCTTTTCCCAGGTAACAAGTGATAGGACAAGAGGAAATGGCTTCAAGTTGTATCAGAGGAGGTTTAGATTGGATATTAGGAAAAATTTCTTCACTGAAAGGGTTGTCAAGCATTGGAACAGGCTGCCCAGGGAAGTAGTTGAGTCACCATCCCTGGAGGTGTTTAAAAGACATGGAGATGTGGCGCTTAGGGACATGGTTTAGTTGTGGACTTGGCAGTGTTACGTTAATGGCTGGACTCGATCTTAAAGGTCTTTCCCAACCTAAATGGTGCTATGATTCTATAATAAGTCAAAATGAAATTTGACTGAGCTGAATATCCTTTCTGTGACAGAAACAGGTGTCAGGAAAGAACATGAAAAAATATGGTAAGTATATACTTAACTTTCCTGAGTAGGCTGTCCTGGTTTCAATAAATACACAGTTTAATGACTTTCAGAGCTGGAAGTTGTATCAACAGCTATGTTGGGCTATTCCATTAAAAATGAAAGTATATCTTAAATAAAATTTTACAAAACTTGCTATTATACTATATTTACATAAATATCTTGCATGACATTATAGATATTATTAAATATGGAGATCATGCCAAAATAGGAGGAGTTTCAAGCACTGAACAGTTTAGGACTAAAAGTCCAAATAATCTTAACAGGTTAGAGTACTCTCCTGGTTTTACAGAGAAAAAAACGTGAAGTTATTCGCTCAGATTACACTACATAAATAGAGAATGGGGAATGACATATCTGCTCTGCTGTAAAAGGTCTGAGGATTAAAGTGGATCAGATCTGAGCACGTGCCAATAACATTGCCAAAGGCAAACATACTGCCTAAATGAAAGGCTGTCTGCAAAAGTTGGTGCAGCATCCACTGGAGTATGTTTTGTTACAAGAACTGCTCCTCAAGAAGATTCTAAGCCATCTGGAAGAAGTTAAGAGAGCAGGAATAATGATAGAATTCAAGAAAATATTGTTCAAGAAAGGTTGAAGGGGTCATGTAGTCTAAAGGATAGAAATCTGAAAGGAGATTTAACAGTTTTCAGATGTACAAAGGGTAGCTGTAAAGAAGAGACTAGGCAATTCTCCCTCACCACTAGGGACAAAGCAAGAAGTTTCACATTTAAATACCAACAAGGAAAATTCAAAGCCAGGCACTGGAAAAACTTTTGGGCAAGCAAAACTGTCCACAAAAGCAGCTCAGTCTCCATCACTGGGGTTTATCAAGGAAAAAGTTAGGCAAGCACATATCAAAAAAGGCTTAGGCATAAATGACACAGCTTCAGGCAAGTGGGGTGGCATCCTGAGCCTCTTCCTGCTTTATTTTCTGTGAACTTATCAGTTGTTTTTCTCTATATTTTTGGATAAAGGCAAGTAACTACTAGAACAAATCACCAATGGATGTAGTAGATTTTCAATTACTTCTAGTTGAATTTGAAGATATGAGTACATGAAATATGAAATATAAAATACAATGTCTTGCATTGATGATTATTTGCCTTTATGTAGAATTACTGACCGTGACTTTATGTTTTTTCTTCTGAAGGAGATTAAACTACATGGTTCTAATGGTTTCTTCTGGCCTTAGCATCTAGGAGACTATAAATAGATCAATTAAAAAATTCACTCAGTGTGCTGTCAAAGATACTACTGAACTTTTCTTTCACAAATGTTGTATCACAATGCAGTACATGAGACTCTGACAAGACAAGAAACAGTGGTCTCAAACTAAAATACAAAAAATTCCATTTAAACTTCAGAAAAAAACTCTTCTACTCTGACAGTGGTACTGCAGCACACTGCCCAGCGATGTTATAGAGTCACCATCCCTGGAGATATTTAAAGCCCTCAGCAACCTGCTATAGTTGACCTTGCTTTGAGCAGGGTTTGGACTGCACAATTTCCAGAGGCCTCTTCTAACCTCAGCCTCCTGTGATTCTGTGAGATCCTGTGAATCCTAGATTGCAGTTACATTAAATGCATCTATCACAGATCAATCAAGCAAAAACTCTGAAGTATTCAAGAACAAAAGCAAAAATACCCCATGTGAACAGCATCTTCTCTCCTGTTGTGGTCTGCATGGATTTTTTTCTGCTACATCCTAATTATTTTCGTTCAAACTGGATGTTTTTTCTAATGAAAATTAGGCTGCTTTCTGCTGTCAAGAGTGTGGGAAATGGATCTGGTGAAAGTTAAGTTACAGGCTTTGTAAGATGCCATCCTATATGTATGCGATAAGCAGTGATGCAAAAAAGTATAAGAAGGCTTGGTAAAAACAGGAACATGTTGAGATGCTCTGCATGAATTGGAAGTTATAAAGACCAGTTGAAGACAATAATTTTGAATAGACAATATGAAATTACAAATTGTCGCAAGGGCATGTAGCAATAGCACAAGGGGTAATGTCTTTAAACTGAGAGTAGATTTAAATTAGATATAAGGAAGAAGTTCTTCACTGTGAGGTTGTGGATGCCCTATACCTGGAAGCGTTCAAGGCCAGGTTGCATGAGGCTTTGAGCACCCTGGTCTAGTGGAAGGTGTCCCTGCCCATGGCAGGGGGGTGAAATTAGGTGATCTTTAAGGTCCCTTCAAACCCAATGATTCTGTGAAATGAGAAAAACAGAAGTTCGTGATGGAATATGCTTAAATGTAAAATGGACAAAATACTAGAAAATGTTCAGTGTGCATAAAAAGACAGGGAATGGAGACAAAACCAGAAGGAATCAGCTTCCACAGCCCAGTGAGGGTTGCTGTCAGATTCTAGACCCTCACCACTGAAATCTGGAGTTTTGCCACACGCAAGTCACATCTTGTGACTGACATAAACCAAATCATCCTGTGACTGAGGGTTCATCAGTAATGGTTCTTTTTAAAGGCTCTCAAAGAAGACTTGTCTTTATCCCCAAGACAGCAGAAACAGGACAACTTAACTAACCCACTTCTCTGTCAAGCCCATTTTTTAGAATAAGAATCACCTCCTTTGATTTAACTGATCACTCAGAAGAAACCACAGACATAGATAGTACAAACAAGCTCTTCCCATGATGCAAGGAAGAGTTAGATGCTTCTGAAGAGGAGTGAGAACCACCAGTAAACATAGCGAGCACAGTGCTAATCACAGGTAATAGTAACAAGATGACATGCTGTCCCCTCACTGAAACTGTGCACTAAAAGCTTGTGCGAGTCGGACACTTACAGGCTCGAACTGTTTCTTGGACATTTGTATCAACTATTTTGGAAACAGAAGACTCCTTAATTCACTTAAATGGCTGAAAAATTGAAGTGGTGATTGTAATTTGTGTTATATACTAGAAGTTAAGTGCTGTCATGCAGGAAATAGAAACTGAATACAAGACCTTCTCCAGCCTGCTGGTTCAAACTCAAAAATTCCATCTTCCACCAGCATGGCTTAACATTATTGTCTAAAAGGAAGTTTGTATAGGAATCACTTTCCTGCAGAAGCTCTGTCATCATGCAATAAAGAATTCACTGTTCAGATATACTAATAAATTTACTACTTAAATTTACTAACAAATTGAGAATGCAATTTCATTTGAAAATGAAAAATAAAGGCAAAGTCACTGTTAAAGAGAATTCATCTGTGAATGGCAAATTGCCTTCTGGAGCAAATGCACTCATTATGCTCAAAGAAAGGATGAGATCTCCCACAGTTAAATAAAACTAGTAGGAAAAATAATTGCTTGATAAATCAGAGTAATTAAATTTTGCACATGTGAATGCTACTGCACCTCTGTCTTCAGTGCAGCAAGGCCAGCCCTGTAGCAGAGAAGCAGCATGTAAAGCACAGCCCTTTACTCCCTGAAAAATCTATTACTGAAAGAAATGTCGCACATTTTCCCTGTTAGTGCTTCATTAATGAGGAATGGGAAATCATGCCCCACAAAGCTACTGGGATCAGAGCAGTCAAAACCAGTGGTGATACTATCTAGTTCCTGTTCAGCTTTTGCCAATATTTCACCGATCATTAACGTGTCTTCTAGCATTTTAAAACCATCTTATTTTAAAGCAATAGACTCTGTTTGCCTTTGGGAACCTGTGCAACAGGTCATTTGTTAGTTGGTCTGCCTTATACGTTAATTTTTGTATACAAGGTAAATACCTCTGTTTCCCATTATAACCTTCCATAAACAGATACTTCACCATGAGATGTTTAAACTTTATAGGTACACCAATTGCTCTGTGTTAGTTCTGAAAGAAAGCTTCTGCAGTTATCCTTTCAAATTCTAAAAACTAATTCTTGACCATTCAAAATATTTTGTGTTTAAGCTATCTAAACACAGTTATCTACATGTAGGCATGCACACATGCATCAGTTGTTTATCTGCCTGCTGTACTCAGCAGAAATCTAGCCAATGCAATCTAGAGCACAATTCAGTTCACCCTAACCTAGGGAACCAGCAGCTGCTGAACTGAATCACTCACTCAGCTCCAGTGACTCTGGGCTTGATCTTTATTGACTCTAATAAAGGCTTTGATACTGAGGGCTCAATCCATTGCCCACACAGAGGGAGGCAGTGCCATTTGAGATGAGACAGCATAACCCACCTGTCTTCCCACTGGCAATAGGTCTCCCAGACCCGTCAGGTTGTCTTGCACACTCCAGGGCATCTGAAATGACACCAGGTCCTGTGTGTGGGCAACTGAATCAAACCTTTAGCCCACAGACTCCTACAGGTGGGCATAACAAATTTAGGTATCACAGTTGCCAGCTGAATCTCTGTAATTTAGGAACTTGAACAGGAGCTATATCTGGAAAGGCCATGTTACTGCCACAGTGTATGCAGCACTCATAAGAAGTGGCTTATGATAATTTCCCTCCTATAATTCAACAGCAGATTAACAGGAGAAAAGCATAGCACAAGCTCATTCATATATGGTTCCTCAAGAGTGCAAGGATGTGTTGCATGCTCTGCCTTCAGAACCAATCAAGCAGAAAGCACGAGTAATCTTTTAAAAAGGCTACATAAGAGTGATCTTGGGGCTTAAGGGTCATTTTAAGTCATACATATATGGTCAGATTTAGATGGTCATGAGTTAACATACTCCACGTTTCATATCACCTCAGGTTTGCAAGCCATCTAGATGCATTATCACAGGATAGTATTTGAGCTAAAATCTCCCATCTCTCAGCTTCTTCATCAGGCTCTGTAGATGGTAAACCTGGCTACACTCCAAGCTGGGTCCAGCCTGTGCAGCAGTGTCTCTGAGCACGGATGTCATCAGCTAGTAACCTTTGATCAATTAGATGTATTCAGACACTTTGCTGCTGGCCTCCTTACTGCAAAATCACCAGAATTTTGGTAAATTGAGACGTCAGGCAACAAAAGACCCATGAAGCACTGAGGCAATATATCTACAGAAACACAACTTCATCTTTTGACAGTTCATATTTGACAAAAAAAAAGAGAAGTTGCCTTTCATTAAGAGAATCTAAGCAAAAAATAATAATTTTGCCAATAGCTTGATCTGTAAAAATCAGTTCCTTAAATCAATTTCCCTAAAGAAGTGCAGACAATATTATTGCTCATGTGATCTCTGTGCATTTAGTCTCATCTTAACTTCTCCACTACAGCATTTTTGTAGGAATTGACCATAATAAATGTGATTATGGATGCAGGTTTACACAGGTATAGTTCCCAGAGTAACATATGCACTAGGTGGTTAGCTATTGTATTAGATTAGATACTGATAGATGACTGAGTAAGGTCTCCGAGCTTTTTCCCAACATGTCTCTTGTGTGATGTGTCACGTCTGGCAGAAACTGTAGTGTCCACTGAGAGAAAGAAGACATGCAGCAGATGCTTGACTGGATTTCTTTTCCTGCTTGACTGCAGTGACTGCTCTGAGAAGTAAACAATCCACTCAATAAAATAACTGCTGCAAATGCTCACTATGGGTTGTATCATCCAATTATTACCTTGCTTATTCTCTTTCCCTAACAGCTTTGTTCAAATTCCCCTACCAATCTATATACTCCTGAATTTTTATCAGCTATATCTCTTCTCTCCAGGCAGAGCCCACACTTCTTTTTTGCTACAAGACTGTTTTCCCTCTTTTCCAAAACACTTCTCAATGTCTATATGGAGGATTGTTTTATTGTTTTTGTAAGGCACTTATTCTTGGAATTAGTTCCTGCTTTTTGACTAAGGGATGACATGTTCTATAAAGTATTCAGAGTCTAAATCAGACAGTGAGAGAAAAAACTCTGATGTCTCCCATTTTCAGAATCAAAAGAGCAGCTGATGTCAGAAAGCAAAATAATAAAAGGTGACCTTAAAATAATATGGTTCACAGGGACACAGACTTTTAGTCTCAATGTTCAATTCATCTCAGTGCACATGCAGGGTGAGGACTGTAAAGTAAGACTAATGAGCATGGCAGAAACATACACAGTAATTCATCATCATAACAAAGAGTAGCACAATTATCAGGAATTTCCTGTAGCCTTAACACAATTACATGGAAACAAATTGTTTGGTCTGCTCAGTTAGAAGTGCAAGAATGTGGGACTGAAAAATAGAAATGGATTGTTGCCACTTATATACAGAAATCATCCTTTTATGATATGACAAATGTACGATTCGGCTTTCTTTTTTGGTTTGCACACTGAAATAGTATTCAGTGCCTGCCCAAATAGGCCTCCATGTTCTGCAACAGGACATGTCACAGAAAACATAGGAAGAGTCAGTTGACTGCAGAGGTAGAGAAGTTAATGACATCTTTCTCATGCTTGCCAAAGACTTTAATACAGCAAGAGTTCTCAAGTAAGACTGGAAGGAAGGAAAACCTTTAATTAGTTGGGATTTACTTCAAAAAAATTCTCTGCTTGGTGTTTCTTCCCGAGAAAAGACTAACATCAGCATCATCCTGTGAATAATTGGGTTTGGTCCCACTCCTGGTTTTCAGCTATCTAGAGTACAGTTTAGGCTGCTGTTTATTTGACTTTCCTCCCGGAGGACCACTCTTCTGTAGAAAAATTAAAGCTATGCAATGCTTACACAGACATTTTTTGCACTTCTGACAGCAGAGAACAAGACTCATTCTGAGTAAGCACTAATAATAGACAACACTGCAAGTAGATGCTGGGGGCTCACATGGCTGAGAGACATAATACTAGAGGCAAAGTCACTGCTGAAAAAGGCAGATAGATTGCATTTGTTATCACAAATCTCTACTGTGTTTCAGTGATCATGACACTTAGGTAAAGTAGGACTTTGAGAGCAAAAGTCTAATTAAAATAAGTGGGCATTATATAACCATGTTTGGAAGGCAAATTTTCTGCAATATTCCTTAGTGACTAGGAGCTGCCTTTCTTTAAAGCATTTATACAGTTCAGCTCTAGCAATTTAATGGTTGGGAGATGATAAGAAAATAAATTAGATTTTGGTACACAGCGGTCAAATTAATTTCAGGGGTATATGGAACTCTTAGAACTTAGGATCTGTAACCATGTCATGACCCATATCAACATTAAGGTCCCAACTTTTCAGGGAAGGTTGGATAGCACACATCACACAAGTGCTTTTTAGAACACATCATCATGCTGCAGAAATGTACTGTATGCAAATGTCACATTTCAGGGAATGCTTTAGCTCTACCAGGTTATCCATTGTGCTTAGGACTGCACTGGTGAGGCTCCAGGGATACATCTGGCCCCAAGGAGCAGATTTACCCCTCGGCCCTTTTTTTTTTTTTTTTTAATTGGTTTGTCTCTGTTGCTTTCATGTTTTTCTTCCTCACCTCATTTACTTTATTGATCTTGTCTTTCCTCCTGTTTCTTTCCTGGTTACTTCTAGATTAGCACCAGGATGGGAACTCCCATTCGGAGCCACACTTCACCCCCTTCTGCTGAGTAAAACAGCCAAACTTGGCAAAGGGAAGATACTCTTGTCAGAAGCAATGGGGGAAATTGCTGGGAGAGTCCATCTTGGGTGTCACAGGTTTGGTGATAATCTCTCACACTGCTGCAGAGTCCAGGTAACAGTGCAGCCACTGCCATCACTTCTCTAAACTACACTCATGAAGGAACCATGTAAGGTGCAAAAATACTGGTTTACTCATTATGTCTGAGCCTGGTTTGTCAGCACTGCTTTCTCAAGGAGTGCTGCACAGAATTCAGGTAGTTTCCAGCAAGGAGGAGCCTGCTACAATCAATAAACACTTTACGAGGGAAAATATATCAACCATTAAAAACAGCCTCAAATTAATTTCACTGGATGGGTGAATTCTGCCAAATTCTTTGAATTCTCACAAACCAGTGTCATCTACCCTTAAACTTACAGATGTACTTCTTAAAATGTAAACAACTTTCAAATAAGATTTTATTGCATTTGAATATCATTCTTGTCATGTGCTGTGCTTTCTTATTTCTCTTCCAAAGAATTTTGTAATGATTAACTTACGCATTATGTGGTGCCATGCGTAATGCTCTCTTGTGACAATAACTCAAATTGCTGTTTTCATACCATCTTCCTCTCTCTCACTCTTGTTTTGTTTTTACTCCAGTGTAACTAGAAGATCTATACCCTCTCTCATATGAACAGAAATATTTCTGTCTCCTTTTGCCAACTGACTACCAGCTCACATAGACTAGGGCAATGGCTAAGTGAAAGTATCAATCTACTGCAGCTTTGCTTCCAGTTGTTAAAGAGCTCACTTTCCCAGGAATTCTGCTGGACCTTCATTTGCAGAGCTCAGGCATTCATCAAAACAGCCACTCATCAAAACCTGTTCATGAAAATACTCTAAAAAGATTTGGGGGGTATTTTTTTGTTCTTGTATTTGTGATGGGCATCAATGAGTTGTATATGAACTCTTCAAATGACTGGTTAGTCAATAAGGCACACAGCAAGCACTCAGTTCAAACAAGCAAGGAGCAAGCTCAAATCTTTATAGCTTTTTTTAAACAACAGCACATTTTGATAGGGTGACTAATTACTGAGTTTCACCAATACCACTCAAAATAAGATGCAGCCCTATTAAACCTTCATTCTGGATATCAACAGAGAAAGTGAGCTCCTGGAAGTAACTGATCATGGATGGAAGGGAAATAATATGTTAGAACATTAATTATTCTTAACCTGAATAAAGATGCAGACAGATCCATTTCATTTTATCATTTGAGTAGAAGAAATAGGGATAAAGCCATAAAGTCCTGTAATTCTGACAGTGATATAAGAACACGCATAACATGCATAGAAAACCTACAAGGGGAAATGCTGAAAAATCTAGGAGGGAAGAAAGTGGCAGCAAAAGAAATGGAATCAACAGATTGGAGACTTGTCTTGCATTTTAGTTGTCTTCAATCACATCAGTAGTAGCCTGTTACTGTTCACCAACTCCATATCCCAAACCTATCTAGATAATGGTAAGAAAATTCAGGAGAGGAAAATTCAACTAGCAGGAGCAGGCACAGATTACGCACTTATTTTCCACAAAGCATTCTATGCACAAGTGTCCCTACAAACCAAAATCCAGAATGAAAACAGCAAGGTCTATGCAAATGGGGATGTATGAGGTGAATAACTTTGTGGAGCCTGTTTAGCCAGAGCTGGCACTAGAAAACTCTATCATCCTGTAACAAGAAATACAGTCTAAAATGATTTATTAAGAGTATTAAGCCCACCTGCTTGTGAGAGCAGGACTATTCTCAAAATGCTCTGAGCAGCAGTTTCTAGTTTAGCTTTAAATGCATGAAACAATGACTTTTCTACTCCTTGAAATATATCCAAGCTTGGGATTCAGTAATCAGTGGCTTTTGCAGTTCTCCACTTACAGATGCTATATATACAATAGAAAATCACAGTTTACATTATCTGGGCAAATACCAGAGTGTGCTAAATCAGTGAAAGTGTTTTCTTATCTGCATTTAGGGGCTATATGGATGCAGACGCAGTAGCTGCCAGACACTAGCATGGAAAAGGCCTTCATTTTTTACATCACAACCTGATCACCTAATTCTTTTATCCTATTACTCCTACAGACACAGCACCTCGAGGAACATCTCCAGACAGTCTCTTCCTCCTTGCTGTCAAGGTTGCTTATGGATATTTGTAGATATTCACCTATCCTTAGTCAATGATCTGAAAGACTTCACTTTCTTTTGTACTTTGTCATCTAATAATATTTCCCTCTGAATTGCCTCCGGTTCACTGTACTGTTAATTAGCTTTTATGCATTACCAGAGATGGATGCGTCTCAGCAGTGACTTCAGTGATTTCTCTATAGCTTCTGTTTCAGTTTCCATTCATAAGATACTTCAATGTATATTAGTCAAATTGTTTCCCCCTTGTAATATTTCAGCATTTACATAATATCTCTTATTCTAAAGTAAAAAAGGGCACAGCCACTGAAGTACTAATGTTTGTCTTTGCCTGAAATACTCAAGTGGCAAGGGCAATATAACATTTCCTGACTGTTTGTCAAGGTAGTATTTTCTACATGTTATTTGGATAATTAAACAAGAATAGCTGAGCCTTGTCTTAAATCCCAATAGCACTTTAGTTGTTTAGCAATATTGTTTTAAGCCCAAGTTTCATATAAAAAAAAAAAAATCCCCAACCCTGTAACCACTACAATACCTATATAAGACAGTCATGTGTCACTGTGGCAAAGATTTCTTCAGGCTGTGAATAGCACACATCTTTTCATGCACATCTTAAGGACATATTTATAGCTCACATACACTTTCCATTTTTATTACCTTCTTATTAGAAGCAATTTGCATTAGTAAACAGTTCATACAGTGTCTCAATCTCTTAGCATTACAATCAACATGGCTATAAAATTATTTAGCTACATAATACCAGAATGTATCTGACTTACACAAATGTTGAATAATTTAGAGGTGTAAAGCAGAGGTTTCCCAAACTGGTGGTCCATAGACTCTTGTCAGTGGTCTGCAGCTGAAGGTTTATAGCTGTCTGGTTACATGGTGCTCATTCCCTACGGATAGTGGGGGGAGAAGGTATTAATGAAGAACAAACAAACATCGACCAAGGAAAAATATTTCAGTTTATCAATAGCAGTAAAACATTTTTTGCTAAAGACTGTAGCCCTACAGTTTCTCCTAATAACTTTTGCATTTGATTATGATTTTGTCAAATAGATTGCTTATACTGAAGTTTTCTCTTTCAGACTGTTTTCTCCTTTCCAATCCATCCATTTCTGAGAAGAAGACTAAATATGTTATTTTAAAGATATTTTTAACAGGCAAAACAGTTAACAATCTCAGAAACAGGTAAAAAGAGAAGCGTCACCTGGCTTAGGAAGAAGCTTGCTGATAACTAAAATGTAAAAAGTGAGTGTACAAGGAATGGAAGCAAGGAGAAGCAATGAAACAGGAGTATAACTGCATGATTTGGGACAAAGGCAGGAAAGTCAAAGCCATCTGAAGCTCAAATTACAGAGGCTGACACAAGAAGGGATTCTACAGGTCCCTGAGCCTGCAAAAGAAAGCTCAGTGAAAACGTGGGTGTGCTATCAGGGTGAAGAACACTGTGAACAACACTGGAAAGGCTAAATGCCTTTTTTGACTTCATCTTCACAGGCAAAGCCTGCTCCTGGACCTCTGCATATAGTATAGTCTGCAAAGGAGAGGGGCAACCAGCAGCGGGGGAGCAATAGGCCAGGAACTGCTTACAGTCTGGACATACTCAAATCTAAGGGGCTGGTTTGGATGCCCACAGAGGTGGCCAGCATGACTGCAAGGCTACTGCCTATCACCTCTGAAAAACTGCAGCAATCAGAGGAGGTCTCTGATAACTAGAAAGAAAGGCTAATATAATGTCCATTTTAGGGGAATGATGGCTACAATAGATACAAAGCCACAATTCAACACACAAGGACCTTAATAAACTCAAGGACTGGAACAGTAGAAACCTCATGAAGTTCATCAAGGAATGGTGCAAAGTTCTGCCCCTGGGGAGGAATGTCACAGTACAGCACAGGAACCTACTGGGCAAGTAGCAGCCCTGCAGAAAAGAACCCAGGAATGACTTATCACAAGAAGTTGTAAAGAAGAATTGTATTTGTACTTCCATTTCACATGTCATCCTCTCATCTCTGTCTCTAAATAATTCTGCTTCTTTCATTCTCCAGTTGCACATGAATAACACCCACTAGGTTCCAGCTCTCCATGCCCTCATTCTTCCCACCTCACATGTTTCACCATCTCCAGCTCTTGCCTCCTGCATCCCAGCCCCATGTTACAAGCCTGAAAACACAAGTCTAAGTACAGTCCTGGGTGCTGTGCAAAAGTCCTGGGTGCAAGCTAAGGAGTCACACAGGAACAAGTTTCTGTTCCTCATCTAATGTACTTCCTACCCTGCTGTCTTCGGGCCACCTTTTAGCTCCATGGCATGCTTGAGATAAAAAGCCAAGTTCTTAACTGGGGAGAGAAACACCTCACACTACCTCATTGTCCCCAAAGGTAAGAGCCTAAATACAAGCAGTGAGGCACAAAGTTACTGTAGTGCAAATATTCTTTGGTTACTGCATATGTATGGACTACTATGCCCAATATCTTCAGAATAATACAAAATAATTTAATCTAAGGTGATTTAGCTTATTCTTAAAGGTGATCTACCTCATTGTGAAAGGTGATTTACCTTGCTGAAGCTAGGTTACCTTCCTTGTGTATTAGAGTACTAACACAATTGCTATAGTACTGCTGGTATGTATATCTTGGTAAGCATGACAAAAATGAAAAGCATTTGGCAGGACAGGTTTGGACTGCAGGTCCCTGAGGCCCATCCTGCATAGTGGACAGCCATTGGGAGGTCTCCAGTGTTGCCTGTTAAACAGACTGGAATCACATCAGCATGGGAAACTGGGTCCTCCAGCACACCCTGGCAGTGGGGCTGCACAGATAGTAGGGGCTTGAAGTTCTTTTGGGCAGAGGAGACACTTAATTTTGGCCCAAAGATATCTCAGAGGCCAACCCAATCACACAGCCATCAATCAGACAGGAGAGTGGTAACAACCTGGAGTTCCAAGAGAAATAAATGCATATTTTTTTCAGCCCATTTTGGCCTAAAAATGTGATTAGTTTCATGATAGCTCCGAGTATGTTTTTTAAATGAATAAAACGTTAAACATTTTTGTTTTGACCTACTCCAGTTAAACATGCCATCATTTCAGTGTACATAATTTCCATAAAGACTTGCTCAATTTGACACATGATTATATATGTAGAAGAGTTTTGGCCTTGGTTTTCTTATAACTGTCTCTGTGACTTTTGCAATACCCCTTTACTTCTCTGGCATTGTCTCCTCATCTTACCTAATGTCATTAGTTCTAATTCCCATCCTAATAAACTCACATTAAGAGCCACAGATAAAAAGGGTACAGAAACAACATATACTACTAGACAGAAAATAGACTTGCAAATTGCTGGTCTCAAAAACACATTTCAAATTAGTTGTTGTTTTTTTTTTTTAACCAGTCATGGCTAAAATCAAGTTCAGGAATACATTCAAGAATACTTGTTTATTAAAACATAAAAACTTTTTAATACCACAAAATGGAGACTCAATTACTCACAGATCATGAGCAATTCCAAACTTTCTCAGGTCTAATGAAAAACTGCTCTAACTGTATTAGTTATCCAAGTATTACAACTTGTACTGCAGGATATAAAAGATTCATGCCAGTACAGATTTAAGATCACGAAAGTAGAACGGTACTTAATGGTTAGTGAACTGCACTGGAATATTCCTTAAAGCAATTTCTCTTCTATGTCTACGTTACAATGCATTTTATTCACCCAACCCATGTGAAAACCACAAATTGTTAAACAAGTTAGGGGCTTACTGCTACCCCAAAATTCAAGGAAAACTTGTGGGCGTCCACATCTAGGCCTGTGCTTCATAGAGCAAACTGGTTTCAGAAAAGCAAGAAATTTTGAGAAATACTGGTTAGTTGTAAGCTTATAAGCAATAATAAAAAATAATAACTCTAATGAAAACAGCAAATTCAGTAAGAAGAACCTTTCCAGAAATGTAATTTTGGATACTGAAATACACTGTAGTGAGAAGCAAACTTCCATGAAGGATACACTGCAGTTCTTTCTAATGCCTCTGTTTTGGTTTTCACTTAGTGAGACACAAATGAACACAGAAACAATAATTATATTGGCTTCCTATATTTCTGGTCTCTCAGCAGTTTCTCCTCTCAAACATGTAATGCCACATCTGCATTCTCTGAATATTTCAGCTTGATTATAGACCTCCTGCAACCTGTTTTATATTGTTTGTGCCAGACAAAAACCCAAAAGAACAAAAAGAGGCTAACACTTGAAGAGATGCTGTGAGCATAGCTTCCTAGCCACAGGCATGTAATCAGAATTTGCAGTGCTATTTATGAAATCTCCCACTAATCTAATGCTTGGGAAAGTACAAAAAGCTTGATTTAGCCATTAGTCTTTTGTCTGAGTTTATACCAACTTTCTGTTCTATTTTCTTTAGTTACCTTGCTGTCCACAGGAAAAAAAGCTTGTATTCAGTTGTCCCCTACCCAATTTTTGGGCTGTTCAGACTGTGCTGCAGCTCCTACCTAATATACAGTGGGGTCACGTTAGGTCAAACCTTTCAAAACTGGGGTTTTCTACCAGGTTTGATGGACAACATCATTCCTTTCAAAGCAGACAATTCTGTTTTCCCTAGCCTATGGATTTCCTTTCTCCTGTCTATCACTATGCTTTTCACATATATCACACTTACCCATGTACATTTTCACTTAAGCATACTTGCCTGGGCAATCAGTACACATCCTGCTTCATCCTCACTCTAACTTTATCCCTGTTGCATATTGTCAGTACCTACCTGTTGGGACTACTGCTCTCACTGTAATTCCAAACTTGTTTTGCTACACACAGCTCCTGCCTTCTGCCACCTCCAAAAAAACAGCATGTTCCTATGTTACTTTATGCTGCCACAAGACTTTGTGCAGCCCCACACCAAATCATGTCTGGAAACCGGTGCAGATTAAAGTTTAGCAAGCAAAAAAGCAGCATGCACCTTTCTTCAGCAGTGCTGCATTATATCATCTTCAAGTATCTGTATGGGATCAGTATTAAGAACTCTAGCTTCAGAAAGTCTGAGCAGCCCTGAAGTATGAACAATTAATATTCTAAATGTCTCTTAACATACTGATCTTGTTAGAGATTGTAGTGTCTGAAGTAGGAAAGCTTAATCTTTCCCAGCTTGTCCCGATGTTTAACTCTCAGGACATGTCTGGGAACAATCACAACTTGTTAGCACAGAGCTAGTGACCTCTTCTCTTGACAGCTCCTTCTCCAAAGGAGAGAGTGACATGTCCAAGACCTGGGAACCCTGGTTAAGCTTAACTTGAAACACCTCAGGAACGTCTCCCATGGGTTCTCAAACTGATCAACATGTTTTAATTTCCCATGTATCGCTTATGTTGTCTGTTCATTTACTGTGAGCTGCAATTTTTAAACATTGTCAAGACAAGCAGGCATCACAGGCCATTTTATTTTTGGGGACCAGTGTGGATGGACACAAGAGACACATATATTGTGATCTTACTATGGACTTAATTTCTGTTTTCCAACATTTTAGTATCCTAGTTTAAATAGATAGATAGATAATTCAAACTTGGAGTGTCTGTTGTCTCACAGAAAAAAACATGATCATCATCACTCTAAATATTCTGCTCACATGTAGTGATCCATACCAGGCCTTACACTTTGGAAAGTTTGCATATCAAAAAGTTAATTAACATATATAGTCCATTTCCGTATGTCTTCCTCTAAAGGTTACTGCGACAACATTTCCTGAATATCCTTTAAAAATTTAATGGCAGCTTGGCAGTGGTATCATGACAAATAAATTTAAGTGACATACAGGTTGCAGTGGCAGAATACAAAGTATAATGAAGCAGTGTACGTCTTATGGAGATATGACTTGAAAAACATTGACCTGTGGTCCTAAGTCATTTTCATAAAACAAAAGCTTTCTTGGTAATAAAAACAAATCAGTCAATGTTCTGAAAGACTAATATAATAAACCATCAGGGAAGCTATTCAGCTGTGTTAACTCCATTTAGCGAAACAGGAGTCATTATTATTCCACCTTTGTACTTAAAGTTTGGTGAAAACATTAGCTGTACTATGACAAAGTAGCCTTCTTGATTAATGGGAGATACCTCCAGAAATGGCAGTGGGACTCAACTTAGAAACATATGCTACCTTGCTGGTCATATTAAACAAAGCCAACCTGACATTAGGAACACAGGGCTGGACTTAAATGACAGGACAGAATATTAATTGCAGTGAAGCTGAAGACAGTGCAGTGTCCCCACATGAAATATTGCCAACTCAGAGATTGTTTATATTGACAAATGACTAGAACACGAGGTAGATGAAAGAGGGGTCAGGAGTGCAAGTATTTAGCATGGGAAGGAAAAAAAAGGAAAATAAAAAAAAAAACGTACCTTAAAAAAGTACCTTCAGTCCATGAATCCCAAGATGGTTCTCAACAAATGAATTCTATTACTGCCTTGCAAGAGAATCAAAGTTCTGCCTTATAATTCCCTTTGCAAGGTAAAAAAGTTATATTGCTATAGGCACTGAGACTAGGAGAAATTAAGTGATTTACAAGAAATTTGTGACGCAGGTAGAAAAAGATCATATGCTATGATTACAAACTGTGCTTTTTAACTGTAAGCTCATCCTTCCATGCACCCTCAGCAGCCGTCACTTCCTGAGGAGCTGAAATGTCATAACAATTCTTTTCTTTATTGGCCCCACTTCCATTCGCAAGTATCTTCATCATTCTGGTTTCTAAATGAGACAGTATTTGGAAATACCAGGGTATCAGAGGTCATCTCATTGAAGTATTTCTGATCCGAACTGGAAATAATCTGCTGGAAGTATTTCAAGAGACCCAGGAGATCTCCTTTATAACCACTCCTTTCCTTATCCTGCAGTAATCTGGGGGGACTTTACACAACAAACCAGTTCTGTCCTAATCTATACCACAAGCAACTCCACTAAACCCAGGCAGGATTTTGTCCAGTTGCACAAGGTCCAGTCAAATAAGCCCAAAAGACAATCAAAGGCTATCAGCTGGGACTTTGTGGAATATGCCACAAAAAGTGGTGAACCATTTCAAGTTCCGCACAAATTCAGAAGAGTTGCTCCTGCTGATGCAACATAAACAGCTAATTATGATGGCATAATACTGATAGATCCCACTTAAACTCAGGTCTACCAGGCACTGCACAAGCAAATTGGTAGACAATTTCATGCCCTATCAGCTTAACATATGAAATGATAGGAGTAGACAATGAAACAGAACTGAGAAAAAAAACAGTCAATGCCCCTGTTACTAGACCTATGTGTAAAACTAGATTATGAATAAGTCTACCAAGAACAGCAGCAGGTACCACATCAAAATATGTCATGGTAAGAAAATCAAGGACTTCAGCCCCATAGAAGACAAAGCACTCAAGTGTCCTGAACTGTGGGAAAAAAATCCTATCTCAGCAAAGATGAAAAATTACTATCCATCTTTAACTGACCGTAATTTTGACTCCTCTTCAAAATCTGAATGGCTTTTCAAGGGGAGATTTTAAATACTCTAGTATTATTTTCATATCACATGTTTTAAGAAGTAAAATTAAATTCCCAGTGCAAAACTGAATTTACATAATCTAGATAACTGCAGTTTCAATTACCCAGCAAGAATGAATATCAAAAAACACTGTATGATTAAAGGAGTTTACTTTAAGAATTTGTCACTCATGCTAGTTATTATAGTATCTTATGTACTTAATCAGTTACTACCACTTGGATAGGTTTAAGAGATCCTGTGCTTGTTTCTATTCATTAATCAACCTCACATGAAACATGCATATTTTTCATGAGCTTATGATCAATTAACCTTCAAATGGACTTTCAAAAGGACTCTTAGGATTTACAAAAATAACATATGAGTCTTATATTTTTAAGCCTCATCTTGTGCAGCAGATATACAATTTTTTTAAAAAAATACATTTTTTCTAACCTTTGTAAGATCCTAGTTGAATGCTTTTGTCCCTTACCATCATCCTTAGATCAGCTTCTGTTAAAGACTTGAACATGAATACCACAGTGAGATGGTGGAGAACAGCACAGGAATGTCTGCTGTTCCTCAGTCTACACCCAGTGCTGTGCCTTTCATGTAAGTTCATCACAGAAGCTCTCATTAAGAAAGAGGTAATGCAATGATAAGTTTAGACTAGATATTAGGAAGCATTTCTTTCCAGAACGGGTTGTTGGGTGTTGGAATGGGCTGCCCAGGGAGGTGGTGGAGTCCCCATCCCTGGAGGTGTTTAAGAGTCAGGTCGACATAGCGCTGAGGGATATGGTGTAGTTGGGAACTGTCAGTGTTAGGTTAATGGTTGGACTAGGTGATCTTCAAGGTCTTTTCCAACCTAGATGATTCTGTGATATTATTGTATTTCTTAGAGGTTGATTGGCTGGGTTGCTCAAAATTATGGTAGCCTGTATAAACTCCCTGTGGGCTGGCTGTTGTGGCTTCTCTTCTAAGGAAATAAGGTGGTGTGACTCCTTCCTAAAGGTCAGCCCTTCATCCTATTCCTCCTGCAGAAGCAAAACCAGCAAATCTGGTTTCCCAGGGCTCATTCTCTCACTGTGCAACATCTCACATATCCTTTCTGCTTACCCCTTTCTTCCCCATGGCAGGAGCGGCCCCAAGCTCCATTTTTGGGGCAGCAAAATTCAGTTTTGCTTACAGTGCTGAGAAGCCTTGTATCAGCTTAATTTAGAAAGATTACACTGTACCCTTCTCCAAAGGGAGCAAAGAAAGTGTGTGATCAGACACACTCTTTCTCTACTCTCCAAAATGAAAAAAAAAAACCCCAAACATTAAGTAGATCTCCTATTTCGGCACTGTCATAATAACTTAGGGAAATTGTATAGATAAACTGAATGTAGACTCACAGTGAATCACTTTGCTCTGGAAGGATTTATTCTCTCTTGATGCCAGCTGAATTTGTCTTGAATGGAAAGAAAGGCAAAAATATCTCATAAAGTCTGATAGTCAGAAATAAACTTAGCAAGATAAAGCAGATGAATGCTTGTCTTGCCCTTTTATTGATTTAGCTTTAACTTCTGCACAAAGACCTCTGCAAAACCTCAGAAAATTCAGCCAAGGGTGGTATAACAGTTGACCCCATTAAGGGAGCACAAGGATTGTAATGCGTTGAAGTGTCTTAATTCCCCAGTCTCCTAGATCATTTGCAGATAGGGAGAGAAGCAGTGGAATGTTCTCTCTCCAGGCATTAGCTACTCATAGAAGGTGAATCACAGAACCATGGCCCCAGCCACAGTCACTCTGCAGAGATGACTTCCACTGCTTCTCCAAAAACACTTCTCCAAAAACATTCCTTTCTTTCATAACATGACCTTTTGTAAGAACACACAAGTGAGTTAGTCAAAACTACCTATAGGTATAGGGGTAGTTTAGTCAAAACTACCCATAGGCCCTCTAGACCTTTGTGAAGTGCAAGAGGAAAGAAGTGGCCACTGTCATAATAAACAGATGTATTTAATGTATGTTCCAACAGCAGGAGAGCTCTGATCTCTGCGCCACAACATTCTCCATCCCCAGGACAAAGCAACAATCTCCTTGGGCCCTACATGGGAGCCATATGACTCCTTCAGCCCAGTCTATAACCAAAAGATCCTATTTTACTTTGCACTGGTTCAAACACTACAAAAACTTTAAAAAATATTTTAAAATCAATCTTAAGTATTCTACTGAATAATTTGACCCAATACCAGACTGATTGACTCCCTTTCCAGAGGTGTCTATGACATTGAGATGTTTTGAATTGCCCATATTATAGAGGGGATAGCTGTTTACAGGATATTACACATCTAAGCAGTTTTTCTCTTTTAGTCTTAGCTCTGTAAACAGGGCTAGCCCTAAGGCAAAGCCTAAGGCAGAAAGTGAAATACATCTTTTAAAGGCTGTTTGTTAATTGAGCCCTAAACTGCTTTCCTGTTCCTTGCCGGTTTTATCCTAACATAAGAACAAATCAATGTTAAGGCACTCTGCCAGATGCTGGGCAACTCAGATTACTCTGAGCCTCCTCTCACTTTCTTGGCAGCTGAGATCTCTCAGCACTATCCAAATTTTGCTCAGCATCTAGCAGGATTCATCCCTGAATGGGCTGCAATCTGCATATGAATATTTTAATTACATGCTGCTATTCAGAACAAAAACAACCAGCAATGCACAAACAGCTCAACTAAGAACTTGTAAACTGTGTGACAGCAATGGTTTTATAATTTCAACCTGATTATTATGCTTTGGGCATCTCTCTCTGAAAGGTTGTGATTGAGGGCACTGCCAGCTAGTTGCCTTCTTTGCAAAAGAAAGGTGGCAGGAGTTTTGCCAGAACTTTGCTGCCCTCAGTGCAGAAAATGATGAGAAAACGAAGTTTTCTCGAACCACAAGCCCGAAATTCACCCTCTTCCTGAAGGCCATTGGACTGAAGGAGGATGATCAGTAGCTTTTGTGAAAGAAAAAGGCTCCATCTGGCATCAAGAGGAGGAGGAGGGCACAGAATTGGTTGAATGACAGCCAGGCTCTGCTCTCAGACCCACATCAAATGTACTAGAGTGATAAGAGACACCCAACTTCTGCCTTCTTTCCATGGTGGCACTGCACAGAGGAAAAAAACAGGCTCCGCTGAGGATGAGGCCAGCTCCTAAAAGCAGAAACTCTCCAGGCACCATTTTTTGGCATTTCACTTCCCCTTTAGGACACTGTGATTCACTGTGTAGATCAACAGACAGCTTTCAGATCTTCTTTTGACCAGTGAGGCAATAGCTTTTGGCAACTGGCACCTTCTTTGTCACTCCTATTGTCTCCTTGCTCATTGGTGTCCATGCTGCTACAGTGCTCTGCCAATTGACATCTAACAGATTAAAAAAATAATTTCAATCTTCTCATTTTTTCACATGTGGGCCTTTCAATATACTCCCAAGGTTTCTGTGTGCCATTACAGCTTCTAATGCAGTTTGATGGCAGGTTTTTCCCAGGTGCATACTCCTGTCCCTGTAGCTCGTCAGCATCCTAGAGCTACTATTTCAGCAGCTCTGTTTCAGCAGTGTCTGGTTGCCATCTGAGAACAGCTGTCTCTGCTGAGGACAGGAGCCCAGGATGATGTCTCCAACCAATGCCAACTAACACTTGTGCCTGTTATTTCAGTGCCAGTATTACCAAGGTTCCAGCATTCAGTAGCTATTCATTTATTGTAATGGGTAGAGTGTAAATATTTAATAGGTAGATTTGTTGCCAGCCTACCTTCTGCTCTTGTCCACGACAGTAAAGGTGAATATATCATCCAGTAAGTATCCAATACATGCAAGGGCTTACTAACTTCGTCTGCTTCTGCACTGGTAGAATTTGGCCTCTGCCATAGAATTGGACTTAAACTTATTTTCACGGTCATGAAGATGAATTACATGTAAGCAGTTTTAACGGTGTCTTTCTAAATCAACAGGAGGCTGGAGTGTTATCTTCAGAAACAGATCAAAGCTTACAAATGGGTGAAATCTAAAATCCAATGTCAGCTGCCGGTGCCAGCATAGAAAGACAGTGTTGAGGGCCCAGTTGTTAACATCAGGATGTCAGACAGCCAAGTGGTAGGAGTGCAGGCAGAGTCAGGGAAGCCCAGAAAGGAGTCAATGGGAGGTGGACAATCAGAAGATAAAAAAGGAAGAGACAGGAATAAAATAGTATAGAGGAGCTTTACTGAACAGGCACAGCCTAAGGCATAAAGGTGAGAGAGAGGTAGTCATGGGGAGTCCACATGGAGATTTGAGCCACAGTAAGATACAAGGTGACAACAAGGCTGTTAAGATGAACATGAAAAAGAGCAAGGTGACCCTGGCAGAGAGGTCCCTATACTGTGGGTAAATGGCCTCTAAGAATGAGCTTGATTGAACAGCTGTCCAAATACTTTGACTGAACAGAGAGAAGTTCAGTAATCCAAGAGGAAGCAGCCTAAAAGACATTTTCAGTAGTTTCTCCTTGAGTCTCACTCTGAAGAAATAATTTTTTTAAGCATCCTTCATCTCTTCACTAGCCTACCAAACAGCCAGGCAAAGCTGGGAAATAAGCCTGTTTGGAACAACAAACATCAAAGTGATTTAGGGGGAGAGAGAGAACTGCTTGGCTGGCTTTCCTTATCTTCATTTTTAACTTAGCAATGAAAGGGAAGGAAAGTTTCTTGGTAACAAAAATTAAAACATTCATGCCTTTCAGAGCCATTATCACCCATGAAAAGGGGTAAGCCAGAGTGTAGGTAAAAGCTGTGAGATCCCTCAAAAGAGAAGGAATCTGAGACTGCCATGACATTTACAGTTTAACATTGACCTCCTACTTCCCTGCTACTGAAAGGTTCATCAGTTCCAGAATCTTTTAAGAGTCTGGGGGAATGAAATGAAATATTATTTTTTGTCTCTAGATGCTCTACTTTAAACCATCTACAATCACACTTTTTTCTCTTAAAAGCCACTGTACTTTGCTTTAAAAAAAGTTCTAAGCTGCAAAACAAAACAAGATAAAAATTCAGTATCATCCTGCTGACATGGCTTGCTTTTCATCAAAATGCTGCTCTATTTCCTAAAAGCTAATGAGAGGGCAAAGGTTGAAACAGAGACCAGGTGAATCTCAAACACTTAGTAAAGTTTCGTTCTCGCACTGAACAAACTGTGAGGGACTTTGCTCTAAGTTTGATGCTCGTTCATGTCACTAATTCAAAGATAATTTCAGAATGTGTGAAGTTACAGACTTCTACGGTCCATTAGTTTTACTAGACTTTATTGCATACACATCATCTCTATACAGAGACATAACAAGATCTAAAGAGCTTCCAAATCTAACATAAATGTGATCGAGTAAGACAACAGAGACTTGAATACTAGGATGTCTAACCCAGTGGAGTATTTATGAGCCTGGACTGTGTCCCCATAGTCTTGGTAAACGTACGCCTGATAATCTTTAGCATTATGAAGAATCACGGCATCATCAATTTGACTGTTCCCATCTTGGATAATACATTTTCCCTGGCAAGATCATGACAATGTTTACATAGGTCCTCTGTACTGTTCAAGACATAACCTATTAAAACATCTAAAGAAGTGTTTTTTTGAAATTATAATAAATATATGGCCCTGACATAAGTGCATGGCTGAATTGGCTAAGGACTCTCTTCAAGATGTCAGTATTAAGCCCCTTGAGCAAATTACCTCCTTTGTCCTCACTCTAGAGCCATCAGTTAAGCCCTTGCATTCATCAGCACTAGTAATCAAAAATCATCTAGTACAGTCATAGACAAGCAGACTCCAACTCTGGATTCAGAAGTGTTTGCAGTCCTCACCCAGAGAAGCCTCTCGCTCTAATTTAGCATCAAGTTGCAAAAGAAACTATCAGGCAACATTGCATTTCTCAGCTTGGGCAGTGCAAGCAAAACCCAAATGAATGAATGTTTATTGGAACAAGCTTGGCAAATAGTGACTTCTCACCAGTGGGCTACCCGTGGGTTACCTATGGATCGTTATCTGTTAAATCTCCTTAATAATGTACTATGTTATATAGAGATTGTTGACAGGTTCCCTAATGGCAATAGGTGATGACATAAGTGTTCACTGGAAAGGACTTGAAAATGAAAATTTTGACATACATATTTCATCTTCCAAAAAGTCCAACTGATAACAGCACATGCTGGGTTTTGGTTCACATTGTACTTATTAGAACTACATTATAAAGATTAGATTGAGCACATTAAGTGATTTTGCTTTTATTTGAGGTTTTTCTGACAGATTTATCTGAATACAGAACAGCTTCAGTCTTTAAAAGTTGCCTAGACCTGAAGAAAAACAATCTAAAGGTATGTAGAGTTAATAGGCGTTCAGGACTGTAATCTCTCCATCAGCACATATATTCATAACTTTTTGATGATACAGTCAGCATGTTCCAGTATCTGAAGTGAAGCTTGATCAGATATCCTCTTTGCCACAATTCTTCAGCAACTAGTTTATTTCCTTTCATTTGAGGTTTATTTTGTAAATGTTATGGATTTCCAAGACATCCAGCAACTTGCAACATAGCATTATATTTCTCCATTAAGAATGCTGCAAATTACAACTGTCAGTTAAAATATGTTTTAGAGTCACGTTAACTGGTAATTACATTTGTAACAGGTCACATCTCACTGATCAACGTCATGGTCAATGAACCATGAGTTCACTAGGTCCACAAGGAACAAGTCCCTAAACCCAGAACATTCTGACTGCAGATTGAAAGCAGATGCAAAGAAGAAGAAAAGAACAGCACCATGTGAATACCAGTTTCTCCATGATTATACTATGCTCAGTGTTTTCAAGAGGGAAATTGTTCCAAACACAAACAACAATAAGCTTCAGAAAGGGGAATAGCTAAAACATACAAAAAACTTCCCAGAAAAGCTGCTGTAATTCAAAGTGAGTTGCAATGAACCATGATCTTCACTGAGGACTTTTCTAAAAGCAAAACAACCAAAGACATTCAAGCATCCAGACTGATCTTTGCAAAAAGGTCAGTAACAAAACATAACTGATTTTCTGATTATAACAACAGGACAACTGATTACAACTATGTACAATTCCTGTGAATTTGAAAGAAGTCTGAGACAGAGAAGTTGAAGGAGACAGGGAGCAGTGTCTATTTCTCACCCTGTATTAACTTCTCCACTGACTTTCAGTTGTGGGAGACCTTGAACACTAGAGAGGGATTTATCTTATAGGGATGTCACTGATATGTATACCTTTCTCTAGAAGTGTATCTTGAGCTAGTTGCCTTAAGCACCCCAGAGGAAAGAAGTAAGTATTTTTAGGCAGGATTCACCCAACTCATTTTGCACATCTGCTTTAGAATACAATAAGCACTCAAGAGAGTTCTGTTCCTCTACATTGACTATAAAGGGAATCTCAATGATTCACTCAGAAGCTGAAATTTACACTACAGATCTCTAAGATTAGAAATGCAAAAGCTTATCCCTAGGGTCTATAGAAAAAGCGTGTAAACTTTTCTGGCATGGAGCAAAGAGAAAGCTTTGCCAGAGGACACTGCAGGAGTGCGTCAGAAAAAGAACTATATCGTTTTCTGTTTGATACCTGCGATCAAGGTGATATCTGGCTCATACACTGCAATTTACCTGTTTGACCTGAAGAACTCAGATCCACTTCTTGCAAAGCCCAGGCATTTGGTCCCTAAGATGTAAGTCTGAAATAGAAGTTTTTGGAAGGCTGAGAAGGGCAAATCCGGGTCTCCCACTTTCCAGGCAAATGCTGAAACCTCTAGGTAATCCTTTAAGGTGGTGGTGACAGGGACGCCACTGTTGGTCATGTAACTGGAAAGAGTCAATACTGCTCAGTTTTTTTGAAAGAACAAAAGAAAGGTCCTCGCCCATGAAATCTACGAGGAGACAGCCATCAGTGCTAGAAATTAGGATGGATTTCAGAACTTACAACTTACTGTTACTACTGGGAGCTCCCTTTTTTTTATTTCAGTTTGGATTGCCATGTCTCCCTGGGAAAACCACTCTGAATCCCATTCTGCAAGCCATTTATCTCACCAAGTATGTTCTCTGAGCCAAGTCCTTTACTGGATGTAGCCAAACCCCATCTGGGGCTTGGACTGTCCCTCACTGACTTCTTGGAAATAAAATGTCTACAGACCTTTGAAAACTGTGTCTTTATACCACATTATGAAGTCAGAAATTTCTGTCAGTAGGTAAACAACATAATACAATCAAATTTTTATTCCCGTCCTCTTTACTTCCCCACAATATATTTAAGCATTCCCTTGAGTACATTATCAAATACACAATAAAACCATAACCGATGATAATGATGAGTGATGAGAGAAAAGTGTCCTGGCAGGTGTCTAATAGAACATAATCACTCAACAGGAAGCTTTCGGTACCATTTAGTAACAATATGTCTCAAGCTCAGTATTTTTTTCAGATTTCAACATCCAGAAGTCATCCATCCCATTTTTTTCCAGTTAATATAATTTTTCTTCCTTTTGTCCACAATTATTGACAAGACCATTATCTAAATGAGTATTAGCTCTTTCTTAATTAGCAGGCAATTCAGCTGTGAATTGCACACAAAACCTTGTCTATTTTAATAAATGGTTACATTGCTTTATCAGTGCTGAGCAATTAATTACTCAGAAGCTGCATTCCTTTTTTCATATGGTATTTTCCTCACATTTGCATTGTGTACTAACCCACGCCACTGTCACATAGACCTGGATTTTTATTCCCAATCTAGGTTGCTTATGAAGTATCAAAAACCAGAGCCAATTAACGGCTTGGAACAGGAATTCTTCTGTGCCCCCAGTTTTCCATCCTCTACAAGAGCAGGCAGATGACTCCTATATGCTTCAGTGAAGTACAGTTATCTGTATACATCTCTGGAAACCTGTTCATCTCAAAATAGTATTTGAAGACCTTTACTTTTAGGCCATTCCCCTTGCTTTTCTATGGCTATTTAGTATGTGTAAACAAGGAATGGGACCCCAGACCTGATTCTTCTTTACAGTCATTCACAGCAGTGAATATAATGCAGGTCTAACCCTTCAGAGAAGTTGCCCAGGACATTTGTCAACTTCAGCAGGGGTGTACTAATGTTTTTACCAGTTCCAAACCTTGCTTATGGTATTTTACATTCACTTTGCCATGGCACGCATGATTACACAAGCTGCAGGGCAGGAAAGTGAATAATTCGGCCCCATTCCCTCCTCCACCCACATCTATTATTTGTATGTAAAACACCTACTCCACTTCCAGAGATACATAGATATGCAACATAAGTAAACTAATGAGGTATAGCCTTGAGGCATGTCAACTCTATGTGCCTCAAAAGCACCTACCTTTTGAAACGTGGGATTGCTGTTCAAATGCTGTTCCTGGTTTTGTTAATTAGTAGTAAAACCAGATGAAAATATAATACTCTGTCCCCCACTGTTTATAAGGTAAAGCACTTTATACAAGATGACAGTAGCTAGTCTGGGTGGACAGTCTGCACAGTCTGTCCTGGGTACTAAAGCTTTTAGGAATGGCTTTTTATAATGTATCTCAGGAAATATTTGTCTGATCAATGAACACTGTACATAGGCTGTCAGAGCATATTGCAGTCCCCTTTCACGTAGGGCTGTTTTGACTGGCCAATTCAAGTAGTAGAACGCAAGTAAAATATATAAGTATTCTGCATTTCGGTATTGAATGCACTCAGGTTTTAATTAGAAGGAACAAGAATTGTTTAGCAACAAGATCTGATAAACCTCTTGCAGCACAAAGGATGTCAAGGTTTCTCACATTAGAAGTGAAGCATTGCAACTGATTCTGATTCATGGCTGCCCACTCTTCCCTGGACCCTTCAGATACCTCATCTGTGAGCTTCCCTTTTATTACCATGACCTGTCTTTCTTCTCTGTCCTTTTTCACATGGCTGCCCAAAACTGGTAGTTTTCTCTCTGCCTCCATTCTGTTGGGCTTGAAGCTTGTTCTGAATCCTTCTGCTTTCTCGGTCTAGGGAAATTCACCCAAAGGCATGCACTTTGCCAAAAGACTCATGTGCACTCAAGTGCTTTGCTCCATCCCTAACTCTGGGCATCAAAGATTTTTACTTAAGTTGAAAGATTTAACATGAGATGTACCCACCAATAAGGGCTGACTGTCTTGTAATGGCAACTGCTGTATCTTTATCAATGCCACACAGCAAGCCAGTAACAAACCATCAAATAGTGTCTTTCCACTAGGTATTTAAGGGTGCTTCACAAATCACTGCTTACATACAGATGCAAAAACATGCCTGTGAGAGTTTGTAATTTTCAGATAACAACTCTATTAGCTAAGATGTTTAGCGAGATCTTTAAAGTCACATAACAAGACCATAGCAGAGATGGAAATAGAGTGCATACATTCAGCTCCTAACAATGTGTTTGCTACTTAACAGTCTTGTCTTCTTATCCCCAGAAGCTGCCTGGAAGAGCAGCAGGGTGCAACTTCAGTGCTCAGACCCAGTTTTGCTCCTAATACGTGTGTCCCTTTACTCATCAGTAAATTGCTAAGAAATCTAGCTCAGAAAAAGCATGAGGCTAGATCCTCAGCAGGTATAAAACACCTGAACTCCATTACAGTCAATAGCTAGCTTGGTCTTCAGCATAAATAAAAAGATTATTATTACATTTTTTTGATCAGACACATAAATATCGTTTAAATCTTTTGTGGAATGCCTTCTTTTATTAGGATGACAAGGACTTTATATAGATGAAGTCTCCTTCACTAAACTGTCTATTTGCCAGTTAACACAGACATTCTTATCTGACTGATAAAAAATTGATTTAATGTTTTTTTACTTAACCAGCCTATTTTTATTCATATGTTAAATACTGTCTCAATGATAATTTATCTTACACGTAGAGAAACCACTATTTACCATCAGAACATGCTTTTCTAGTAGAAGATTGACATACTGTAGTTCCTGAACTGATAGGTTTGATTGCTGATAAACTGAATAACCTTAGAAATTTTATGGAGGTCTCCAATAAGCCTTATTAAAGTGCTGGTATCAGCATGCACGCATATGTGTGCCTCAACCCCACAGCTGCTACTCAAATGCAATCCTGTTGAAATGATAGCTTCAGTGTTTCATCAAAATGTAAATTACATGACAAAAGACTGCTGTGATAAATGACACGAGCCAAACAGGAAACTCCATAATAAGACCAGGCTAAGGAACTCTGACTCTTTCATTTGTACCTGTTATCAGTACCTAAGGAACACTACAGAGGTTTGTTAGTCCTATTGTTGGGATAAACTAACAGAGACCAAGAAGTTAGTTGTCTCACCCAAAGCTAGAGAGTCACTGTAGATTTAGATTAGGATCTTCAGCTTCTGGTCCTGCATTTAAATAAACATTTCTCTTAATTTGGTCACAAGTCTTGAAGCCGCTCTCCGTTACTGAAACGTTGCTTTCATTCCCAGATGCTACTTTAAATCCTGGATTTGGCTGCTATTATGAAGACGGCCAAGAGAGGGCACCCGGCCCTTTTCTACATAGATTCCCCTGCGCGAGCTCCAACCGACTGTACGGGCCCAACCAGCTTCGCTTTTCGGCAAAGCTTCTCACTTGCAGGAGAAACGCACGTGTGCGCTGACCGCGGGAATCAACCAGCCACCTAGAGCGAACGCAGATGCTCTAGGAGAAAGGAATTTCTGGCCTGGTTGCACAGGTGTCCCTCACGAACTGGGTCCCATGCAGAACGCCTATGCACAGATGAAGGGGGACCCAAATTGTTTTCTCTATAAATACCTGTTCTTATTTAAAAGTGAGATGAATCGGAAATAGCCCTGATGATTTTCATGCTTTGCGTATCCCAGGAACCAAGCATGTGTGCTGGTGCTGAGGCTGACAGGACAGGAGTATTTGCTTGCCCTTCTTGATATAGTATGTGGTATGTGGTAAATTGTTGTCAGACCACTGAAATCTAATAACATGGACCACTACAAGATGATTACAGCCCGTGAACACTACTGGCACTATATGAGTGAATAATAACTGTGCCATCTTTGACAAGGGGATATGTAACCCTCAGGGTATTCAGGGACAAGGTGTGATTTCCAAAACTTGGTCAGGAAAGGTGTTCAAAATTATGACACCATTATCCAAAAAGCCCCTTCTGTGGATTTTAAAGATTCGTGACAGTGATAAATAAAATCATTCTCTAAACCAAACCTTTTCAATATCATTTATGATTGCTCTGTTCAAAACTGCATATCATCATAATATAGAAGAACACTGATGTAAAGACACATCTACTTTGATGCATACATACATATTAAAATACAGATATTGCCAGTCCAGGGATGAAGTAAAAAAAAAAAAAAATTCAACATTAATAACATCCACTTAATGGCACTTTAAAGATACAATTTCTTGACACAATGCATCTGCCAAAGTGTTCAACTGATTTTACATCATGTCAGGGAGTAGCTGGCAATGCTTTCAGTTGCACAGGAAAGCTAGTAATCAGTGAGAAAAAATGCAATTCACCATGCTTGATAGGTGAGCTAGTGAGGCAGCAATACTTCTGAGAAAATGTCAAGAGTGACACGTGGGCACCCTCTTTCTGTCTTGAGCGCTGAAGCCAGATCTGCTTTCACAGGCAAACTGGCACTGTAATTACAGGACTTTTCTATTGATATCAGGCAGAAATTATCAATCACAGTCCAGCATAAGGCAGTAACATTGCCCAATAAATATATATTTCTTCATATTTTGAGCTGCAAAAAAGGATATTAAATTTAGACTGGTTTTCACACCTCAAAAACCTTTTCATTTGCAAATAAAAGAAGATACGCACATATGAAGATATTGCCTTCAAAAGAAGCATACTGAAAGTAGCGACTAGATCCAATTATAAATCCTGTTATTTTTTAAATACTGTTCATAGCAGAAGTAATGTAACCACAACGCATTAAGGTGAGAACTGGAATAATCACTAATCTGTACAAGTTCAAGTGCAGAAATCATTGATGTAAAACCTCAACTGTGAGGGTTAGATTTTGCCTGAAGCAATACCTGTCAGCAGTCCCACTGAAAATAGAGCGTGATCTCAGAGAAATGATATTAGGGGAACGACAGGGGAAAAAAAAAAAAGAAAAAAAAAGCTTGAACTTGAAAGCATCAAGTTTAAAATACTCATCATAGCTTTCATAGATAGCTCCAACTGCTATCAGAAGCTCCCACCACATGCCCCAGCACCTCTTGCCCTTGTTAGCAATGCTGTTCCCTCATCTCAACCGCTACTCCTCCCTGAGATCCAAGACCTGCCCAAATTACCATTCCCATTCAATCATCAGCACCCACCCCATTGCCTCACATCATGCCCCTGAAAACAGTCTCAGCAGTGACTGCACAAACCGAGGACTAATTGTGCTCAGAGAACCAGCCACATCAGGTACTGTTAGTGCTCCATTTAGGACACTGCTTGGTTTTCCTATCACACCCACACAGGCTTTCCAGGTCAGGAGCTCTGCTTTTGTTCCATTCGCACTGTTAACACTAAACAAAGAAATGATTGCAACAAAGGAAGTGTCATTTTGACTAATCATTGTGTGTCTCAGTACCACCACAGAGCAGCAAAATGTCTGATGACTAAATTGTGACTCTAGGGATAGACCTGACCAAAATACAAAGCCCACAACATGCTGACACTGAGAAACCCCTCAAGACATGAAGTCCTCCCCGACAGCTGAGAAAGAAGAGACAAAAAGGCATTTGCCAGCAGCAGATTATGAGGACACAACTGTACTGTTCTCCAGGCCTGTCCTTAACCAAGCCTTATCTCATCCCTATAGTGGCCTATCAAGGTCCCTCTGGCAAAATTTGGCCTCTAGACACCTGTAGACCACCAGTACATCACGGCAGCCTTTCACACAAAGGGAAGGTGCATGGCACAGATGAGGGAGGCAGAAGCAGGTGGAGGCATGGCCTTGCTGAGGGAGGGCAGAGTCAGAGGGAAGCCTGAAGGCCTAGCAGGCCCAGCACAGCGAGGGGACAGGGATCAGGTGGTGGCCTCCCCACAGGTATGATCCTGGCCAGTGCTGGCGCCTCTCCTGAGGAGAAAGAGTCAGGGTGAAGGCACTCACAAGGCTTCTGTCCAGATTTAAGCAGGACCTGAGGAGAAAAACTCTGGGCCCTGGCAGAGACACCTGCAGCAGGCGGAAGATCCTCCCTGGCAATATTTTCAGACATTGGGAGGAGGCAAGCACAGCCCTGGGCATCCCCTGCCCCCTCCAAAGGTGCTCCCTCTCAGGTGCTCCCCTGACCGTTTGGCAATCAGCCCACTCACTGAGGTGGAGAAAAGGTCCTCAGCTGTTCAAATCAGGTGCCTCCATATTTCTGCAACTCTACTATAGATGTATCTGAACCCCTTTATTTAAAAATACCTTGGGTGTTGAAAGAAACCAGCTCAGAACACCTCTATTTTCAGACAAACAGAGGGACGGTCAGCTGCCCTGAGATGTCTGTGGCAGGAGGGCAGAAAGACACTGTTCTAGTAACCAAGTTGAAACTTATTTAGAAAGAAAAAAAAAATCAGCCGCATACTGAATTTCTGCAAAGCAATATCTGAAACACACCCAGCTTCTCTGTAAGTATCAATATTATCACTAAACAGTTTCTCCAGAGCTGCCAAGACCATGTTTAAGATCAGTTACAAAGACTATCCAAGTAAGGAAACAGTGACAGCCCCAAGGACAGGAGTATAGGTACTTAGGAATATCATGAAAAGAGGTTATAAGCTAGAGCTGGAAGAGAAGGATAAACACAACTATCTATATTTTGCTTTTATGTTTTCCTAGATAAACACATCTGTAGGTACGTATCAAAAATTGTGTCTGCAAGCTCATGGAAGGTGTGTCCCTGTTGTGTTCACAAGACATAAACAGGCTTCCTTTGTAGGGCTTGCCTTTCCTTTTTATTGAAGTTGAGACAAAAGTTGCAACCTGCTTTATCATGGAGTTAATCACACTCAGGGCTAAAGACGAGTCTTCTGCATCTCCACTGACTGACAGGTATCCAGTACATCAGGAAGGAGAAGGAAAACCTTGTTATCTTTCTTTTATTCCTCACCAGAGCTCAGAAACAGGTGAGCAGAGCAAGTTCCTTGTCAGCACCTCTCCCTGCCATGCTTCCTGCCATTTTATACCAGTCTAATGCTGAGTCTCATTTCTTTAGGAAAAAGATTAGCTTTGGTGTAGCTTAAGGGTTTTAGATTGCACAAGTGAAGACTGCTGCTGTATTGGCTACATCCACCTAGTGATTCACAACAGTGTTTGATTCTGAACACTGAAAAAGAGAAAGAAAATAAAAATAAAATTTAAAAAAAGGTAGTCCTTCAGAAATTCTGGTTACCTGCAGCAGCCGAGCAGATCATTTGAGTGGAAGCAATAAAGGAGCAAAGTCACTAATGGGAAAAAGGAAATGTGCATGGCCATCTTATACTCTCTGGCCTTCCAAACTGCTCCCCCACAAGCAGCTGCTTCCCTCCAGCACCTGTATGAGAAACATGATGTGGCTAACTCTGCTCTTCAAAACTTCACTGCAGCTGAATGCCTAAGGAAAGCAGTGTAAAATTCCCATACAGCGCTGAACAGCTGCTTGCAGACCAGAGGAGGGTGGTCTGTCCATTGGGGCCATTCTAGCTGAGGGTTACTGAGGAACTTTTAGATTTGTTGTAACTGCTACTGTTCTAGAGACAGTAGAATAGCATCCTCACAACAGAGCTATTCAGTTCTTCTTTCAGAGGATTTTACTTTAAAGAGGTGCTATTGTACAGGCTAGGTATGAAATGAGAGAACCCACCAATGTTCTGTGAAGTTTACTTTGAAGAGCGTAAGAGGAAAGGAGAACAGCTTCGCATCTGGCTTTAAAAACAGTCCCCTGCAGTGTTAGTAGGCCAGCTCAGCACAGCACTAGAACATTTTATTCAGGGACCAAACTGAAGAAGCTGATTTCTTGCTTAGGGAGAACAAAACCAGAATTCTTGGAGGTAAGCAACTAACAACAACAAAAAAGTAACTTTTAATGTACTTTTGGTTTGAGTCATAGATGAGGTACTGTTGATAACAAGGATAGCAGATGTGTGGTGTGTTCTGATCCCTTATCACACCCAGTCTTGGCTGGTACCTGCCAGGAGCACCCCACTCCTGGGGCTGGTTTGTGTCAGCCTGAGGAGGCAGCCCGTGTGCGAGGCTCTCCCAGGGTGGGATTGCCTACATACAGATAGCTGTGCCACAGCAAGCCGGAGGCTGTGCAGACTGAAGCAGGATAAAACCCTGCTACAATACCTCTGAATCGCCAAGAAAAATTGCTCTTCCATTCAACAGACACTGGGAAATAGCAGGGGAAACACATGTCTCATGGTTTTAGTCTTGCTGCATTCTCTTTGAAGGCTCTGAAAAAGGCAAGGAGCTGATCTGTGAACAGACTACCTAATTTCCCTTGTATAATAACTACTCCATTTTTGTTTGACCCAGACAGTTACTTCAGCTTAAAGAAGAGACAGAGTTTTCTCATGGATAGTAAATTTTATATCCATGACAAGCAAGCTGTAGTTTCTATTTTGCATGTTATCTTTTACTAGTTCTTAGAAGCACTGCAAAGAAAAAAAGTCATAAGTGTGGAAGGAAGGAATTCGCCATGAACGGGACACAGTAGTGATTATTCACAGTAGTGCTGTTTACAATGTTTACAATTTATTTTCATTAAACAATGCACAAGGACCTCCTATATCTCAGTGAGTCAGAGCACGTGAGTGTGGCCTGCCCATTCCATCATTTCACTTTTCCTTCATTTCTCTACAAGCCTCATGCTCTTGGAGGTGAAGCCAAGGCACGGAAGCCCAAACAGGGCCCAGCCCAGCAATGCAGCTGGGCTTGCACATGTCCTCAGCTGCTATCTCTGGGTCCATACTAGACCCACATTCTTCACATTTGCCCTGAAAAAAGTACACTTCCCTTAAAGTATATTAAGCACACTGGACCAATTATTATTTGTCTAAGTTTCCCTGTAGTTTAAGCATCAGTGTCCAGGTTGTGTGAAGTATGAAGTTTGTCTCCTCAGAGGTGGGGGTCCATACATTACACCAATCTCAACTCCAGTTCCAAGATCCCTTCAACCAGCTTTGTGTCCTTTTGCACAGTTGCATAAGCAGGCCTGAGACTTGCCATAACACTAAATGAGGAGGTTTCCCTTTTTAATTAAGTGTAAGCTTCACAAATCTGACTTTGGCACAGAAATGCTGATGTGTTCAGGCAAGCTTTTCCCAAAGATGCAACCTATTCAAATAGTCCAGCTTACCTGTAAGATTTTCAGGGTTATATTTTCCACAGCCTCTTTCAGATGCTTTTGCATCTGAATTGCAGCATAATTCATTAAATGTGATGCTAAGCAACAAACAGAAAAACCCCAAACTAATAAGTTTAAAACACGATGGACATAACAGTTCTCAGTGCAATGCTTTAGCTCCTGCTATGAAATCTAAATTCTACCATGGAGACGTTGTGGTATCAGCTACAGGCAATGGAAGCTTTATAGCCCTCTCAGTACATTAAAATATGATGAAAGCTAGCCATATTTAAAGAAACCTTTCACATACTAGCTGCTATACATTGCTGGCAACACTTATAAAATACTAATTGCTTTATACTAATTTTGTTCTGATTCATATATTGCTTAATTAGGATTTTACTCAGGAGCAGATGGCTGTCTTCATTAAATCATGATATATTCTACCCAAATGGAAGCAGCTGGTTTTTTGAATACACTATAATTTATTTCCTACATGCCAGAAATCACTCTGAAGGGAATCCAGACTATAATCATTCAGTTTGTTTTCATTGGAGCTTATTTACAATAAACTTTGAAAGTTTTTAGCAAACAGAAGTCAAATATAGGTGACGTTTGTTAACAACAAGGGCAGATTTCCACTGTTTAACCTGGTACTAAATCTACAGATTTCCAGATATACGTAGATGATGGTCCTAGCATGCTGCATGTTGTATACAGACATCAGTAAAAGAAGCCAACATGCAAAGAGTTTCCAAAATACATAATAAAACAAAGGACAAGAAAAAAAGTTGGGCTGTTTTTCTCCCATTTCACGATGGGAGAAATTTCTCCTGTTTCACTTTCTAGAGAGGTGTGCTGCTTACCAGTGGCTCATACCAAGGATGTCACTGAGAGACTACCGAGCCTCATACAGTCCACTGACTGTTGTCCGCTGCTGTTGATTCACGTGGGCACCAATGATACAGCCAGGGGCAGTCTGAGGAGTATCAAAGAAGGATTACAGAGCCCTGGAAGTGGCAGTAAGGGACTCTGGAGAGCAGGTACTTTTTTCATCAATCCTCCCAAGTCAAAGGGATTTGAAAGGGCCAGTCGAATCTGGCAAATCAACAATTGGTTACAGGACTGGTGCCACAGCCAGCGGTTTGGCTACTTAGACCATGGGACTCACTTTGAGAAACCTGGTCTACTGGTGGCTGATGGGTCCATCTGTCAGAGAAGGGGAAGAGCATCTTCAGTCATTGGCTTGCCAAGGTGATGAAGAGGCCTTTGAACTAAAGTTGCCTGGGGAGGGGAATCTCAATTCACCCCACTCCTACCAGCTTGATGCCAGTGCCAGCAAGAGATGCCCAGAGCCTGGAGGGGGATCACAGGTCAGCCTGAGAGCACCTGAAGAGCAGCGCAAAGGAATTCCAGCCACTCCAGACAGCAAGTCAGCTTCATCGGGGTCCTAACTTAAATGCCTCTATGCAAACACACATAGCACGGGGAATAAACAAGAGGAGCTAAAGATGTGCACACATCTGCAGGGCTATGATTTTACTGGCATCATGGAGACATGGTGGGATGGCTCCTATGACTGGAGTGTTGGAATGGAAAGATACAGGCTCTTCAGGAAGAACAGGCAGGGAAGATGAGGTGGGGGTGTCACCCCTCTATGTCAATGACCAGCTGGAGTGCATGGAGCTCTGCCTGGGGATGGATGAGGAGCCAACCAAGAGCTCACGGGTCAGGATTAAAGGGAGGGCAGGGACAGGTGACATTATAGTGGGGGTCTGCTACAGGCCACCTGACCAGGATGACTGAGCAGATGAGGCCCTCTATAGACAGATAGGAGCAGCCTCACATTCAAAAGCCCTGGTCATCATGGGGGACTTCAACCACCCCGATATCTGTTGGAGAGAGACAACACAGCAGAGCATAAGCAATGCAGGACGCTCCTGGAATGAGTTGATGGTAACTTACTTCTCCCAGTGATAGAGCAGACAACAAGGAGAGGTACTATGCTGGACCTTGTTCTCACCAACAAGGAGGGGCTGGTGGGGAGTTTGAAGCTTGAGCGCAGCCTTGTGACCATGAAGTGGTGGAGTTCAAGATCCTTAGGGCAGCAAGAAGGGAACACAGCAAGCTCACTACCCTGGACATCAGAGGAACAGACTTTGGCCTCTTCATGAATCTGCTTGACAGAGTAGCATGGGATAAAGCCCTGGAGGGAGGAGGGGCCCAAGAAAGCTGGTTGGTGTTTAAGAATCACCTCCTCCCAGCTCAGGAGCGATGCATCCTGACAAAGAGGAAGTCAGGTAAGAGCACCAGGAGATGTGCATGGATGAACAAGTTGCTCCTGGACAAACTCAAACACAAAAAGGAAACCTACAGAGAGGGTGGAAGCAAGGACAGGTAGCCTTGTCAGAGAAATTGTCTGAGCAGCCAGGGATCAGGTTAGGAAAGATAAAGCCCTGACAGAATTAAATCTGGCCAGGAAGGTCAAAGACAACAAGAAAGGCTTCTATAGGTACATTGGTGTTAAAAGGCAGACTAGGGAAAGGAAGGAAGGAAAAAGGAGACTTGGTTACCTGGAATATGGAGAAGGCTGAGGTACTCAATGACTTTTTTGCCTCAGTCTTCACCACCAAGGGCTCCAGCCATACTGCCAAAGATGCAGAAGGCAAAGGCAGGGACTGGTAGAATGAAGAACCACCCACTGTAGGAGAAGATCAGGTTCAAGACCATCTAAGGAACCTGAAGGTGCACAAACCCCCTGATGAGATGCATCCATGGGTCCCAAGGGAACTGGCAGATGAAGTGGTTAAGCCACTGTCCATCATATTTGAGAAGTCATAGCAGTTCGGTGAAGTTCCCACTGAGTGAAAAAGGGGAAACATATTCCCCATTTTTAAAAAGGGAAATAATGACAGGCCAGTCAGTCTCACCTCTGTGCCTGGCCAGTTCATAGAGCGGATCTTCCTGGAAACTGTGCTAGGGCACATGAAAAATAAGGAGATGATTGGTGACAGCCAACATGGCTAAGGGCAAATCATGCCTGACAAATTTAGTGGTCTTTTACAACAGGGTTACAGCGCTGGTGGATAAGGGAAGAGCAACTGATGTCATCTACCTGGACTTGTGCAAAGCTTTTGACACTGTCCCGCATGACATCCTTGTCTCTAAATTGGAGAGACATAGATTTGATGGATGGACCACTCAGTGTATAAGGAATTGGCTGGATGGGACTTGGGGGTATTAGTGGATGGAAAACTGAATACAAGCCAGCATGTGCACTCACAGCCCAGAAAGTCAACTGTATCCTGGGCTGCATCAAAAGAAGTGTGGCCAGCAGGTCATGGGAGGTGATTGTCCCCCTCTACTGTGCTCTTGTGAGACCCCACCTGCAGTGCTGTGTCCAGCTCTGGGGTCCCAAGAGCAAGAAAGACATGGAACTGCTTGAGCAGGTCCAGAGGAGGCCACAAAGATGATCAGGGGGCTGGAGCACTTCCCCTGTGAGGACAGGCTGAGCGAGTTGGTGTCGTTCAGCCTGGAGAAGAGAAGGCTCCAGGGAGACCTTATAGCAGCCTTCCAGTACTTAAAGGGCACTACAGGAAAGGTGGGGAGGGACTCTATCAGGGAGTGTAGTGACAGGATGAGGGGTAATGGTTTTAAACTGAAAGAGGGTAGATTTAGATTAGATATAAGGAAGAAATTCTTTCCTGTGAGGGTGGTGAGACAGTGGAACAGGTTGCCCAGAGAAGTTGTGGCTGCCCCCTCCCTGGCAGTGTTCCAGGCCAGGTTGGATGGGGCTTTGAGCACCCTGGTCTAGTGGGAGGTGTCCCTGCCCATGGCAGGGGGGTGGAACTGGATGATCTTTAAGGTCCTTTCCAACCCAAACCAGTCTCTGATTCTATGGTGCAAAACAGAAAAGAAACTTGGATGATAAAGAATGTTGTCAAAGTCCCAAAGACTTTCTCTGGCAGACAGGAGAATGAACCTGCCTCTGAAATGACCTCTCCTTTTCCTCCTGCAGTTTCACTGAACTGAGCTGGTAGCACAATTGGCAAATGCCACATACACTGATATATTTTGTAATTCTTTTCAGTGCATTAAAAAAAAGAAAGCTTTTCTTAAGAAGGCTTTTCCTTAAATTACTGGGATCCAGTCTTCTTTCTACAAAAGAGAGTAGAGCTGAAGCTCACAGATTATGTTCTTATTGCTTCATTTACCATGCACTGATATGCAGAAGTTAGAAAGCCTGATTGTACAGTCGATTATGATAAGCTCCTGCTCTCCTATGCAGAGAGACTCCTGCAATAGAATCTAAGGTCTCTCTATGCATCTAAAATTTCACATGCTCCTCAAAGTCTCTGTTAGTACCAAGGGAGAGCGGGACTCATATGATAAGTCCCTAAAATATACTGTTTAAATGTGGTTTGGTAACCAGGCACTGATCTTACATTCTCTGTAAAGTGTTACTCTTCATTCTGGATCATTGTTCCACCATCTTTGTTTCCCCTGCCTCCACAGCTCAGCTCTTCTGCATCCTACTTCATGCCTCATGATTCCTTTTTCCCTCTTTTTTGACTGTGTCTGAATTCAAACAAATTCTCCCACATACCTTTTCATAATAAGTTATACATTATAAAGACAGTAGCTACTCTGTAAACATCTAAGCAGAAATTGTGTATATAGGTATGTGTGAGCTAAACTTATAAATTAGACAATCACAGCATTTGTGATTACCCTTGTTAGGAGAGTGCTAGGTGGTCTGGTTTTACCAATGACAAAGTCCATTTAGATTCCAAGTTTCTTTTTTAGATTTGAAAAGGAAGTAGTAGCAACTTATTTCATATGTCTTTGAGAAGTCATATCAAGATTTGTCTAATTTTCCAGAAATAAAACCCCCTCATTATAAAAGCCCAATTTGATTTCAATGAAGGCAGAGCATCTATACACAAGAGTATGTCAGAAAAGTATATACTGTGATTCAATGCAAATAGAGACAAAAAGCCTCTGGAACTAGGAGAGACGTATCAAGGTATGTTTATCCATCAAAAGTTTTCCCCCAAAAAACCACTACTGAGTTGCCTTAGTGTGCTAGCATTTTCCATTTTCCACTCAAATTCAATTTAGAGAGAAAATGTTGTTTCAGCTCCTGTGCTTGTTGGCAAATTGCCTAACCCAAAAGCTAGAAATTCAGTGACTGACTTCTAGGTCAACATACAGAAAAGCTTTTTGAAAAGGATTAGATTTCCTTTTGGAAGCCAATTTGATTTGGAAAAAGTTAAGGGGCTGGAGAGCCTATTAATCTAAAATATAGGACACTAATTATTTGGAGGAAAAAAGTATAGTTCTCAAAACACTGTATGACTATGCCAGCAGTTCACCGAGCCTTTCATCACTTTGTCACCAGTTCTATTAATGTGTTCATTTTATCGTTCATTTTCTCTCAAAATCTGAGAATTAAATTATTCAGACTTACGTACCTAGCACGTCTCTATACCATCCCTTGGGTGGAAGGGAACAGTGCAGATAGACCATGACACCTTGCTTTGGTATGAATGGAAATGACAGTAAGCAAGAGTAAGGCCAGAGGATTTTGACTGAGAGATATTCCTGGGAAAAGGAGGCACCCTGAGTATTCAGCAAACAAACAAATATCCTATCACACCCTCCCGTTTGTCTGCATTAGGTCTCATTTATGACACATGTGCCTTCTCAGCTGGTAAGAAAATCATACTTTCCTCCACCCCTGTCAAAACAACAGAATTGTCTTTCTCAAACTTGCTTTCAAAACAGTTCTTAAAGGAAAGGTGTTACCTCAGGGAAGGTATCGAGCCCAGGAAATTTCTGTTCCCAAGATGACAGTTTCACATACTTACAAACAACTTAAAATCAGAGGGCTGTGCTTTGCAACTGTAACCATAGAAACAGATACCAGCACCTGTATTAATAGAAACCTGGGATTCCACCCTGCCTAAATTACCTCATCCAAGAAATGCTTACCTGCTGAGGCCATGCAATTAAATAGACATTATTCCAGTGTCTCTTACATCAGTGATATGGAGCAGTCTCTTGCTGCCAGAGACAGAAATAGAGCCTCACAAACGTGTGGTTTTCAGAGCCCCTGGATCTGCCTAGCTCAACAGAGAAGCCACCTCCCAGCCACTTTTCCATCACTCTGCGCTTCTTTTACTCCTCTATTTTGTTTTCCCTTATCTTTCTCTCCTTTTTTCTCTTTCCCTTAATCTTTTTAAGCTGTATTCTTCACACTCGTCCTTCCTGCACTTCTCCTGTTTCTCTGCCAGTAATGCCAAGGAATAACCAACCCTCTCAAGGCCAAAACCGATTATGGAGATGGGGCTTGTAAGGTGACTTCCCTACCCAGAACTGCCACTGACTTCGTTCCATATCATCTGCACTACCCTCTGTCAGAAAGCGAAGACTGATACAATGTGCCATGTCCTGGCATGTGTCTCCCCCCACTTTAATTTTTCCCATCCCCACTACTGGCTGAGACACCAGACTGTCAGTTTTCATGTGTAACAGTGGAACAGCACCACAGCCCTAAAGCTAAGGGCTTCATTAATGAACAATATGCTTTGTTCATTAATTAAAGCACCACATACTTTGTTCAATGAACATTATGTGGTACCTGTAGCACATAGAACATCATTTTGGTCAGTAGAAAAAAGTGGTTATTTTGGATTACTCTTTTTAATAGAGGATGGATGTGAAAATAAATAAGCCCTACTAACTCTTTTCAGAGATAAATTTTCTTATACTTCTTAGTATTAAAAATGTAACTGCATTTTTGAATGCATCTGGCAAACATAGCTAGAGTGATAGTAAAACTGACATGAAGAAGTAGCAGTGATATGCTAAATTTGACATCTTACTCTCCCTAACACATCAGGACACCGGAACCCATCATTAATAAAGTCTCCTTTGAGATGTATGGAGATCAGGTGACAGTCCATGGTTGCCCTCTTACATCTATTGGAATGTAAAGCCAAAAAACCTAAGTGTGCAAATATGGGGAATCTACTAGGCAAATTGTGTTGCAGTGTTAGGTCAACAAAAGCTAAAAATAAATTTAAAATATCACTCATACAATCCTATTTCCAAACAATCAGAACATTGACAAAACATTCATCTTTTGATTTGCTTTTTCATGAAGCCTAATATAATCTCCAGATATTTGTCAGGAAATAATTAGCTGATATAACTCATTGTATTTTACATTTCATTTTAATTCTTACTGCTGGAAAGAGACTCAGAGAGGGATGGAGAGAAAGGCTGATAAACAGCGTCGACTCTCTCAAGTGAAATAGCTTCACTGTTCATTCCCAGGTCTGTCTGATCATCTTGCTGCATTATATTAATTTACTCCAGGATTTTCTTTTGAAGTGAAACAACTACTTCCCTCCAAAACAAAACTGGAGTGTAGTTCTGAGACTATTTCACTCCAGGGACTGATTGATGAGCAGGACTGTGCCCAGGTGTGATCTCTTCATCCTAAAGAGTCATTCAGACATTTCCCACCAGGCTTTGAACCTCCATGTATTTTAATGCCACCTCCAAGGGAGGCAACATACCCTTTGGGCTTCAAACTACAAGAACATGCCTCTGGCAGACTGTGACACTCCTCAGAGTATTTCAGGAACTCCAGAAAAATTACCTCCAACTCCATTCTTTCCATCTCCCCCCAAAAAGGACATTTTGGAACAGGAGGAGCATAAAGAAAACTGCTGTGGAAGGAACTGGCAGATATTTATACAGTGTCAGGTACCATTCAGCCCCAACACCTCCTCTCATGTTGTCAATACAGTACTATGCACATGAAAAGATGTTTTTAAGTGTGTGTGTATGTTATTACTGGAAATATCAAGGGGTTACAGACTGCATTAATTATGTTTGTACAGCACTCAGCACAACAAAGGCCCAGTTCTCCCATGACTTCTGAAAGCTGTCTTGATTAACTCATTCTTTAAGTCTCACAACAGCAACAACAAACCCACTGCACAGGAGATGCCTGTTCTTCTCTGTACCACGGGTAAACGGCATCTTCTCCTCTGTACTGCATCCCTATAGCACATTTATAAAAGATGTACTTCTACATAGAATCTTGCCATTTTTCTTTCATAGTGATTGCTAGGAGGTCTTTATAAGAAGATATTTTTTAGGACATTTTCTCTTTTCTGAGAGATGGTAATTTTCAAATTACCCTTAGTTACCTGATATTCTTGTCGAATGACAATTCTTGGAAAGGTATGGTTGTGACTACCCCCTAGCATCTCCCACAAGCTCTTGGTACAGATTTAACATGCATATGAATGTGAAAGACCATATGCAGGGGTAAACAAAGAAAAAAAAAAAAGGTGGGGGGGCGGGGGGAGAGGGGCAAAAAAGTCAACTTTGCCTTTACATTCAAATGGATGCAAAGTTGGAGCAAAATTATCCAGGAAAAGAACATACCAGAAAGATCACCAAAGCCCATCCAAAGCTGACACCATTCTGTTCTTTGGACATGCACTGACCTAACTCATATTAAGCAAACCAGAGTAATAAGGAATGACCCCAGTAGGACAGTGGGATCAGATCAGCAGCAAGAATTTGGGATTATTTTTATTACTATATTTATCAAAGTTGGCTGTCCGAGCTCTATCCAAGTTAATGATGCAAATGCAGTCAATCTTCTTGCAGTTCAGTGCAACACAGGGACTATCCCAATTGGAAAGGCCTCATTTAAAATACGCTAGCTAAGATCTTGTAGCCCTTGGTTGCACTGGGAATGCACAGCTTCAAATTAGCTCCAAAAATGTTGTACAAGAAAGCCAGAATCATCATGTTTACTACTTCAGTTTGCTGAGGCTTCAAGTGACTCTGTACTTGCTCTTACATTTCAAAGCATACTTTGTGGTTGTAAGTCCTTTTTCCTGAACAGATTCTCACGCACTTTCTGCACTGCTGCTAAGTTCAAGTATCTGAGAATTAAGGGATATTTATTACCTTGTGAAACACTAAAGTTTACTTCAGGCTTTTAGAGAAAGAAGCTGAGACCCGAGTTCCTACTGAACACTTCCAAAGGCTGCTGACAATTTGTTTCACATTTCCGAAGCAACTTTTACAAGGCAGCACTTGAAAGTACTATTCTGTTTTCCTTGAGATCTCAGTAAAAATTCATACCAGGCAGCAATAACAAAAGAAATAAGACATGACCGAGCACAATACTGCTTGGTATGCCTTCATTTCCTGCATCACAAACAAATTTTTAATAAGTGCAAGCTTGGTTTGATATAGAAAGAAGGTGATGCCCTTGCTGTTCAGGGTTGCAGACTGAGGGTCAATGGTAATATACTCTACTGTCTGAAATTAAGGACAGTGACCACAAGTAATCACGATACCTGTTCCTAACAGATACTTAATGCATCAGCTAAACCTTGGTAACTGCCCATCTGAGTGTCTCTCATTCACCCCAGCTGCAAATAAAGTGTATTGTGATGGCTTAATTGCTTACCACTTGAGTTGGTACCTGACTATGCATGTGATCTTAAGTGCACACTAATTGTGAATCAAAGTGCATCACCTTAACCCACGACATATCTTGTGACTGCATCAGGCCAGGATGAGGACCTTGGTAGGTTCTGTAGCTCAACTGATGTAGGGTAACTCATCAAGTCGTAGTAACGCCAAGTAGTTTTTGTAAGTTTTTGTCTATATTCTTAAAGTCTATGAAGGCCCTGTGAGACTAACTTGTTTCACACAGGATATTATACGTAATACTTGAGCTGTGTTTCAGCTCAACTTCTGCAAATGAAAACAATTGTGCGAGAGGCACTGCTAACCCAATCCACTCAAAATTCATGGGCCAGACTCAAAATAAATCAAAAGACTGCCAAAAAGTTCTGAGATTTCTTACTTGCCTTCTGGGTTTGTTTGTTGTTTTTTTCTGTTGTGGGTTTTTTTTTTCCCTAAATACCCCCTAGAATCTTTTCACTTTTTTCCCCCCAAACCCTACGTACTACAGTCCTGCTCTTTAATGGATCAACATTGAGATGCTTGAATTTTCATTCAAGAACGGGGATTTGCAAAAAGCCATTCATTATCATGAGGCTTTAGGTAAAAATATAGAAGTTATAAACTCAACAAACAAGGCAGCCTTTTAGTAGCATGTACTTCACCAAAGTCATAAGTGAATGAGTATTAGAAAGAGTAGCACTTTAGTACAACAGAAGAGGACCAAAATCCGCAACTAAGCATGAAATTTTCTTGCCTGATTTAAGGGACTAAAAAAATAAAAACAAGGCTGATTTTAAGAGGTTAGGGTTCTAGTTCACAGAAAACTTGTGAAAACATCTTGGGTGAACATTGTCAACTTGTATTTCCACAGAAATAGACAGCAAATCAGTGATAAAAGACAAAGTACAGTTAGCCAGAGGAGAGAAGCCGGTCTCCGACTCTGAGCCATGGTCTGAATTTACATCCATAGACATTCACAAAGGCCAGGTATAGCATCACGAATTTAACTTTCCCAGACAAGAAGAGACACAGGCTCCTTCAGCAGAATCTAACTTAGCAACTCTTTTCAGGCCCTCAGAAATCCTTTTCTGTTGGGAAGGAAGTCTTAGACTACACTTACAAGACAATTAATGATCATCAACTTCTGAGTGCATGATGAGATAACCCTGTTAAAAAAGGCCACCTATTTAACCTTGTTACTTTAATGGTGTGACTGGTTATACATCAGCATAATTGATGCTCTGCCACTTTAACAGTTGCTGTTATTGGAATAAGCAGTGTAATTGATGTATTATTACTTTAATTCTTCTTCATTATGAAGGTTAAGGTGCACTGTAAGTTAGAGTAATTGTACATTTCAGTTAAATGGTTAAGGAGTTTGGAAATAAATAACGCTAGGATCTAGCGCTGCCTTTGAAATTACATCAGATTTACATACATAAAAATGGGTTGGTTTTGGCAGGGGTAGAGAGGTGGAAAGATATGAAAACAAGTGGGTGTTTAGCTTTTTTGATTTTATTTCACCTAAGTTCACAACCCATCTCATTTGTTCTTTTATACACCTCCACAAGTTTCTAAGCACTTCAGAGTTGCATCTCTGAAAGTGTGAAATGGAGATGTACTTTTCCATTTTTCAGAGGAGCTCAGCGCTGAGAGAACTAAGTGTTGCAGTGATTAAGGATCTGCCTCACTTTGCACTGTGAGTAAAGATGACCTTGATCTGTCCATACTCAGACTCACCAAAAGCAGCATGACTATGCATGCCTTACCCAAGGCACCTCACTAATGCAGTCAAAGCTAGTTGTCTTCAGACTTGATCACCGTAACTTCACAACTACCTACACTGCACTGTGGTCTCAAATATTTACAATCCTATGTCCCCGAGTGGAGCCACCAGACCTTAATCAGCTATGGAGGTTCCCCCTGCAACATGTGGGAGACCAGATCAGCCATGCATTTTAAATTATTTCCTCAAGAAAGCAGTGAGCTGAGGTGGGAGCAGATCAAGTGGGTGCTGCACAAACCTGACTGAGCACCACAGATCAGTCCAGTCATAAGGATACCACCTGTGTATTGAAGCCACCAAGACTGAGTGTAACAAAAATTATGGTAAACCAGAATGAATCAGCAGTCGTAGTATGAAGGACTGTCAGTAAGGACATCCTTACTGAAAAGTCTAGGTTTTAATCCCATTTCATTTGGAAAAGGAGACTTTACAGGATTATTCTTTTTTGAAGAGACAACCTTGTCATGGGGCATTTCAGTGGCAGCACTGAAGAAGTGAAAGACAGGAAACAATGAGAGAAGCTTCTTGACTGAGAGGTGAAAAACTTTCAAATTAATCATCTTCTGTTGGTGACATTGAACTGGCCAGACTTTCCTGGCTTCTATGTGGTAGAAAGGCAGGGAGAGGGTGGTGTCTTTTCACTGCCCCCTGATTTTTCTGTGCCCCGCTAGTCTTCCTAGACTGTAGGAAAGAGCACAGAAGACAGCTTATTCAGCTAAAGGACACTGGTCATTGTACTGAGAGAAGGTTGTCTCTCAAGAAAAGATGATCACACCTTCACACAAAATGGCTTGTAACAAATACATAATGGGGTTTGATCCCACAAGTAAGATTTTATGTAAGTTACTTGACAATACTAAATGATACATCTCCATCTGCTGCTCTGGGGCATACCATAGCATCTGAGGATGCAGTGAGACTGGATGGGATAAATTAGTCCATATCATAATGCTACTGAAGTCCATCATGAGTCAGGGATTAAGCAGACCAAATGACTATTTTTTGTTCTTCATTCTAAAATAATTGACATGTTAAATCACATATGCAGAGAAAACATTTTCTGCAATGTTCAGTCATAGATGAGAATCTTGGAACTAAACTGTAAGAAATGTTGCTTTTGCACTCAAAGACTAGACTCACACCCTTGCAAATAGCCTGGCCAACCAACAATCTTAGATTCATCATATAGTAAATAAGAACAGTATCTATTGTACAGTATTTCTGTATACTGCACAAACAGATCAATAAGACCACCAGTCTACTGGTGGAGCAATAAGGTATAGGAAGGTACAACATGATGGGCACAGCAGGTCACACAAGTGCAAAAGATAGAGTATACAGATACTTAATGGACTACATTTAGTATAACCACGTCTTTCCCTCGGAGCTTGCACATCATTGTTACAAAAGGTTCCGTTATTCTCTTACGTGTTTTTAAACATCAGATTGTTAATAATTTTCAGACTATAAATGTAACCTTTAATCTGCATAGTTTAAAGGAACACACACCTACCTTTTTAAAATAAACTCTTTGCAAGATCTTTCATCAACACATACTTCATCTTTTGCAACTGTGAATTTGCATTAACAAATATATTTTAGCGCTGATTAATACCGGTTCTTTGGTCATTTTTGAGGTATTACTCTTCATATCCATTTTTCTGACAGCTCACATAGATGGAAGAGTAGGGATAGGGAAAGCTTTCTCAGAAGATAATTCCCAAACATCCCTCTGTGCAAGTGGTGAGGTTGAGGTGCATTCCGGTTCAGTTGCAACTTGAATCATGTCCTTGTATCACAGGTTTCTGAGCTTGCCAGGATAACATTTAGACTAAGTGATAAATTGCAGAGACAACTAGTTCTCTGTGGCAATGGCTTAGTTGCAGAGACAAATTTATTTGAACTGCCTGAAACAGTCTTAACTTAATGTGTGTTAGATGGCCAAGCAGATTGCAACAGCTTTCAATTACTTCCTAATCATTCATGGCTGAATCAGAAACCTGCTGCAACAGAGAAGATGCTTTTTCAAATTTCTTGGTTTAATATTCAGCTCACATGGTTGGAGTATTTGCAGTCATTGTATTTGGGGCTACAAAGGAACATTCCTCTGGTGAGCAGACCCCCTTTTCCACCTTGGTTGTCTTGCCAAGATTATCTCAGCACATCTCATTTTGTGACATTATCTGGGCAGTGGATATTGGTGACAGATTGGTTTTGCCAGTGATTACTCTGCATAAGACTGAAATAGTTCAGGCCAACTGTGATGTTTTTGGCTTAACAGGGATATCTATACTACTATCTTCAGATGACCTTTTAGATGACCAATCAGTCCTGAAAGTATTTGCGATTTTCTGAAAATTTTGGTGCTTAATTTCTGCAAAAATAGAAAGTAAATGTTGGCCACTTCCTGTCAGTCTTCTAAGGAATTCACACAGGATACAATACATCTTCCAGCAATGCACTGAGCAATCACAACTTATAATCATACTAGTGGCAGACTGCATGAAAACAAGAATGTTAACACTGTGAGAGTCTAAGTCAGCTCAAAAACATACTTGTTCTATTCTAGTCAAACTTGATCCAAGGGCTTTTGAAAACAAGGAGATGGCTCTACTTTTTCCTCCCCTCAGGCCAAAGCACACTAAGTGGCTATGTAAATATTTCATTTCATTCTAGAATTAACATCTCCTGCTAAGGATTTCTCTACCTTAAAATGGCAAATGTGACTGGTCACAAGGATATATTTCTGTCCCATCCTTCATATACAGGCATGCAGACAGAAGATACAGGAAAAAAGAAAATCACGGAAAGCATTCAACACGTAGCTGGGTTCTCCAGTTGTTTGTTATGCACGTTGTAGATTTCTGTGGGTAAATGAGCACATGAAGCCACCTCAAGCTCCCCTTTGCCATGACTAGGCATACATTCTGTCTCCCTAAGGACTGCAGATATTTGCATGATGGATTTTCAAAAGAATAACCAGACAATAGATCCATTTCGCTAGATCCATTTATCCTGGTTCTCTTTATTCTTTGTACAGTGAGCAATAGCAGATGTTTAGTGTAAGAGCCTAAGAATAACCCTCTGGAGGTGCTGATCTCTCCACACTGACTGCGGAAAAAAACCTAGATGGCACATCAGACTAAACCACTGATTTGAATAGCTAAGAGTTAGGCAAGAAAAACCCTACCCCAAAAACTAGCACAAAAGCAATAAGAGCTGGTGATTGACTTCAGCTTTTTGTAGTCCTATCGCTCTACTTACTGGGTCAGCTTACACCTTCTGCATACCACAGGAACACTCAGCAAGCAAAAATTCAACTCTCCAGGAAGAGTGATTTACACCACAGGAAAATATTAACCCTAGGTTTACATAAAGCTGGGGTTAGGGATCTGCCCACTCGAGAAAAAAAGAATGTGACAGGAGGTAGCCTTCCCAATAAAGGCCTTTCAATTTGTTTGGATCATCCAAGAATGAGTCTTTAAAATATTGTTTCTAAAGTTACTATGCAGGCAGCTTTATACAAGATATAGATAGTTATACAAGGAAAGAGAAAAAAAAAAGAGGCATAAAAGCTATATTAACTGCTTAAGTCTAATACAGACTAATATAACTATCAGAGGAAAACAAAAAATAATCAGATGGTGACCAACAGAGTATATAACAAGACAGAAAAAAAATATTTCCATCTGTGAAATTATAGACCTTTTTGTTAGTTGGCTGGCATTTTTCCCCAACATTTCTATAGCAAATTTCAGATTTTCCTTGAAAATTACATTTGTAAGTTAAACATAATTTTGGTCTACAGTTAATTTGTCCTCAATTTGTCTCACTTCATACCTCAGAGAGCCAAGCCCTCTGCCAGGACTGGGCCAGTGTATGAGGGAGGGGAGAGCACTGGGAGAAGCAACCTCAGAAACACACTCTGCCTTACTCCTATGGATTTTTCATATTCTGTGGGTGAGGATTTGAAACCACTCTGGCTTTCCAGCATGTGCATATAAGTAGAACCGTGCGGTTCAGGATAAAATGCTTCAAACAGGACTTCATGTCATTTCCCTCTGAAGGGTAAAGGACCAGCAAAATCTTCCAGCATGAGTCAAGACTGGTTTTATAAATGCAGCTAACAAAGGAGTGAATCCTCTCTGACAAGTGCGTGAGGTGTTTGTACTAGACAAATTAGAGGTACAAAGCTGTGTGTTTAATTCTGACTGAAAGCAATTGAGAGGTACAAATTGTACCAGAGGAACTTCCTAAATTGAAGGGAACATAGGAAAGAGAGGGAAAAACAACAACACTAAAATGACATCCACACAATGACAGTTGAAAGATGATAAAAACTTAGCAATCTGGAAGTGAGGAACAGAACAAGGAAAGTGGGGGAACAGACAGAGAAGTAGCCTGGAAGTTTTTTATGGTTAATTTGTTTCTGAGAATAGAAAAGCCCTGCTGCTATGCCTCTTTGGATTACTTCCAGTGTTACAGATGAACCCATAGTTTGGTGAATACAAAAGCCAGGGTGGTTTGTTGGTTTGTTTTGGTTTTTTACCCTCTGTTTTGTTTGGGGTTTTTTCCTCGCCTTTTTTTTTTTTTTTTTTTTTGTATTAGCACAAAGGAAGACAGCAACCACGTCAGGAAAGATTTGGTGGGTTTAATTGAGCTGCGGTTGTACCCTTTCCTGTTTTTTCTATCATGTCAATTTTCCAAGTGGCCATCAAGTTTTTGTCAGCTGAAGCAACCCAAGTATACAAGGCTGACATTTCAAATAGCTCCAGGATTTGCCTTCCTCCTGGCAGCACTATCAAGAGGGGCTTTAAGCATGCTTAAGTTGACTTTAAATCAAGATGTCAGCTTTGAAATCAGGCTGTCTTTGGTGTTCTTGTCAATAATGCTGAATTTGGCTTAAGCCCTATACACCTTCATCCATTACCGGCCAGTATTTGAAGCTATGTTCCTCTAATACATATCACAATCTTTTCTCCTTTACTGAGGATTTGGGACCTTTACAGGTTTGATTGGGTGATTATTTTTTTTTTCCCCTTCTTCCTTTAATGGGAAAGAACAAACGTTTTCAGCCTGAGGTTTGGAGAGGGGAGGGAGGAAGGTGTCACAGTGGAGCAAGGGCATAACAAAAAAAGTGAAGACATGAAAGTCTTCGTGTATGTGTGTTTATGTATCTTTGTGTCTATTCTGTAGCAGAGTTGAATGCAAAATGGCTTTCTGTCACCAAACACCCTTGGAGACTGAGGTGCTCATGACACATAAAGGCAAAACTTGCAAATGCACACCGCAGAGGCCAAGATGAAAAAGAGTCAGGGAGCTCTGTAACAAGTAGCTGCTAGATAGCCAAACAAGACAAAGGAACAGGATTATGTCCAAATTTTCCTCTTCCATCAGTTCAGGGCTACTGTGTTATAGAATCCCCAAAGTGTTTTGTCACCACAGGAGTTTTGGGAGGAAGTCCAGCACACAACATCAAGATTTAGCTGTCTAGATCATAGTTCATTCAAAGAGCCAAAGCCCTGACTTTGGGGCATTCTAAGCCAAAGCTTTGGGGGGGTTCTGCTTCAAACCGTAAGGAATATAGGAGCGCTTTTGAAATGTGGTTGCTTACTTACATTTGCATTTCAGAAGTCAGACGTCTGAAGACCTCAACTATCCAAACTGAGCATTTTGGCTTGTTTCTATACCTTTTGCATTTAACACTATGAAGAAATATTTCAAAGTTTCTCAGATGGCATAAACTGGTATTGAAGTTAATGAAACCAAGACAATTCAGCCTGAACACACAAGCTGCACTTTTGACTCACATATGAGAGAAAATTAATCCAGATTAAAGGAGAATAAGGGGGCACAGCACAGTAGCTATTGCAGAATGTCTCCCACATGGATACAGTAAGAGCATTTACAGAGGAGCTATTCTAGAACAGTTGTCCCTGAATACATTTATACTATAATAACTTTTCCAGTTAATTGCATGGTGCAGACAAGTTCCTAAAGCAAGATATTAGTAGTCATTGTGGACAGAACTAGAATATTATTCCTGTCCTGTACTGGAAATGGTGAACTAAGAATATTTGCTTTTCTATACAGTAGTCTCATTCCAGAATACCCAAGAGTATTTCAGGATATATAGAACCTTAGATATAGACATGCACCCTGACAAAACCTTTTTAGAAGGCAAAGAACACCCTAAGAAGTGGAAAAAGGTGAATTTCATAGAATTAAAATCTGACTATGGACAAGATTTAGTCAAAACCATAAAAACCTCATTTTACCCAATCTCATAAGGAAGACAAACACTAGCTTTTCACTAGCATAAAGCAGGATATGAAGAAGAAGAATCTGTAGCCAAACAGAAGTGACTGGGTTATAATATACAGGGTAAAACTTTTAAACAGTAAAGTTAGCATAGCTCTGACATAAAAAGTTCATCACAGTTTCATGGAAATATTGGATGACTTCTCCAGTCACTTCATTTAGTCAATTCCCATTAATATAGTTTTTTTCATCACAACTATTTATGGCAGCTTCTTGCAAAACAACCTGTTGGTATTCTGCAGGAGCTATTATTTAACTATTATGCCAGATCAGCTCTGAAATAAGTCATAAGACCCAAAATGCCGTTATTATTGGAAAAATAACTTTTCTTTCGAATGCATTTTCCTAACATCCTAACAGGACAAAACCCCATCAAAGCAAAGGAATGAAAGATTAAGCCATCTACTAATACATAGCACAAGTCAGCACATCAGTCTGAACTGAGCCCTCCTATACACTCATGTGTATCATAAGCAGAGGGTTAAAATATCCCAGTTCTACTGGTTGCTGCAGTGTGAAGTATCCAAAGACAGTAGTACCACAAAAAAAAAGGGTTTATCCAGCAACTGTCAAAATTGGCATTGGGAGATCAGCAAATTCAGAGTAATGACTGTAATGTGGTGCTCTATGTACACAAGCAGTCTTTGGTATGGAAATTTGTACCCAAGGCAGAGCCAAATAGGACTTATTTTCTTCTTGCCTTGCTTACTGGGTTCATGTCATTTACTTAAGAACTTCAACTTCTCTATCATGAAGTTCATTGGGGATTGGAACTGTGGTGAAGGGGTGAACAGTTGAATCTCTGAGAAGGCATGAGCGCAGCTTTACAAGCAAAGTTTTTGCTTGCCAACAGACCTAAAGGAAAGTCTTATGCGTCAGCTGCTGCACAGGAAACCCTCCTTTGTAATATAATAAAATCTGACAGTAAAGAGTAGCTTGTTCCAGGGAAGACTTTATGTTCTCCTTGCATCTATCACTCATATGGCATACAGCATCACCCACGAGGATATTTTTTTTTTTTTTTGTGCGATAAAAAAACATGAAACTTCACTAAAAGAGCCCTACATTCTACATTGAAAGCCAAATATCCCTCATTTTACTGAAGTAAGTTTTTTGGTGGCCAGAGTGTTTAATACTTCACTGAGCAATGAAAATACCAAACTGAAATTTTAGCAAGTACACAAATCTGAAAGCTGTCTCTAGCAGTACAAGGAGAAACAGCACAAAATCTTCAGAGAATCAGAGACAATTAAAGCCAGAATAATCATGCATGAAGCAAGCACTCGCATTTCGTAAGATCATTAAAAATGTTGGCAGGCAAAGACCTCAAGAGGTTGCCAAGCACACACAAAGACAAGATATAAACCTCATATTATATTAAAACAAACAAAAGTTTGTCTACCTTGTACCTAAAGTTCTCGAGAGATGAAGACTCTGCTGTACTCAGCCACCTACTTCACTACCCTTGCATTAGAAGGAGGTAAAACTTAGAATGAACTTAAATCTTCCTTTGTACAATCAAAACCCATTCCATCTTTTCTTATCCCTCATACATAATCCCTTTTCCTGAAATCTTTAAGCTCGGTTCTGTTGAGAGGCAGCCCTCTGCCCACCTTCCCAATAGAAGTCATCTCTCCTCTCCTCAGTATGAGCTGATATCCCACCTTACATACTCTCAAGGGCTTTTTTTGCTAATTGCAAGGCATCATGTGAGCTGATGGCTCTTTCCCAAGTAATAATAATGCATTCTCTTGCCATTCCTTTTAGCCATTTAACTTTTAACAGACTTTCAAAGTGTCTGGTGTTCTTCTGAGCCATATCAGCAGAGTGAAAACTTTCCTGCCTTAAGAATATAAAGCTGTGTACTTTTCCATTATAAAGTACTGATCCTGCAAACGCCTCCACATTCTACCACACTACTGGGAAAAGTAGGTATATTGTTAATGTGTTTCATTTGGACCATGTGAGCAGTCCTTTTGTAATCTCCTGTATGCATATGAGTCCTTTTAAGGGCATTAACTTGATTTACAATAAGCAATAACATAATAGGGATCTGAGATTCTGAAGTTAATGTTTCTTAATACAGTAAATATTAACTCTGATCATAGACAGAGGAAACTGAAGCACAAGATACCCCATCCAAAATGACATAACCAATGCAAGCACTAGAGAAATATGTAATTCTCCAGACTCCTGTTTGCACACCTCCCCTGTGTGACATCTCCCCTTTTAAATTAAGAAAATAGGTCTCTTTTTAAAATGTCAAATTAAGGATTCCAAGCAGCACACTTTCATGAGATAAGAGGAAAATGTTGGACTTTAAATTTCAAAAGCACTTTAAAAAATAGCTGAAGTGTTCTCAGTTTTGCCAAAAAAAAAAAAAAAATTAAGAGCATCCGTTTTCATTAGTTGAGATCCATTTTGACTGGTAATCAACTATAGCACCACTACTGGTTTCTTAAGGATGTTTCTATGACCCTTCAAAATGCAGAAAGCTCCAAGATCAAGCTGTTATTTAATCTCATAATTATATAGATGGGACAAAAATATCAGTGTTCTCCCACGTAAAGATACCATAAGGAAGAGGCATAGCGCAGAAGATAACTCTGTACAGCTGGGTAAATATAGATGATATTAGTTCTCAAAAGCAGTCAAAAAATCCTAGGAACAAACACAAAAGCAAAGCACTGCAGTCCTATCAGCCCCAGCTATTCACTAGGGCGTAATCATATTTGCTGGTTCCCACTGGAAGGTGTTGCGTCCCCTCCGTGGGCCCTCCCTGCAGGTTTTCTAAGGCTGACCCATGCAAAAGGATGCAGAGCATGGCTCTCCGCACCTCGAGGTGGATGACCTCCCTGGCACACCAGGCAGAAAGCAATCAGCAGTCCTGCTGAATTAGCCCCAGACATGGCCAACCACACATCATACAGCATGAATCAACCATTTCTTACTCCTCCCCCATTCCCTGTTTATCATAGGCCAGAAGTGTCTGAATAGAAATCTTAGTTGGTATGAGATGAAGTGACCAATGCAGAACTAGATTGTTAGGAGAGAAACACGCTGATGTTTTGGAGGAGAAACAGCTCAAATAAGTCAAACATTCCCTCAGAGCTAGAACAAAGAGCAACGACAATTGCTGAAGGAGGGAGGAATAGTTAAAGGATGCTTATGAAAAAAAACCTGGCTATACCACCATGTTTTGGAAGCCATCGCTGCACATGGCTGGAAGCTGGACTGTGGCAGGACCTGTTGGTGCTCAAGTCAGAGAAAGCTAGAAAGAAATTAAGGGAGGCCTTGGTCTCAAGCAGTGGCAGAGGACAGTCTGATAGAGAGCCACTCAGCTTAAAGTATGAAGTATTAGGACTGATCATTTATCTCAATTTAAAAACAAAACCAAATCCAAAGATTTTCTCTATGCAAAAAAATAAACTTCATTTGAACTGACATCACCTAGAAGACCAGACTGCTTCTGACCTGTACCCATTCTGCAAACCACCAAACAGCAAAATAACTTTGTGATCTTTTCCAAGAAGCAGACAGAAGTCCCTGTCCAGGAACAGTTCAACTGGCAATACCAAAAGGTACACAACTGATAGTTGCTACAAGAAACACAAAATCTGCCAAATGCCACCTGCCTATAAGAAGTGCCAGGACTGGGGCAGAAGCATGCAGTTCAGTGCAACTATAATGATGTAAAGCAACACAAGGCTCCAGAAGTTGGGGGAAGAGATGATCAATGTTGACCACCCCTACAGCATGTGCTGTGGTCTAAAATGGTGGACTGTGAATAAAATAAAAGCTGCTCTTGCTTTCTGCAAGATCAGATTCTGTAAATCTCAAAGTAATGCTAATGATGATCTAGTTTGTACAAGTAATAAAAACAAATTCCTTGTTCAAATCCCAACCCAGAATCCTTGTTGAAGGCAGAACTGCCACAGATGCTCTTTGAACTGTTGTCCATCTATAAACAGTAATGTGAAAGCTGGTTTAAGCAAGCACCTTGGCTGTATCCAGAGCTGCACCCATCATGAATGCAAAGGCTAGAAAAACTTTGCACCTCACACAGCATGGTCTGGGAAGGAACTTTTAAATTCTCTGTGCTAATAAACATTAAAGGCGGTATACGGTTATCTGTATTTGCAGATTTGCAGCAGCAAGTTTCTACCGATGTATGAAATGAGAAATCCCCGCCTCGTGCACAAGGAGAATTATACAGACATTGCTATTCATTCAGTGGTGTGCCGTACTCAGGCTTGCTTCACACGTACTGTTCAGCTCATAGAAATGTAGACACACACAAATACATTGTACCCAGAAGTCTCTGAACATAAAAAAAAAAAAGTACCTTTGGAAGACTTTAAAAATAAATACAAATTTTAAAGAAAGTCTTATATTCCTTCCCATCCAAAGTGACCCTGTAAACCATTTTCTTTCTACTCCTTTAGGATACCCATACTGCCTTTAAAAGCTCTAGAAAGATGCTGGCTCAGGGTAGTCTTTGGAGGGAAAAGAAAAAATTAAGAAAACCAGTAACTTAATTTAAAAAAGACACTCAGTGTTAGAATGAAGCAACTTCCTGTTGGAAAGAAATTATTATCACTTGATGCTATCATATTGTCCTCAGACCCACATGTTCTTTATTAGTGAGAAAACAATGTCAGAGACTGAATTCTGATGCTAGCCATCAGTGCCTGCTGTTGCACTGGAGCCCAAAAGCCACATGTTGTGAGGGCACAGCAAACCTTCCTCCAAAGGCTGGCTCCAAGCAGATGGGAATTACTTTGTCAAGGTTGCTGTTTGTCAGTGATGACAGTTTAACAGAGCCTAGGTATAGTAGCACATGGGTACAGAGTACTGGACTACTCAACCAGCTTTCCTTGGGAACTACTGGCTAATTCTCAGCCAAGGTTTTCACTTGGTTTTAATTATTTTTGATGAAACCCTGAAACACAGAAGCCTGCCTGTTCTGTGTGGGCATTAGAAGACCTTTTCTAGGATCAGGGGTTTACCCCCAATTCCTTGTACCTTACACATGTGCCCTGCAAACAGATATAGGTGCATGTGGCTATACCACTCTTGAAGGATCCGATTCTCAATTTTCTGTTAATCATAGTCCTTTACATCAGTACAAAGTGAATGAAAAGAAGAATTAGACTGTTTCATTTGGTTCGCATTTACTACTATTAACTGTTAGCCCACACCTGATACTGCCATTTTTACTCAGCACCTGATACTGCCATTTTTACTCAGGCCTTAATTTTTCTTCTTCCTATGTCTTTATCATGTACCAGAAAGACATTTCTTGTTTCAGTTTCCCCTCTAATGCCTATGTTTTCCTTTCTTCTTATAACTCCACAGCAGAGCTGGGTAATATTTTTCTTCCCCATGTTTTCCCCACCAAAAGCATACATTTAGTAACATCCCCAGAACCTTTAAATTCAGCTTGTCTCCTTAAATTCCTTAAAGACAAATGACAGCCATTTTAAGAGTCAACATGTTTCATTTTGACATTTTCAAACTTCTGTGCTACAGCTACTGCTCATTTCAGGCTGACGTTCCATTTTGAACACAATAAAACACCTTTTTCAAAGTTCCCATCCAAATTCAAATGTTCCATCCCCCTCACACACACACTTTTTCACAACTCCAAGTGGACTGAAAAATTAATTACTCACTCTACGCCCTAGCCCCACACAGGACTTGGCACCATCCCACTAACACAAGAGAGGACTAAGGGCACATCTGCGCTGGCAAGAGCGGGCAGGGTGACTGCAGGGCCAGGGAAGCTGGAACAGAGGTGCCTGAGGCCAGCGGAGATCTGGATCACTAAAGCCACAGCTCCACAGTGCTCTGCTGAGCTACCAAGCCCTGATTTTGAACAAGGCTTATCAGGGCAGGCAGACCATTACACAGATGCAGCTATGCCATTTTCCATCCCCAGATGGCAAGCACTCTGTACTGACTTTTAAACGATTAGCAAGTCCTTACTGAAAAGCACAGATTATTAGGGTAAAACTTCCAAGCATGATGCAGAGGTCTGGTTGCTCTGATGAAGTGAGTGTTTACTGAGCTTTGCTTGCCAGGCAGGGCTTGCCATTCTGCATGTACCACTGTTATCTGCTTCAAGTCCTTTTCAGACAGTCTTTTTTGAGGTGGAAATCCCAGAAGGCCAGACTTTGATGTTTTGAATTATACAACTAGTTTCTGCTTTCCACAGTGAGGGGTCAGCTCCCTGCCAGCAAACTCATTTGTAACACTGCACTTGTAAACTCCCGATAAAGGGCTCTGATGGAACCACGCTTCGCTGGGTAGTGGCAATAAAACTGCATGGACTCCTTTTCATTATAACAAGCTTCCAAAAACCTACCACTTCAGACTGAAGCTCAGTGTGTGGATGGATATAAACCCATACAGGTGAGATTTTATAGTAAATCTGAGGTATTTTTAGGTGTTATCAGCCTAAAGGAAAACATCTTAAAAGTCAATCTACAGAAGAATCTCAGTGATAGCATGAAATGTTAAGTACATGTTTCTTTCTATGTTTTTTATGGGATTTCAGTGCATTGATTCTGACCATAGGGGTCAAGAATATCAAAAGAACAGTATGAGGGGAAAGAAAAAAAGTTATCTTATTCCAGGGGCTTGCCTTAAATACATGACAGAAGTCATCACAAATAATTAGGCTGATACTTGCTTCGAGTTACAATTGCCTTTTTAAAATTTCTAGTCTTGTTGTAGACTGTTTAATGGGGTGACATATACCACAAAACTGCCTCCGGGACATGTGAGATTGTTTACATTCAGGTGCCAATGCCACCCTGGAAGCAACAAAATAGTAAAGACTGATTTGGTTTTGGCTTAAAAAAAAAGATACAAGAAAAGAAAACAAAACAAGTAAAATAATTCTGGCAAAATTTAAAATGAATCAGTGAGAAGGTGAAGAATCAATGGGTAAGTGATTTTGAAGCACTTCTCTTGAAGTTAGTGGACACTCATCATGTTGAGACTCTGTCTGTGCTGAATGCAAGGGAGGCCCTTGAGACATCCTTTGAGACTGGATGCCACAGATCTGTAAGCAGGGCCTTGGGTACCACTGGGGCAGGGCTCCCAGTCATGCAGCATCACCAGAAATGCCTGGAGTTTCTACACCAGCACACAGCAGGTGGCTGCTAGCAGGGCCAGCCCATGCCCCTGAGTGTGCACAGTGCTTCGACTTGCACTTAGCGATTGTGAAAGCAGATCTCTGCTTAAGCGGTCACTTGCTATTTCTGCTAAAAGCTAGATTTGGTAATTATATAGATAGAAAAACACACCCCTTCCTTCAGACATCATCATCATTTCCCCACTAGACAAGTCTGACTGACTCTCCTGAGCAGCCAAGTAATTTTCGAGTAGATCATTGTCCCTTGAGTGCAGGAGATTGGTACAATTATACACAAAAAAAGGAAAAAAAAAAAAAAAAGAAAGCTAAGCAATACAGCCAAAAGACATTTATAATGCATATATTTTGCTTCAAGAAATGTGATTTATGGCAGAGAAGGGATAAGAGACAGGCCCTAGAGACAAGATCTCCCTATTCCTTATTTGTAAGCACATTCCCTTAAAGAGATACTGAGAAATCTCAGGTTTTGACTACATTGAATCCTGCACTGCATGTTCAGAGCAAGTGTTTATCTTGTCCTCAGAGTAATGGGAAGACTCCCACTTCAGACTAACAGAAGAGCTTCATCATGTCTCCAAAACTTCATTAGCATCAACTGACACTCACAAATCCTCTTATACTGGGCTAAGTGTCTGCAGGGTCTATGTAATCGTGGATCCACTAGCCACATTCTCACACATGCACATCAAACATTGTCACAGCAAAGAAAAAGCAGCTCAGCAGACACACAGTCAAGCTTCACCTTTGACTGCCCAGATCCCATTACAAGCCCAGGGAGGCTCATCTGTGTTAGGCCCTGCACACCCCTGGGTGCAATCCACACTATCATCACAACATGGGGATGCCCATCTGTCTAACCCAGGATGGCAATGCAACTGCATTACACAACTAGCTTTCACATCCAGCTCCGTGTGGCACATGAAGGTCTAGTCAGTGTCAGTGCCCTGAGATACAGAAAACATTTATAAACACCAGCTGCCTCAAGATCTGCTAAAGATCATTCTTTCAGGGCAGTTCCTCTGTGTCTGCATTTATACACTGTACATTTTTAAAGATCAGGATTGGTTTGGAAGATCCCAGTAGGAGAGCCTAGCATTTACACAGGGCACACAGGTACCCAGGGGTGACTGTGTATATTAGGAAGAAGTCCTAAAAGCCCTATTTCCTGAGTGCGAACCTGCATCTTGCAGAATGAAACTCAAGCATGGCTCTCATTTAATCTACAAAAACTTTGTAATAGGTGATCCACGCACCTCCAGAGGCAGTATCACCATAGTATAAACAGTGCTTGTTGTGCTGCCTATCTCTCAAATGTCCCTTTGTAGAACCTGCTTTGTGAGTCTGTTTGGGCCATGGAAATTTCCTGATGGGTGTCTGCCTCAGGCTGAATTTTGGAAAATTCCCAGCAAAATCATACAACTGTTCTGTTGTCATCCATGTTAAAAAAAAAAAAATCTCCTTCAAGGTGACACATTCAGAAGTTCTGGTTTCTCAAAAAAAAAAAAGTCTGCTCAGTTTTAAAAACGAGCTTGGTTTTGGAAGGGTACTGAGTTTTCCTGTTAGCAGGAGAAACTGCCAAAGTTTTCTCAGTTTGGAAACTGTGAAAAGTCCCATTTTACACATGACCACTGAAGGCTTATTCGAGTTTGGCAGCTGAATAGTTTGCAGATTCCATCTGGACTGAGCATCCCCAGCCCAGAGCCGCAAAGGTTGAGCTAAGCTTCTGCTGAAATCTCTCCCACCAGCTGCTCCAGGTCACTTGCAACACTGGCAGAGTTCCTGTAGGCATTCAATATGCAGCCTTTCACCTAAAAACGGAAGGTATTTGATCTAAAAAAGTGGCAATATGACACACCACCACATATTGCCATGCCTCCAACAGTGACTTTAAAGCTGTATCAAAAAAGCAAGTTTGTGCCTAGCAGGAATTAGAGATATTTATTAACATACCACAAGGCCTTCACAATACTCAGACAGTAAAAATAGTAATCTACAGCCTAGAGAAGTGAAGAGAATGTAAGAGAAGTTAAAGGAAAGGTTGTAAAACATTAGCCTATGACATTGTTTTAGCATAGATATACACCTACTTGAAATGACTACTTTAACTGGGCCATATAAATAAGGTATCCAAGTAAAGGCCAAAAGTCTTTTGAGTGGGACATGGATGATGGACATCTGGGTGCCTGTTTCCACAGACTCTGCAGAAAGCTTTGGGTGATCAGCTAAGATAGGGCTTGTAATCTGAAACTAGGGAGAAGAATTGCACTAAAGCAGCTGTCCTGGGTTTCGGTAAGTTTTGGTGCCAGGGGAGGGGGCTACAGCAGTGGCCCTGTGAGAAGCTTCTCAAAGCTCCCCTGGCTCCAAGTCGGACCTGCCTTTGCACCAAGGCTGAATCAATTAGCTGCGCCCCTCCCAGCAAAACCTGGGAGAGTTGGGGGAGTTGTGTGGAGAACATCTGTGTGAACACCGAGGTGAGTGGAAGAAAGGAGAAGAAGGTGCGGGGAGGTGCACCAGAACAGAGACCCCCCTGCAGCCCGTGATGAGATGGCAGGGCCACCCCCCCCCCCACCCATGAGGGTCTATGGCGGAGCAGATGCCAACCTGCAGCTGTGGAGGACCCCACTCTGAACCAGGTGATTGCGCCTGAAGAAGACCAGGACCCTGTGGGAAGAAGCTCCCGCTGTTGTAGTTTGGTGCTGGGAGAATTGCAACATGCAGGGGTGACCCACGCCAGATCAGCTAGGGAAATGCTACGGCCTGTGGGAGCAACTCATGACAGAGTCAGTTGGTGGAGGGATGTCTCCTGTGAGAGGGGAGCTATGTGGAGCAGGGGAGGAATGCCAGAAGTTCCTCCCACCCCTGAGGTGGAAGAAGCAGCAGGACTAACCACACCCCCAATGCTCTGCCCTTTGCGGCGCTCGGCAAAAGGAGGTAGAGATATCGGGAGCAAAACTGAGCTGAGGAAGAAGGAAGGGATGGGGGAAGGTGTTTTCAAGATATGGTAATGCTTCCCATGGTCCTACTCTGTCTGTTACATGTTGTTGTTGTTAGTGTCTGTATTAAATTTATGATCTTTTTTTCTGCCTTTTGCCCCTGACTGTAATGGGTGAGTCATCCCCCCCTGTCCTTATCTTGATTTCTGGACCTTTTGCTTTACTGTCTCCTTCCCAGTGGTGTGGGGGAGAGGGGGGAATGAGTAGCTGTGTGGTGCCCAGTTGCCCTCTGAGCTCAAACCACCGAGTTTTTTGCTTTATTTTCTCCTTCTCAGCACTGGGGGGGAAAGGGGGGAGTGAGCAGCTGCGTGGTGCTTAGTTGCCCTGAGCTCACACCATGACAGCAGCCAAAAGAAATGGGGAAAATTAGCAGAAATCTTAAAGATAACCGAAGTAGGAACATTCATTCGCCTTCAATCAAAAGAACAAGTATTGGAGCAAATCTCTCAAGCAATCAAGACTTTCTCCACTCCTGCCCTCCATCCCTTTAGCCTCCGCAATTCAAGTCCCCATGGAAACTTCTAACTTCTCCATCTGTGCTGTTTAGCAAGCACTGAGATGCTTTGGCTCAGGGAAGAGAGTAGTTTTGATTTTTTTTTTTTTTTTTTTTGAGTGCATAAGCACCTAGCTGAGAAAGAGCTTGCTCAGGGCTCTGTAAACATCTAGTTCCCACAGGATATGCTTGGAAGCTCAGCAAGGTATTAACATAATCATTCCTCGTACTGGTAATTTGATATTTTTCTCCTTCCCAGCTTCTTTAATTCCCTTCAAAAGCATTTGCAGCTTTACAACTTAAGCTGCAATCAGTCAAATGATTACTTTAAAACTCTTCAATTACTTATTTTCACCTTTGTGTACATGTCTGACTTTCACCACGATTCACTCCACTGTGTCTGACCATCACCAGGTTTCAGCCAGGTGATTAACAGATGTATCATTGTGCTGCCTGGCAGGGAGCACTCTGGCTATCAGGTTTGACAGATGGTCATGATGGAACAGCAGGGCTATGCAAAGCACCACTACTTCACACCATCCACTCTAAGCGTGCCCTCCAACCCGCAGTGCTAGGGGGAATGCAAGTCTTTACCTTAGAGTAAATCCCCCCCTCATCCTTCAGTATAAGGGTATCTTCTATAGAAGGCCAGGCTTGAGTTTGACTAACAACTGAAATTTGGGGCAGGAGGCATTCCATGTAGTTTAGAGGCTAATCACATAGGCTTCCCCAAAACTAAAGTCTGAATGATATGCTCCTCTGAGAGCATTTCACAGCCTTTATCAGGATCAGTCAAATCACACATATTTTCAAGATATTTTTTAGAGCTTGCAATAAGGACATATTAAAAGAACAATATCTATGTAAGATTTCTTACTGAAGCCAGATAAATATTTCAGAGATGTTCTAGAGTCATAGGTCAAGAAGAGTACAGATACATCTGGAGACTGTGAATCCAATTGCTAATAGCCCCTCCATGAAAATCTAATCAGAGTGATAACCAGACAAGAGCTGGAAGTCTTATTTAACTGACATGTGTTCTGGGTTGCCACTGTGGAAGAAACTGTCAAGCATGAAAGCAGGGCAATATCAGAGACAGTATCTTACCAATATCCGATTAGCAGGAAAGAAAGATACACTGAGAACAGATCCCCTTATCTACAAAAAACCCAAATTAATAGGAGATAAGAAAGAGGGGATTGGATATGGTTCTGAAAGAAAAACTGAATGCAAAGCTTATTTGAAGTCAATACCTTCATACTTGTCCTGGTTTCAGCTGGGATAGAACGAATTTTTTTCCCCCCTTCTTAGTAGTTAGAATAGTGCTGTGTTTTGAATTCAATATGGGATTTGATATGAAAAGAATGTTGATAACATACTGACATTTTTATTTGTTGCTAAGAAATCAAGGACTTTTCAATTTCCCACATCCTGCTAGTGCACATGTACACAAGAAGCTAGGAGGGAGCATAGCCAGAGCAAGGGACCCAGACTGGCCAATGGAATATTCCATATCATGTAATATCATGCTCGGTATATAGATGAGGGTTGGCTGGGAAGTTCTCTTGCTTCCACGACTTTGGTTTCAGGACCTTCTCTGATATCGCTAGCCAGGAACAGGCTGAGCATCAGTCAGCAGGTGCTGAGGAATCACATTGTGCATTATTAAGGTGTATTTTCTATTATTATTATCATTATTATTTTAATTTTATTTCAATTATTAAATTCTTTTTATCTTAACCTACGAGTGTCCTTACCCTTACCCCTCCAATTCTCTTTCCCATTCCCTGGGGCAGGGGAAGGTGAGTGAGCAGCTGCGTGGTGTTTGGCCACTGGCCGGGTTTAAACCACACAATACTGTAAACACGGAAGTGAGAAACAGGAACTTCCAAGTTCTAATATTTGCTCCATCTACAACCTTGAGCAAGATTTACAATCTCTGTGTCTTCCTTTCACAATCTATAAAATTTAATAGTAATAAAAAAGTTCCTTCCTGGACAGAGATAGCATGAAAATTTTACATTTTCAAGAAAGGATTTTAGAACCATGGATTGGTCTGTACTATTATTTCCATTTTTACCAAAGTCACTTGATTGTATGTCTGTGTTTTTTAAAATCATATGCATTACACAATAGGACTAAATATGAATAACTATCTGATCCCTAAACCCTTCATGATTCATTCATTCTTATTTATTAATCATTCTTTCTTATTTATTAAAATGCTTGAAAACAAGTCTACAAAATTTCTGGGTTAGTGAAAGTTTATAGCATTTATTTTTTTCCTAACAATTTCATTGTTGTAATGGCACTGAAATACAGATTTAAAGTTAGAATCCTCCCCCACAGTGAACCTATATTTAAACTTGATACTCTGCTTACTTCTAGAAATCAACAAATAGTGTTATAAGTGGCATAATAGCTGAGATACTTACATATCCCCTGGACCTGATGAGATCAGACATGCATAAAAGCCCCAGAGCAATATTCTTGAGAAGAAAAGCAATTTCAGACATACCATATTAATTCACCCACTTATATTTGTACTATGACAGGTCCAGCACCAGCAAAATAGTCATATCAAGAGCTGGGTGTATTCAACAGGTGACTCAATTTACTTGACTCACTGGGTCTCTTCATGCCTTACAATAAGGCTTTGCATTTTAACTTTGCACTTCATGAGAAATTCAGGAGTGTAAGACTAGCTAAGACAGCATGTGTACTAACAACAGACCTCTGTATAACAATAGACCTTTACACAAGTGGAGTTTGAGGAAGTATACAGCAAATATGGTTGACCCAGAGCACTTCCACATTTCGTCTACAAATGCCTTCAGGGAGCATCAACAAATAAGAATTGTGAAAAGATTTGGAATAGATGAGACTTGATTGCTCAGCAAATCTCAGAGGGATATGAAGACAAAAGTTAGAAGCAGAGATCTACTGGAGATGAGAGCAGATCTCTCTATGCAAGAGCTAGCACAAGGATAAAGGGCCACCTTGTTCTTGTCAAAGATCAGATACTGGGATCACAGACCAAGTTCAGTGCACTGAATATCACCCCTGTAGCTATCATAACAAAACAAATCAAAAGGATTTAGTAGTCATCAGGATTTTGATTATTCACCGTAGATATGAATAATTTATGCGATGGGGAAGAAGCTGGTAAGTATATATAATGTGTGGGTAGACCATCCCAGGCAATCTACGTCTACTGATATATCATGAACCAGTGAGTATGGCCCTGTATTAATCTGACAGAAAAAAGTTATAATCAAAAGTGATCTTTGCAATTCATGGTTAAATGACTAATTTGTTTCTAAATAAAAATAAAGATCTTTCTATGAATTTGTCTACCTGCTTAGTTGTTACATCAAAAGAATGCGTAGATGGTGCTTACTGCAGAAGATAACAGCTGAGGAAGAACAGGGCCAACACATACCTTAGAACTTAGTAGTTCAGTAAGAACAAGGAGAAGATAAAAATGCTCTCAAGCCCATACTTGCAAGTCCATGTTTCCACTTTGCAGGTGAAAGTTTCCCAGCTAGTAACTGGCAGCTTCTGTCCTTCCTTACCTGTCCAGGCAAGTTCATTGAGCTGGATAAAGGCTGTTTGGTTTTACCTAGAAAGCTTCTACAAGAACATACGATGGATCAGATAAAGTATATTGCCGTCAGGGAAGTGCAAGCATAGGATTCAAGGGTTTTGGTAGTGGGATGTTCTGTGGACACATCAGCCATTTTTTTGCGCAAGTATATTCCACCATACCTCAGAGCCTGGCCAGAATATCATTTAATAATTCCATTCTACGCTAGAAGACCTTTTCTTAGATTATATTTTCCCAGAATTCCCTAGACTTCAAATGCCACATAGTTCACTGGACTCCACCTCACAAGTCAACTCAGTAGGGTCTAATGAACACCAAAAAGATTCTGCCCACACCTGAGCAAGAAACATACAGCTTACCAACATAGCTCAATTATAAACACATATCCTTTCAGAACAGATCCACCAAACTCTCTTCTATATTGACTGTATTTGTGCTTATTTAAAAGTGAGCCCAACTTCCACCCACCCCATACAACATATTATCAGATTGTAATCTGCCTACTTTGTACAGCTGAAACTGGAAGCCTTCCCCAGCTGTATTCATAACAAGACACACCAGTGTTAAAATATACCTTTCCTACTACTTGGTCCTTCAGCAGGTTCTTTTGCAGATCTATAAACTTCATCTTTGCACTGAGATCATAAATATACAGATCTCTTCAGCCACTGAAATTCAGTCAGATTCACTATTTTCTTTGCAGATGTAGCATCTAAATTAGAGTAGAAAAAAATTAATAGAGCAACTGGATTCTGCCTTGCCAGATAAATTCCACTAGTGTCCACGTATGCTGCAGGCATACTGTGGTAAATGAAATCAATAATTGGTTTTATAATCCACTTGTCCCAATTTATTAGTCCATTTGGGCCTTTCCCCTTTCTATTGAAGTCAGGGCTATATCCCTCTTTAAAGAGCAGAGCAAATTCACTGGACCTCAGGACCTCTGAACAACACTTGTTGAGCACAGATGTTCTAGGATATTATGTTTAAAACAAGTCCAAATAGTCTCTCGTTAATATTTCTAAACGGGAATGCAAGACAGCATTTGACTACACTTAAACAATGTGTTTTAGGCATGGAGAAGTCTCCTACAATTTTTACTTGAGTTGTATCTAGAAGAAAATACCTGACTGTTGCACATATGAAGGCTATTCCTTTAGCAGTTATTGAAGAAGGAAATAAAATACTTTAGAAGAACATTTTATTCTTTTCCTGGCACAGGCTGTGCTTCAAATAGAAATTCATTTGTACCATCTTTCTATTTGTTGCCTGTTTTTATTAGTCTGCCTTGGCTTTTCAGAGAGTAAACTCAGTAGAGATCATTGTCTATTCCATATTGCTGCATTGCCTAATGTAATGTCAGCCTTGAGTGAAGCCCTTAGCTATATAATAACTTTAAATTATTAACTGCCATGGCAAACATTTCAGGAGAAAAATGTTTACTGAGAACAGAAACGGTGACAGAAAATACAAGTGCAAATCATTATCTGGCACTTACATTTATGGGCATTTGTATCTTTATTTTATTTTTTTTAAATGATTGCATCTGTCAACAGCATAGTTACAAGTACAGGAGCAGGAGACTGTTAACAGCGTACCTCATCCTTATTAAAGCTTTAACAACTTTATCTGTAGCTTCACCCACATTCCCCCATCCTTGAAGTTAATGCTTCGTTTTTCCTCTGCTGGGGTTGTCAAGATTGGTTTGTCTAGAGTTTAAGAATCTAAATTAACTGTGTTCTCCTTCTCTACTGTTTTTAATCACTCCTTGGTCTCTTTCGAACAAAGCCTGGAAATCTGTTTGTGTTCCACATTATACATAATAGATGAAGAAGCCATTTGAGTTTCTGTTGTACTTGGTTTTGTAATTCCAAGAAGTAATAAGGCATTAACCATTCTATTCAAAGTTACCATATGTGCAGATGAAAACAAAGGCCCTACACATCTTACAGGTTCAGTGACACAAAAGAAACTTTGCATTTAGCCCAATGTTAGTGTGATCTCCCTCTGAACAAGACATTTATGATATTCACTCAGCAGCCCAGATCAATGTTCATTCTGCCATACTTAAAACCAGCGAGTCGAGGAGCCTGCAGGGAGCAGTCTCAACGTTACTGAACGTGAGCAAAAAAACTGGCCCATTTGATAAGCTAGGAGCAGGCATTATTATCCAGAGGATCAGCCACCATCCTCTAGCAGGCTGGCCTTCTGTTCAAATGTAAACCACAATGCCCATATTACTATCCAAACCCCAACACCCTTGAGCAGAACCACCAACCCCAAGGGAAAGTTCCAGACACAGGAGAAACCTACTCAGAGATGAAAAGCAGGAAAAATTAAAGATCTTTCATCCAAATTTGGTGAAAGAACTATAACAAACAAACAAAAAAAACCCCAAAGCAGCCAAAAAGAAAAAGAAAAAAAAAACCAACAAAGTGTAAGAAAATAAGTAGGCAGGACATGTTTTGACCGAGAGGGGGACAGTGGAGACTGAAGTCAAGACCCACACAGCACAATGATGAATGACCAGAAAATATTTCTAAGTTTGACCCCATATCACTGTAGCTCAAGATAGTTTCCATATCAAAACTGAACTCTTAGGTAGAACACAGGGAAAAAAAATTAATGGGCCAATTTTAGCAGACTGCAATTGTTTCTGGGATGTAAATGTATTTCTCTCTCCAGATAACAGAGAAAACAGTCACAGAGAGAACACTTTTAAACACCCATCTTTGGCAGGATAGGTCTCAAGAATAGCTTATTGCATTGAGTCTCAGTGGCGAAAGAAACTAATTATTTCCATCAGGAATCTGTAGGATAATAAACCAACTCCTCATTTAGTAACAAGCTTTAGAAATTCAAGCGAGCATTAAAAAAAATAATTTATGTTACATTCAATTGCACATAATAATCTTGATAGAAAGATTATTCTGACTTCAGAGTTATTTTGAACATAGCTTGTCTGGTTACAATTGTTATGCAAAGATACATGGAGACTGACTTCTACTATGGACAAGTTTGGCACATACACAACAGGTTGGAGCAGAGGCAGACTCCCCTTCAGTTCATCTTGTTGCTTACAGACAGAATCATACATAAACTCATGTATCAGCTGTTCTAATATTCACGATATACACAGGCAAAGGAAAATCTACTGGGCACTTAGTTCAGCTGCTCTGGGAAACCATTAAGCTCAAAGACAACTGTGGAAGAATTACACACAAATTCTAGAGTGCAGATTTCAAACAAGCTTCATGATGAATAAACTTCATTGCACAGCTGCAATGTGCACTACTGTTTAACAAACCTTTTGTTTCACCACTTCAAATATGCTGACCACTTTTGCTGTAGTGAGGTATGGTATGTGTCCTCCTTAACATTCACTGCATGATCATGTAAGGAAGTTTTTTCTCCCTCCTGATTTCTTTTTTAAGACTTGTTACTAGAAGAAAAAACCCAAACACAACCAAAGACTACTTAGGCAAACCACCATGAAGACACAAGCAGTCAGTCAGGCTTGACATCTCAAAGAGCATCAGGTATACCAAGTCCCTGCAGCAGTTGCTGCTGTTGTTGTCAATGTGTGACCAAAGCACACTATATTTCTTGTCTTGTGGTCTTCTACCCCACTTTCCACAACACATTTCTTTGAGGATCAGAACTTTTGACTATCTCAGCAGCTCAGAGGCAAAACTGTAAAATAGTGGCTATATATCAATGTCCTCAACTTCCTTTGTTTACTTTTCCTGACTATGTAGTTGTTTTTCTTGTAGGAAACTCTCTATGCATTGAAGAGTGTCTGACAAAGTAGACACACTATTTGGCTTTAAGTTAGTTCCTTCCCTATATTCTTCCCCAAGTTCTTCAGCAGTCACAAAGGGGTTATTGAGCCACTTCACTGCAGGAAAGGATGGTTCATACTGCAGCCAATGTTAGATGTGGGCAAATGTAGCAAAAGGAACAGCCTGCTCTTCGCCACTAAAACCCACGAACTGTGAGGCTCCTAATCTTGGGTTTTCAGTAAAAGGGAAACCCTCATGAGTGTCACTGAAGAACAAATCTATGAATGCACCAGAAAAAGTTGTGGGTTTGTGTTGGATTTTTTATTTTGTTTAAAAAGATGCAAAAACTATTTCATTAGGATTTGTTTTAAATTATATTTTACTATATGCAAAAACCACTGACCAGCTGCAGGTGCATCTTCTTTTCTTTCCAATACCAACTTCTTGTGTTATTAGGGGCAAATGGTGGTGGAGTTCAGAACATACAAGAACTTGGAGACACCTTAAGACACTTCAGACACTTCCTGCCAGTGGATTCAAAGGTGAGGAGTTCAGGGGGAACTAGTTTCTCCTCACCTTTCTATTAAGTGTCTCTGCTCCTCTGTATGTACCATCACAAGGCAATTAACAACAATAAGCCTTGGCTCATTTTACAAAATTTATTCAAATTACTCTAGCAATTATTCTTTAACACCAGCAGGCTATCAAAGCCATGCTTAATTTCAGATTCTGTTGCACTGCTGAATCCAGGCTTCAATGTGGTTAGACATTTAAAATATAATTTAAATAAACATTAAGGATTCCAAAATCCCGCAGCATCCACTTGTCTCTCATGGCTGATGGATAAGCATGAAGGGGGTCTAAATGAGCTAAGATACCACAGTGACTAAAAGAGGTTTTGAAGGTTCTATAAGCAACTGCAGTTTCTTCCAGTACTTCTATGGTTTACCATATATTTTTGTTTCAAAGAGGGAAATTTGAGACCAAAAATGTTTTAAGTCCATTCTCCTGTATTGTAACATTTTGTTCTGCTCCTCAAGCAGAATCAGAGGGCCCTGTAGTTATCTTAATTCCTGGCTATCATCTAAATAGTTGCAGAAGTCCAAAATCCAGTGCTTTGGATTGCAGCCCATACTAGAAACATTTGTTTCTGATGAGGAGCACATACTTCGCTCTAGAAGAAAAATGTTCTGTGATGGAAAGAAAAGCAACATTTCCTTTCACTACTTTGACTGCTTTTCTATACTGCAGATAGAAATAAATCCTTGCAGCTGGAGGAGAATAAATTGAGCGGAGAAAAAAATTTGGATGCTAAGAACAGCCCTTAAAGTAACCAGAAAGAAAATAACACTCTGTGCAGCAGAACCAAATGGGGATGCAAGATATGCAAAACTAGAGGCAGGGTGACACAAGATATTTTAATAAAGGATGTTTCAACATAGCTGCAAAGATTGAGTAAAGTAAAAAGAAAGTCTTCACTAAAAACTATCCCCTGATATGCATCCAATCACGCATATAAATGTGCTTTTAATTTGTAACACTATAGCATTTCAAACGTTTCATGAGTTGTGAAATTTAACAAGAGCTATGTTGCTTTAGGCTGAATGCTTCAGTTTTGCCTAAGTTACTGAGCCAAACACAACCTGTGCAGTTTCAACTCAATGCAGTGTTCACATGCTAACATTTTCCCTGGTGAATGTCTTCTTCCGTATGACTCCCTATCAGTGGGAAGTGATTAAACAAGACAATTATTTGTCTGCTACATTTGACTGTTCCTCCTCACCCTTCAGGAACTACCTGAAGTCTGTTGCAACCTCTCCCCTGTAAAATATCTGTCACTTCTGCATGCACACTTCTGTGTGACTCAACCAAAGGAGAGCGAATGGCACCAAACTGCTGTTGTCTTGCATGGATTTGCCAGTTGGTGCCTCAAAACTATTTAAGACATTGGGAAGAGGTTCTACAATACATTTGGGGTTTTATGCAACAGAAGTAACAAGCTTTGTAGCAGGAAATCACACCATGTCAAAGTTTCAGGCATATATGGTACAGTATCTCCACAGATCTATCAAAGTATTAGAGCCAACGCAGGTAAATCACACTGATGTTCATTAACGCTTCTTTCAACACAGCTTCAGAAACGTATCATTATAGTCTGTAAGAAAAGTGAAGACAAAACAACAAAAATTGCTAGTGGAAAATAAGTTTAAGTCCCTTTCTGTATATTTTGTCACACAGGAAACATAAGAGGGAGTCCCTTTAAGTCTTTAGACTAATGACTATTAGGAGGTAATTGATACGACCTTTATCTCTTATACAAGATGCAGCTAAAAGGAACTATGCTTGGTTAGGCACTCAGAGCAGAAGCCTGCCTGGAAACCCAAACAGTTATAGAAATAAATGCTGGTAAAGCAGTATTCTTAACTGATAGGTATAAATATAGTAACCCAGCACTCTTCCAGAGAGCACAGAGCAAGCTGGGGACCGTAAAACTGCAGTTCAGCCTCACTGCCAGAAAGCCCAGGGAATTGCCCCCATGTTATCATGTTGGTAACTCTGACTCCCTAGCCTATTTTGAAACATTGTCTGAATATTATTCTAACAGTAGTGTTGTTGTTAAGGCCACGGAGATTGAATTTACGGGGAAAAAAAAAAAAAAAAAAAAAGAAGAAAAAAGCCAAAAATACTAAGACACCATAAGGCCAGGTTCTGATTGGAGCTGTACTGTACACATGCATTAACCCCAGTGACTTCAGAGTAATTACACAAGGTTGCTAAAATTAGCATCTTGCCCATAGCACCAAGCAAATTAGAAATGCATAGACACAGATGAAAGGAGAGACAGGAACTGAGAGCAGCAAGACACTGCCCCCATGAAGTCTTTGCTGTGCTGCTGACAAGCAAAAGGAATTTGGGAGAAAAAGCCATTCTATCCCAACAGCTGCCCGGGAACATGAGCAAGGGGGTGCTGAGGTGGAAGGTACCTTTTAATAAAATAAGGGAGCATAGTGGAGAGCTCAGGAAGCCTTTCAAAAGCAGAGACAGTGAGTTTGCCTGCCAGGCAGGTTTTTGCAAGATCTCATCATTCTATTTATAACACCACATGCCATGTTACATTACATCACACCACGGGAGATGCACACCACATGCAACAAAACGCATTAGAAACACTGTGGGTTCTCTCCAGAATAAGTGCCCACAGCTCGCAGTAACAGCCTAGAGGTAAGTTTTCCAGGAAGGATATGAAATTCCTTGGCAAAAATTTGTACCTATGGCATTCATTTTCACATTCTGACAGCTCAGCACTTGAAAACTCACAGCATCTATCACACCTCCTTGTTTTCCATCCCCACTTTTTTCATTTGTTCAGGGTTTATTCTTGTCTTTTCCTCTGAGAACAAACTGCAGTGAAGTCTTTCTTACATTTAACTGTGTTTTATCTCTCTGTCTACTCAGGAGCTCATTCAGGCATCCTGTTTCATGCCATTAAAGGAAACAGTCACAGGTAACTCCTGCAGGCCTGGGGTGTCCCAGATGTTCTATGCAATCCACAGGCTTCACCGCACTCAGGACAGTGACCAGACATAGCTTTGGATGGCCTGATGTAGTTAGACAAGTTTTGTGGAGAGGGTTGGCGTGGATAACCTCTGGAGGTCCCTTCCAACCTGAATTATGATTCTATGATTCTCGATATGTTCCCTAATTATGTTGGTACCATTTGCCTACTAAAACCATTAATACAACAACCAATTGTATCACCCAAATTATTTATAGTGTTTGCTTTACTTTGATTTATTAGGGTTGGAGTTCTCTTAAAGTAGAATAGCCAAGATCAGGTAAGACTGACTTCTACAAGTGTTTGCTCTTCACGGGAGGACAACATTGCTAAAAATAAGAATGAGTCCAAGGGCTCATTTTAACTTCCTAAACCTGCAAATATCAATTGCAAAACAACAAGACCAGGAATTGTATAGAAGCAGGGGAACAGCTGCATAAAATGCATCCCAAAAGAAGCTTTAGGAGCTGTGGATTGGTATAGAAGTGAGAAAAGATTGGAATCAACAACTGAAGGAGAAATCTGCCATCTCCTTTTAGGGCTTGTCCACATGCAGACAACTTTGCATTGGTATCAGTTATGTCCTTAGCCAAAACTGAAAATAATCATATAGTTTAAAAAAGAAATCATTGTGAAATCCTTAGGAGATTATGCATGAAAATCCTTATTAAATGTATATTACCAAGTTTTGAAAAAAAGTACTGTGTGAGCACACCATTAATTGAAGACTGCATCATAGCAAATGTGCACAGTGGCACTGAAGAAAGATTGCATGGGACACTCTCAGTTGTTATTCCCTAAATTCTGTATGCTTGACATTGCAAATTTGTTGGTATTTGTTTACTACAGTATTTTTGAAAGAATATTATTATCTGTAGCATGTCAGAACTTGTCCTGGAGCAGGGTCTCCATTTCACTTAAGAGGCAGAAAGCATGGAAGAAGTAGAAGCTTTTGCATGAATTTAGCAAGTGGGATAAGGTTGTTAATACTGCAATATGAAGAAAATTTTAATGAGAGAAAAATCAAGCCCAGAGTTATGCAAGGAAAAACAAACAAACAGATTTTAGAGATACTCTGGAAAATGCAGCAGCAGGATTTCACTCTGGTGTTTTCAGAACATGTGGTATTATCTGTATCTACTTTGGTGAGCCAAGTAGCCAAGTGGACTCAGTGCCTATTTAGTTAGCTGTCTGAGATAAGCAGGGTTTAGTGTGCAGTATTTGTTGATTCTAAGCATAAAAGGATCTCATCTCTCCACTTTAGTTAATAGGATTATATACGCTGGGCAATTTGCAGTGTGTCAAATCCCACATTGAAACCTTTACTCAAGTAATTGTTTCATCTCCAGATTTTGAGTCACAATCACAGATAGTTTTTGCACAGAGCTTGTATTACAGAAAAATAAATAATGTCTTAGGCTGCCGAGCAGAGCAAGTGAAAGTAACTTTGTAATCGGTTTGTTTGAAATTTAAACCATCTAAACCTGTATCTGCTTACATTGGATATATTTTTGAGCAACATGCAAAGAAAATAAGTGGTGTCCCCACAACAACAGACAGGATCATGACAGCTTTTGTGAGGAAATGCCCTGGCTCAGTGCCAATTGCCTGGACCTTTCCATCACATCAGGCCTCATACTACAAGTTCTCTGGAGTGGAAGAGCCCCAAGGAAGCGATGATCCATTGATGGGTAAAGCATTAGACAACAGTGAAAATTCAGAAGAGTGTATCGAGTCAAGACTGATGCTTTCTCTTTCTCCTGTTCTCTATACCTTATGAGTATTTTGGAAGAAGACAAGAGAGATGCAGAGGTGCTCTGAACTAAAGGCTGATATCTGAACCTAAGGTTATATGTCACCTATTTTTGTGCAGCAAATGTTGCAGCAAGCCAGTGCCATTTAAACACAACATTCAGGACTCCAACCTACTGCCTGTGTTTGCATCTACATCAGTACCTGAACCCGACAAAGACCCTTTCAGAAAAAAAAAAGCTATAATCTCCAAACAGACATGAAGGAGACTGCAATAGGTGCCTGCTGCATTTTCAGATCCGCACTCTGTGCTATTTCACTATCAAGTGGATGAACACAGATGGGTAGAACAACACACTACCTCCTCCTGCCTCTCCCAATACCAATTTCACCCAAAGCACACACTTCACACGACCAGACAGAGAGCACATACCAGTAAAAGAGCTGTTCCCAGACAGACTTACCCCTCTAGCTCTCCTCACACCTCTCTGAAACAGGGTCCTGCAGACAGAAAGCTGAGCATCCCTGACCTGCTTCCTACAGGCTGACCCACCGTCACACTAACTGCTGAAATTTGTAACCAGCTAATGAGACTGCTAGCAACACGAGAGAGCTACTTCTCAGCCCACAAAGCTAGGTTTCCTAGAGGACAGTGAAACGCACAGTACACCTGTAAATGGTTGGGGGTCTTATGGTTTCAATGTTCAAGGAAAAGGGAAGTGTCCAGCAAAACACACCACAGTTCTCTACCAGCTACACTTTTTCTTTGTTTACAAAAAAAAGAGTTAAGTTGGATTGTTTCTCTTTAATCTCGTCAACATCAACAAAAACTCACTTGCAGCAGGATGCCCTACAAATTCACATGTGTTTCACTGTTTACATCGCTCTTGTTCAGCCACATCTAATCCTTCCACTGGGACTTGTCTGGGGGTGAATCAGAAGCTGGGTTTCTTCTAAAGCACTGGCTTGAAGCCCCTATCTAGAAACCCCACTTTCAAAAGACAAGTAATTTAGCTTGCCAACCAGTACTTAAAAAAAAAAGGGGGGGGGTGGGGGGGGAGAAGTACCACTAACAGTGTAGATAAACACAGTAATATACAATACTTGCTCCCCAAACTATAGTATTAATTTCACAGCCCTTTCATCTAGATAGTTAATTTTACTAGGTCCACCAGTTTCATTTTACCCCTCTTACAGTAACACTGAACTCAGAGGTTTAGGTTGCTGAGTTCTGCAGGGTGGCGATGCCCAGTGCAAATTGCCACCAGCCTGGTGACAGGAGCCTCTCCAGCCCCTTGAGCCCTCTCCCACACAGGCTCTCTTGCCCTGGGGGTTACCTGGCAATGGAAATTTTGCATTTACTTTTAGCCTGAATCATCAGGTTTGAACACAGCTCTAAGCTACTGGTTGCTTTCACACCCTTCCTCCACATACAGACTGCAAAGTAAGACAGCGTACAGCATGTCTTTCCAAATGGAGGAAAGCAGTAACAAACCCAGCCTTTGCAGTGAAGCTCACTGGCACAACTCACACATCAGAGCAAGGAGCTGGAAGGTGTCTCGCATGAGGGCTCTTGAAAAGCATCCTCCTACTAGGCAAGCCTAGAGCAACCTCCTACTTCACTCTCGGATCCAGATGTGACAAGAGACAAAGAAAACTGTTGTTGCTGAAGTCAGCAGTTTTGCCTGAGCTCTGTCCTCAAGGACAAGGGACAATATTAAAGTCTGCCAACGTGAGGGGGTATAAAAGTTCACTGGATGCTTGAAAACTGGTGGAAGCCTTCTTACCATTGCAATGCCTGTCTTGGCAGAGTTTACCCGCAGCAATCATTGAATTATTACCTATTTAGACAGAAGTCTGCTTTACTACTGCTTATGTTTAACAGGGGCCAAGATTTACATTTCTATCAGACAGCGTTAAGTGAGAATGAGTCAGGAATACATAAAAAAGTGAAAGGATCAACCCAGCCTTAATTTACATCCACAGGGTCCTAAAACAGAGAATAAAAACTTGCTTTTCTCCACATTGTTCTTGTGCAACAGGATCTGCTTAGCTGCTTGTCATTGGCCACAAATTAAATTATAAAATATAAAGTGAGCTCCTATGGTATTTTTAGTTATTGCAATTGCCATGGAAATTGTAATGGCAATAACCGTTTGGGGAAAGTGTTGAGGCAAATAGGATTTTAAATTTTTCTATCTATCATCCATGGCTGGAGAAAGAATACACTAAATGGTTTAATACATCTTTGCCAGTCAGTGAATAAGCCATGACAAGGTAAGAGAACAGGTTATTTGAGTTGTTGGAAGGTCTTTCCTCTGATCAAACCCAGCTACATCTCTGTCAGAGGCAATATTTTTCCCCAGCAGCTCCTGCACCTACACACATAATTTAATCCCAAGTCTCCCTTTCAAGGCAGTTGTTCCTCTTCAATAACTTCCTAACAACTGTGACTTCATCTTCTGTGTAGTACAATCAGCAGAGAGCAAGCACTGGATGTTCAGTGGGAACATCACCCCTGCAAAGACATGAGTTGATGGAGAGCTTCCCCAGACGCCGCAGTGGCGTGTTTTGCCTCTGGTCAGGGAGATGTGGCCACAGGCATAAAGCCAGTGAACTGCGTGGAGAGGTGACTAATAACAAGCTGAACTCAAGCTAGAAAATATTTCGCATGACTAAGTACTACTTCAATAGGAAAATAAACCTTTATCCATAACCACCCAAAAACACTTGTGTCTGGTGTAATATGGCTCCCATCACAGAACACGAGTGCTCTGCATTACAAAGTGGGAAAGGAATATTGTCCCCATTTTGGGACACAGTCAAGTTACCATTACTTGGCAAGGTCCCATTTTCCAGTGAAGCTGCATGTACTGTTATCACCTGTCACACATGCAAAATAAAAGATACATAAAGCCTGATCTTTTTAATTGAAGCTGATACATTTAACCTCTTGCAAGTGTGAAGTAAAAAGCACGAACACACTTGGTTGACTGATGGTAACCTCAGGAAGCAGCAGTTCAGCTGGACATCTGAGCCAGCATTTAGGGAGCCAAGCTACGCAGAGACAGATCACAGGTCCCATAGAAAAATCCACAGGCAAGGAGATAACCCAGCATAAATTTCTTACATTGTCAGTCATTATTCTAACTATATGGTCTCAGCTTGAGGTTTGCAGACACCTTTTAAACAATTACGACACTGACAGTTTTTATTATGTTGTTTATTACTCTGAGGGGTTTATGTTGCACATTTTACTGAATCAGTGTTTCCAATATTGTTCTTCTGGACAGCAACTAGTGTTTTCATAGCCAACAATAACTCTCAAGGTCTCTTAAAAGCCTAAGTATTTATTGATACATAAAGTTATAGTTGCCTAGTACTTTTTAAGTATTTTTTCATGATCCAAATATTAATAAGCTTATTCTTATTTTTCAAAAAACAGCATCACAATATAAACATCAAATATATTTGGAGAATTTTGGGAATGAAAACCTTTTCATTACTTTTATGTTCTTTCATTTCAGTGCATTTGTTTTAGATTTAATCCTACTATAAGCATAAGTGGTATGTGTTTGTTCCCTGCTATAGATTATGTTTAGGACTTGGAACAGTCTAGCCCTGCAACCTCTGACAAAACATTTGCTGCTTTATCACAAGTTCCACTCAAATCTCCTTTTTTAAATTATCAATACTGTGTGGCAAAGAAGTTTGTAGACAAGGGAAAAAAATATCCTGGATGATTTCCTGCCCTGAAACACTGATGTGAACATAGATAGTGCACAAAGTACTCAGTGTTGCACAATAAACCACACATAGTAGGTTCCTGATCCCAGATCATCCCACACTCTAAAACCATGGGCACTTGTGTACATAGACAGAAAGGACATTGATAAGCAGTTTGAGACAGACCATCTATTACTAGCTATGTAAAACCTTACTACCCTTATGTGTATAAGCAACAACATTCCACCCAGCAAACCTATTTGAGCATTTTCACTGTTCCACTTCTTTCCCCTTTAAGCTTTAACCCAGGCCCCTGGATATTCAGCCCAATGACCTACCATAGGAGAAATCCCAACTTGCCCAAGGGGTAAACAGGCATTTAAGACAGTATATGTCAGGCATTTTCAGAAATATTCACAATCACCCTGGGTATATTTTTATTATTAAAGTCATGATGCAACCCCACACTGACAGTCTCCTCTCTGCCATTTTTAGGCCTGGAGCTCTTCAGGTGGGAATAGAGGTTGCAAAAGGGGATTTCTGGCTCAATTTAAATTGCAATGTAGATTTCGTTGTAAATGCCAAGATTTTACTTGACCTCTCACACTCCAGTTTCCCTGCTGTCATAATCCAGGTTGCAAAGCCACACACTGCTCTGTTCCAGACATACACATTGTCCCAAGTCTTTGGATCATTGCACCAAAGTGCACAAGTTAGATGAAAAGATGGCTAAAGTCAAGAAAGGGAGATTTATGAATATTGCAGCCCTCTTAAATACCTTTAAAGCATGCAACTTCCAGAATTAGTACTGGTGTAATCTAAATACTAATGCACCTTGATGCTCTATTCTAACAAAAGACATTAAGCACACAGAGAAGATAGATGATTGACCTTAACTCATAGCTTCAGCATGAGATGGGTTTATCCTACAGGCCTGGTCTCCAGATGCATGCCTTTGCCATGTCCTACCTATAAGTCAGGAGGAGAGATGGTGTGATCACCTCTTCTTGGGATCACCACAGTTCCTTTTGAGAGGAGACTCAGGTATGTTGGGAGGGAAGGAGCTCCCTCATGGTCCAGCCTGACCCTGGGGTTCAGGGAGGAGAGCAGTCCCATTCACATACCAACTCATCATGATTACAAACCCTGTGTTGGTTTTATGTGGATGGATCAAACACGGGACAACCTGATCCACTGTGGCACTGAAACAAGTCCTGTTCAGAGTGACACTCTGGTCATTCATTAATGAAGCAGTTGTTTTGCTATGAGATTATACAGGGTGTTCAACCCAAACAGACTCCAGTTCAAGCTTGCTTTTAATTAGGCTACAGAGACTTTAGTAGCACAGTGGTTATGACTGCTAATGTTTTGTTCTGCAATCAGTTCTTAACAAATTTGTGAAACAAAGTTCCCCGATAAAGAAAAAAAAATTAGAAATTAAGAAAAAAAAATTAGAAGAGCTTTGAAGACAGACTCAAAAATTATTCACACCCTGAAAAAATCCTGTGTCAGAGAATTAACTGCAAGGTGAAGAGTAACTATACTGTGTTCAGAAGTTAAAGGCTGGATATGACTCTAGGGCTGTATTTAAGAAGTTCAGAGAGAAAGCAAATGCTGACAGTAAGGAGGTATAACTCAGATGAGACTGTTTCAAATGGGCCATCTGGCCAGCAGACACACAGACACGGCAATTGGAAAACCTGAAGACACCTCATTATAGCACATCACAACTGAGACTATGACTTTGTTTCCTGCTCTGCTTAAGAAAGCTTGCCCATACACATAGAGCCGAGGCAACAGCTACTCCGATTCAGGGCTGACCCAGGAAGGCTCAGGTTTTGGCTGCCTGCACCACCTCTCAGCAGTATGGGAACTTGCAAAGTAAAGGCAGCAGCTGTCTTTATGAGGGAGATCCATCAGGAGCCCTGCATGCTGTCACTACAGTGCTCCCATGCAGACTGGAGCTGAGGCAGGGCTCCAGGCACCAGCACTGCACTTCTGGAGAAAACATCTGCCACAGGTGCTAGGAGGACAATAGGCATTCCTATAAGCAGAGGCTGGTTAATCCTTCCTGGCTGAACTTGGTGCTTACAGATAGCCACCAATGCTTTGGGTCATGGCTAACATTTTTATTCTCTTGCTTCTTTCCCCTCCACATCCTCTTTCATGATACAGAGAGGCCAACAAGGAGGTTGGAAGGAAGACATTCAGAGACCTCAAGGCCATGACTCATACAGAATTCATTCTATTATTTACACTGTGAAGGCATTAAAATATAGTTACCTAAAGTCTTACAGCACACATACTCTGCTACACTGAAAGATTCCTTAACAGACACATTCACCGTCTTCAATAATATGGATTTTTTTTTCCACCACTTCTTTCCAGCTGTGATGACTGACACTCAAGCCTCTATTATAAACATTGCAAATAAGTTAAATTCTTACAAGGCAAAAGTTTTTTCCTATGAAACACTACATATAGCATGCACTTAGGTTTTATCTGTTGGGTTGCTTTTTGTCTGTGCCTTTGGGGATGCTTTTTTGTTTAACTGGAAGAGAAAAGGTTGTTTTCTTCCTTTTCTTGGCAGGGTAGGGAATGAGGAGGGAGGGAAAAGGGAAGGAATGAAGAAATTAGAGCCCAAAGTTTTCTGTTGTGGAGTCACACAATAAACCCCAAAGCACTACACACACTCACACAACATTTAAAGGAGCCTACAAAAGTGAAATCATACTGTTCCCTGATACCAAGTGTTAAAGATGGAGAAAAACTCCTTTTTCTTCAGCACTAAGAACCAGTTTGAACCAACAGCAAAAGGCTGTTTCTAACACTATCTTTCTCCCATGTTTAATGAATACATCAGATCTCTGCTCCAGCCCTCGTTGTAGTATAAATATGCTTTTTAAGGCGGCAGGTCAGCATTCATTTTAATAACTGCCATTCCTGTGTTCTCTCACATCAGGAACGGGGAAGATGGTAAAGCTGTTTCTGCTGGGATGTGGGGCAGACTGTAGCTCATATCTCCTGAAGCCTATTTTCTTCCTCAGAAGGCAATCCTGTGCAGAGGGTATTAGCATTCACACTCCAGTATAAATACCTCGCTGTTCATCGATAACATCATGGACTAGAATTACCAAGCCACTGACTCTGTTTCTGGCTTCCTGCAAGTCGATGATTTAGCTTTTACCTTGTGGATTAATTTTAACCAGTGGGAAAAGTGCATCCTAAATATCCTTGAGTAATCTTGTGATGAAATCCACAGTTGTTTTTATTTGTGAAGTTTCCTTTGTCTTCACTGTTCTTTCTTTTCATGATTTAATCTCCTTGGATGCTCTTCATATTTTATTTTTAAACTCCAAGCGTTTCTACTCCTTCATCAATTTGTATTATATGTAGGATTTATACTTTTTTCTGTCCAATTCAGATGTATAATGCATTAGCTTGGTTGAAAACTTCTGCAAGTTCTCCAAGACTGCACAATGTTTAAAATAAACTGATTTCCCACACTAGTCAGCCCAGAAAATTTAATGCCTCAAGCACTGTAATAACATGGTTTTAAATAGACTGCTGAAATATTAATCTTACCGTTCATTATTCTTTCACTCTGCCTCTGTTGTTTGATTTTTTTCCTCATGCCATCCGATGTCCTCTCTGTCTATGTTTCAGTATCCTCTGGACATCATTGCATCTATAGGATGACTCACATGCTGGGAGAGCTATGTGTTTTAAGCCTCACTCTGTTCCAAAGGAACACATTCCTTATGCTTCACATGTAGCCAATTTTCTTTGAAACATCTGACTTGTCTTTCAAAAAAGATCTTCTTTGAGTTTAAAGATCTATTTATATTAAAGTTTGTAATACTGTAGGTATCTTTGGTGACCAAACTGTAGCATTATCTTTTTTCCTTGGGCTTGGCATTCCTCTAGTTGTTCTGCCAAGTCACAAAAAGGCAAATGAGCCCCTCAGCAATTCTCTTGCTGCAGGCTCAGAAGTTGAGCCTCCCACAATTCATCCAGCACAAGCCCTATGCCCTGCTGCAGGAATCTTTTCCTGGGTATAAGCACACAGTGATCATCCTAGCCTTCTCTGAAAGACTGAATTTCATCCAAGTTTAGTGTGCGAGACCTGACCTTGACCTGTGAATTTGATCCCCATGACAAATAAGAGATTCCATGCTTATCACTTGGCTGTCTCACCAGATGTTTCTTTACTCTAAGGACAGGCTGTTTGATGACTGCCAGTTGAAAAAAAACCACTATTTTTAGCTACTAAAAATGATCCTTAAGATTCCACTGTGCCTTGGTGAGATGCATGAAAGTATTTCCTCCTTTGCTTGGGGCTTTATGCCCTACAGAGGAGGGAAAGATGAACACAGATATTAATGAAGATGACTATCACTTCTTCCTCAATTACTTACACTCCACACTGCAGTCAGATGCCTGGAAACAGACAATAAAGGTTCCAACATAGAGGAAAAGTGCCTTCTTCTAAATTCAGCCACCCACCTTCTGGCATGGCCAGACCATGCAGAGACAATGAAGGAATCAGCCAAAAGATATTTTCTTCGACTTTTTCTAAAGAAAATGGAATTAAGCGACTGCACCTGATTATTTTGGTTGAAGTGACTGACATTCATGTTTTCCTCAAAGCAATTTTATTACCTCTGTATACAGGTTTCATAACAACCAGCATTGAAGACATGAAAGACATCAAGAAAGTTCCAGGTCTAAAAAATTCAATTCACAACTGGTAGCCTGATAGAAAACATCAGGGCTCTTTATATCATTTATTGAGTAAGCTAATTGGTGGAAGGAAAAAAGTACACAGACTTAAAAAAAAAATTAAGATAGAGAGGTACAACTTAAAATTTCCAGCCACAAGCAGACCAGTTCAGTTTTACTTTCAGTCTGCAATTATCTAAGAACTTATCTCATTTATATGGTAATAACTTGTCTCATGTCAACTCAACAAGCAGAGATAGCAGCTATGCAGCGCTGGCTCCCTGAATGCTCTGGCTGGCTAAAGCCTCCCACCGTGGGTGGATGGACCTCCCTGGGCTCAGAGCGCCAATTAGACTTGCCAATGAGCCAAGCCTAGCAGTGCTGTGAAGAGCATAACAAAGGCAGGGAATTTCTTGTCGCTATGAATTTAACTTAACTCTTTGTAGTTTTGCACATACTCAGCATGAAAACATTTTTAGAGATATTTATTTGCCCAGGGGAGACTTACTGCAGCAGTTTGGAAAGAGCTGTTCCTCAGTAAGGAGCAGCAAAATTTCATGGCAAGGTTCAGAAGTTACTCCAGGATGATTACCATAGCTGCAAAGCCGTATATTCTCTAAAATTCCAACTAAATATAGATAAAGTGAGAAAAGAGGCCAGAACAGATCTGGACATTCATGAGAGAAAGGCTTTGGTCTTCGCCAGTTTCAGTGGTAATTCCTAAAGGGTGCCTTATCCCCACACCAAAGCAGAGGGGTGCATGGAGACCTCTGGGTTCCAACTAACCCTATGGATCTCAGATATATTTGAAGTTAGGTAATTTAGGAACAACAAGACAACTGATGTTATTTGGGGGGAAGGGCAGAAAGGAAGACCAGGGTTTGATTTATGACCCTGTTGTAATATTATTATACATTGTGCTGCTTTTTTCTCTTCCAGAAAATACAGGCGGATTTCATGAGGATCAGGTCTATCCTCACTCCCTCATCCCTTTGCAGAGCATAGGAACAGGCCGCCTGCTCAGATCACACTGCTGATTAAACACTGGGAGTCAGGTGTTTTAGGAACACTGATTTAAAATGCTTTGAATTCAGAACATTAAGTATTATATGGGATTTACTTATTGTATTTAAATATAATTCAGCAATTTGTATTGAAATACTATCATATACATAGGATAACTGATGGTAAAATAAAAGAATTTAACATCAATATGTTTGAGGACTGCATTGTTCTTTTACACAGAGGATGTTACACATGAAAGTCTTAACCCCTACCACATCACGGTAAACCCTGAGCCCCACAGTCCAGAGAAAGTCACTTTAAGATGTCAGTTAGAGTTTCTGACCATCAGGAAGGGTTGGATTTGCATCACTTCATCTCTAAAACCATCCCTTTAGCCACAGTGCTTCAGGTGCATGTTAAGAGTGTGAAATTAAGGTTAGCAGTTCAGAAAAAAAACTCTGAAAGGGATCCTAGAAGTTTTATTGTAAGTGCAGCTCTGCTCACCATCCCAGCAATAACAAACCTCATCTATTTCCACCCCAGCATAATCATAATATTCCCAATCTCAGTCATATCACAGACTCATGGAGGTGTAGGATCATGGACTGCTGCACCAGGACAGAGGGAATGAAAATACTTTTGTGAAGCATTGGTACAAAGACGCTAGCCATCAACAGATAAGTCAGTTTTGGACAATCAGTAGACTTGGGAGAAACATGTGAAGATAACACAACACAAACAAGAAATTGTTTTGCCTTAGTTGATACAAGCAGAGCTGAGTTTATAGGCCCAGGTCAGGAGGTTCAGCTTTTAAGCCTGAATGCAGAGGAGTCAGTCTCCTGTCAGCTCAGGAGCCAGGGAGAGTTTTGATAGTGAGCAGCTGCAATCTATGCTATCTTTTAAAAAAGTTAAAATAAAATATAAGCAGGCATAGAACTGCTTCTCAGTTGAGAACAATAGCATCAATAATGAATTTTCACTATTAATAAATCCTGTCTCCAGAGTTTTCCCAGAAAGCTTAATAAATCTTTCATTGTGCTTCATTCTGAGAAGTAATACAAAAGAAGACTCTGAAAATCTTAAGGAGAGGTGAAGGAACTGGTTAAAGTTTTTGAAATGCTAATAGCTATGAGGAAGCATTAGTGCAGTTTAGCTCTGATTTCATCAGGAGTGGAATAGCTATGAGAGAGATTTAATGAGCAAGACATCCAGCACAGTGCTATTAAATGCTTCTCAAGCATAATAGGGTAATATTCCAAAAACACTGCAACTACCACACCATAGTCTTCAGCAGAGAGAGCATTGCCTCAGTAGCATTCCGGAATCCCCCCCGCCCCCCCCGATATTAGAACCCGAATATCACACACACCATGTCCACATAAGGGAATCTTGTACCATGGAGAACGGTCTCTCTTCTGATTCCCATAACACAAGACAAAAGGCCAAGCACTCAGGGCAGAACAAAAAGCCAAGACAAGCATCTTACAGTCTGGAAAGTTAAAAAATAGTGAGGGTAAACCTCATTTGAAGTTGCAATGAAAAGATCAGTCTCTAACGGCTTGAAATGAACATGCTCATACACACACGTAAACATTTTAAATATGTCTTCAAAGTCCCGTTGGATTCTAATGCTCCTCTGATGATTAAAGCTGATTCTCCTCCTCAGTAAATAACTCAATAGCAAAGAACTGCTTGGCCTCAGAGAGATGAACAATGGGCCAAGACTTTAGATAGCTGCTCTTTTCTGAGAGATTTTGGCCTTAATTTTGACTTTGTGAGGAGAGGTTTCTGCCAAAGAGGAAGTCACACAAATAAAGTTGAAATGTTTGTATTCACAACAGCAATTTAGAATTCTGACCTTTATTCTGTTAGTAGAAGAAACAGCTGATGTCATGAAAAGAGAACCCAGCAACATAATTTATATAAGCAACTGCCACAGGAGAGTAATCTTCTTATTCAAGGACAAAGTACTGTTTTGTTCTAGCTGTGGTCTGACAGGTTCTCCTGTGATACAGTATGCTAGTATCATCTGATACTTGGGAGTACAGATACCCAGGAATGTTGTCTAGAGTATAGTCCAGAAAGCAAAATACTATTCTGTGTTTCCTGGTCTTTTTAGTTTATTTAATGTTAGCACAAAGATACATCTAAGTACTGAAGAGCAATCTGATTAGGAGTGATATTTCCAGTAATAAAGCACTCCTAAAAAACCAGGCAACTCAAGTTCCCTCCCCCTTAGAAGCAAACATTTTTAAACTTGAGACTTTAAAGCAGGGTAAAACCTTTCCCAGGTTAATTCTATTAACTCTGATGGGTCAGAATATGGTTTGTCCTAACACACCACTAGGCCTGATCCTAACCCCATGGGAACCTTTTGGATCAGACCCTAATAAGGGACATACTGGACAAACACACATACACACAAAAGATATTAATTCTTTATATAAAGAAATGCATGAACTTGAACCACACATGTTCTCAATATTGCTTTTATCAGATGATTATATAGATCAAGGAAAGATACCACTGAGTCTGCAACAACAGTCACAGAGCAGAAGCCTCTTGGAGTGCACCTGAGTCTTTCTCTCCACACAGCAAAATGCCAACTCAACAAGCTTCTGTGAAAAATTGAGGTATTCACAGGCATTTGCAAACTATTAGCACATGATACTGCAAAGTACTAAAGCTACCCTGAGAGACCACTACTTAGATATATACACACAGACCAAAAGAATATTGCTCTAGCAAAGATGGGATACACAGATGCATGTTAAAAGACAGATAACTTTTAGCAACCAGTTCAGAACTACACTTTAAATCTTCCCCCCAAAACAGAAGCTTTGGGTACCTCTAAAGTTAGGAGGAAACCAAAGACAAGAGCCTCACCTCATTCATGTTATATTTTTTTTTAAGTTTAAGAGTGTTTTCATCCAGTTGTTTCTAGCCAACTTTAAGAAAAACCTTACTTCTAGACAGCACTTTCCACAAATAGCTCTTAAAAAAGGCAATCAAAAAAATGTAACCTCATATTATTTCACAAAGAATTTACTTCCTAAGTCAAGAGAACAAAACTACATATAACTGACCTGTTTTGTTTAGAGCTTTTTCCACAAGCAGTTTGCTTAGCTGCACAGACAAATCTTCATTGGTGATTCCCTTTTGACTGGGATCTCAGTGCTAGAAACAAGGAGTGACACAACAAAATGCTTCAATCTGGAGGCATAATACTTGGGATTTAAAGTCTAAACAGATCAGTTCAAGAACTGTAAGTGCAAAAAAGACTTTAGAAAAAAGTTAATAAAAAGCAGTAGTCACCACAGAGTACCTTCTAACAAAACAATTTTGCAGGAGGGAAGACCACACACAATTACCCACTGCTGGTGCATTTTGTAAATAGAGGCCATCATCAGTTAAATCCTATCAGCCATATCTAAACCCCTTATTTGACAACTTCTGTCCCTAACGTTTCCCCTTTATCCCAGCTCCACATCCCATTAAGGGTAAGGTAGGCCATATCTGCCTCTCAGAGACTAGAGAAAACCTTGCTTGCTTTAGGCCAGCACTACTATATGCTGCTCCATTAGTTGCATTTAAATGCACCACCTGTGGTTTCCCCTGATGACACTACAGGGTCACACAGCTGACGTAACTCAGTACAGCTGCCCCCAGCCCTGCAGAAGGGCAGCACTTTACACCAGCTGAACCTCCCTCTTGGATCCTCTTTAGCAGCGGCAACCTCCTTTCATGTGCTTACCCTGTGACTGCCAGGGTGCCACCTGTGGGACCCCAGACTGGGCTGGTTTTGCTTCTACTGGGTGCTCTTCTTGCAGCCAGCAGCTGCGAGAGGGCACAACATGGCCAGGTGGACAAGGGCAGAGGGGCTGGGGATCCAGGGAGAGTAACACAGTCAGGGTGCCACGTGTCCAACCGACAAACCGGTCTCAAGCATTTTCCTGCTTAACATTCTTATTAAAACATAGCTATACAGCAACTCCCTCCCCGCTTTTTTTTTTTTTTTTGCATTGCCATATTGTTTAATTTTGTATTTTACTCAGACAGGCTTTCCCCCAGAAAATACCAACTTTTTAGCTGCACCTTCCTTGTGCATTGTGGGGTGGACAGAGTGACAGACGTGGTCTTGGGATATCACAAGTCTCTGTACAACTTATTTTTATGAATGAGCAGGTTCAAAGATTCCTTTATTTTTGAGGGGACAAGCGTTCCTGCACAATTTCTTACTGGAACTTCATATACAAAACATTAGAGAAATCCCATCTGGATACTGCATGCAAGAGCTCACATCAAAACAGAGGCATGGAGAGGCTTACGGAAGTGATCAGAGAAGTATTTTTTCATGAAGGATGACTAGTAAAACTTTTCTTGCACAGTAAAACACAGACTGAAAGAGGAGCGAAATGCAGTCTATAAGGTATCCAAGAACTAAATACAAGGAGAGGAAAAGAACTATTTAATTTAATAGAGATACCGACATAAAGATTTTGGATGTAAACTTACCACAACCACATCCATCCTGGAAACTAGAAGGAGGATTCCAGTTATTAGGAGGATGAAGTTCTTCCCAAAAGTCATTTTTTACAAAGAAACAAAAAATTAAGCCCTCTATTCAAGATCATATATAAAGTTTGTGTCAGAGATGGGAATCAGATACCAGAGACTTAAATGCCAGGCTGGGTCCTTTAAAACAGAATCAATTTTCTTATCAGTGAGGGTCAAATGTGTTGAAAAGATGGTTTACTGAGCCAAACTTTGCAATCCAATATAGGTGAAGTGAGAAAAGGAAATTAGTATGAGAAAACAGATTTTATTTTTATACTATTAAGAAACAATAAATAAATAGGTAGTGGTAAATCAGTACCAGCAATCTTTGGAGTGATTAAAAAAAGATTTTCATCTAAAGAAAAGTTTTGCATTTCTGACACAGCATTACCTCAGGATGCTGCAGAATTAATCAAGATGCTTATGGGCAGTCTTTTTCTTCTTTTGCATGGCAGAGCAAATAATTTATTGATACCTTAGTGTAATCTTTTCTTCTGGGTTATGTTTTTATTTTCCTTTTAAATTTTATTTTTGGAATTATCAATATAGTTGTGTCCTCAGGGAATAACATCCTTGCTTGTAAAGTTCAGTTATAAACAATCAAGCTTAGACAGTTCTCTTTCTTCTGAACTCCTTTTGAGCTGGGATTATTGCCTGACTGTAATTTACTTTTTTCCCCTCACACAGTTCTTGTCAATCTGTTGACCTGGCTTTTTCTTTCTCAGTGTCAGAAGAAATCAATAACGGTTTCCATTTGGGGATTCCCAAGGGTGTTTCCCTTATTATCAATTTCATTGCCATGCCTATTTTATCTCAAGCCCTATACACTACTTACTTCATCAGATTTCTCTAAATCCTAATTCCAGTACTAAAATCCCATACTTGTTATTTCTCAGTTAATCCTCAAATGCTCACTTTATGCAAAGAGAGAGATGTATTTGGTATTCAGGAGCGAAGATTTTTAAAAGTGGTTGTTTGGTTCCTCAGGTCCCAGTTGCCTCTCTCCATGCCAGGAACAGGGACCATGTTCCTGATATAAACATGTTGTCACCATCTCCAGGAGGGAGGCAGTGACACAGGGTCACGCACTCTCTCCAGTGCTCCTTTGAGCTCATATCACCGGTCTTGGGGATCTGGATTCCCAAACAATACTAAAAATGCAGTCCCAACCTTCTTTTCCCCTCGGCCTTACAGAAGGCAGAATCTCGCACATTTTCAGGTAGCCCTAACTTTGTCAAATGTCACCATTATTCTTAGCTTCTCTGAAGCCATTTCTGTCCTCTGGCAGCTCCTACCAGCAACATTTCCAGTTTCCCACAGGAGTTTGGTCTGAATGATGCCGTCTTACAGCTTTTTCTGTTTTTTTCACACAACACCAAGACCCTTCATTTTCCCCTTTTCCAGCAAAATTGAAAGACCAGCTTCTCACATTCAGTCAGTGGGATTGGAATGGCAATTCCTCAAAATAATGCAGTCTTAAGGCAAGTTGTGCAAGGCTGCAGAGGTGAGGGTTATTCCTTTCTTCAGACAGTTGAAGAATTAGTGTGTTCCCCTATCTCCCTGGAAACATGTTTACAACTTCTCTTTCTATCTGCTTGTCTATCAAAGTGCTGCTGTTGACACCCAAACGACCTGCCTCAGCAACTCGTGAACTCCAATGAATTAATAACCATGGCGGCTTTGCAGAGAAAAACACTTGAGAAGAAATACATCAGTAAACCTTAAAAGCTCAGACTTTCAAGAGGTATTTAAGTGGCGTGAGCCATGGAAAGATTCCAGCATGACTTTCACAGTACCCACCTGCCTCACTGTAAACCTACATAGCTTGTATACATTTCTGCCCAAATATCTTTAGAAAGCTGGAGCAGAAAGGATTTAAATACGTCTTGCATTAAGTTCTTAGCTGATTTGGGGCATTTATCTGATACAGTGATGCTGAACTTGGATGTTCCAAGTCAACACATGGAACAGTTAGAGCATCCTTGGATGCTGCACAGCTTTGACCCAGCACAGGGCAGAAGTTACTGAGAACTGCTTAGGGACTCCTGTGCAGGAGCTGGATCATCTTCCAGAGAGGCAGACTGCACTGGGAGGTACATGACCCGTGTGTGTACATGATGACAGGAGGGACAACAGGAGCAGCTTGCCCTAGGCACTGAGGCGAGGGAGGGCTCCGCATCCTCTGCTGATCCCTGGACCCTGCAAGCTGTGAAGGCACCAGCATTTTTGTTCTCACAAGTGTGTTGTGCAAGCGTGGAGGCAAATTTCACACTGCTGCCTGCAAAACCTGGTGTAATGCTGGTGCAGTACCACAGACGTGGAGCTCCACTGCTCGGCTTGAACTGAGAATTAAACACCGTGCTGGGAGCTGCCACCGGGCATGCTGAGCTGTCTCTCTTCAAAGGGCTTGGGTTGTGTAAGCAGACCAAGGGAACGACTAAACCATACACAATGAAAGCAACTTTAAATGAGAGATTCAATGAAAGGAAAAAAAGTTGTCAAAATGTCAAGGTTAATGTTTTCATAAAACTAACCAGGGAATGGCTAGGCGTTATGAGTGTAAACTTTAAACTTAATTAAAAGTTTGAAAGTGTGAATACAAAACTAACTTCAGTCTAGACAGTCAATAAATCTATCCTCCTTAATGAAATACTGGTCCTTTTGGTAGTTCTGGTCAATTTTCTTCCTCATCCTTGCAACTGTGTGTAATCTTGAAACCTGCACTCCTGTCTGTCAAAACCAGAGGAGCTGTGTGGAGCAGCACCACAGCCTCCCATGGCTCCTGCTCCGTGTCCTCCTGTGGCCCTGGCTGGGCCGGTGGCTCTGCCCCCAGCCCAGCTGCAGCTCTGGGATGGGCAGCAGCATCCAAACATGCAGACCAAGCCAGGGAGTGACAGATCTCTATCCCCACCCCTTAGCTGGACCATGATGGTTTCTGCAGAAGATCTCAGAGGCGGTTTCCTCTGTCTGCAAAGCACCACAGCTCTGCCCGGGCTCTAGAGGCAGGACGGAGGAATGGCACCTCCTTGTCTTACAGCCTCCAGTGGCTCTGCTATTTGGACAGCCAAAGACAGCAGAAAGGGAGCCTGCAGTGCCTCTGAGAAAGCCTGACCCCAGCAGGTCTCTGACAGATTTTAACAGATCATTATAAAGATCTCTGGGATCTTGTTTTCTTGCATTTTGTTGTTAGTGGGCATCATCATCCAGAGGTAGAATTATCTATAAATTGTCTACTTAGCCATTTTCCTGATCTTTCAGGCAGTTTTGTTCTTGAAATAAAATTGCTTTTGAATTGATTTTAAGAAAGGAAGGGAAAATGGTAAGAACTGTCCATGATCTCAAGTTGTTTGGTTATTACTGGCTCAGTACATACTTTTACATCCTATTCGTCCTGGTGAATGCTAGAAGGAATGTATGTGTGCTCCGAAAACACACAGGACAGTTGTTCTTCCTTCCTTCTTTCCTTCCAAATGTTGCTCATACTTCTTGTGTGCACAAGCAGAGTCTGGTTAAATTGTCAAGAATTTAGTGGAGTCACCACACTTTTTGCTTAGACATTCAAACCTCGCTAGACAACCCCTTTTTCTTCACCTTTCTAACCTTTTCCAAGTCTATCATTGTTTTCCTCAAACAAAAATTCCAATTTTGTGACCAACAGGTACCTTTTTTTCCTCTCTTTTTAAAAGCATGACTTGTTCAGACACACAGTTTGCAGCCTGTGCTGCCAGAGCACTGAGGCTTTCCCTGGGGCAGGAGCTGGCCTTGCATTGTGCTAAAAAATGGTGGAGTTGGGAAAAAGGTGCAGGGACAATCAGCATGTTGATAACCAAGATTGAAATCACTGGCTCTGCCATTTGCTCCACCTTATAGCCTTAAACTTGGATTGAAATTTGCCTTCATCTGTCTGACTCTACCTCCGCATGAACTCCACTGCTGTACTCCAACTAAGTCCATCAATATCATCTCAGCACTGTGAATAACAGAACACTAAACTAGTGTTATGGCTCTGTAACAAAATAAGGATATTGGAATCTTACATCAAAGCCATTTTGTTAGAAAGCCATAATATTAATTTAGCATTGTTATTCATGGTGCTGAAACAATGCTATTTCACATGGTTGGATCCACAGAGAGCAAACAGACACAACCAGTAAGTACTTCAGCTGTGCATGAGCAAATACGATTCTGGATATTCAGTGAAAATAACTATAACCAGGAAGACTACAGCACTGACAGTTTTATTCAGGAAGGTCACTAACCAAACAGATTAGATTGCAGGCTCATGTCTTTTCTATGCAGAAGAGACAATCTGAAGTTTAATTTCATTTTCATAGCACAAAACAAAAAAAATTAACACAGAATATAAAGCCCAGAGCACATTGCAAATATTGCAACTGAAGAAAAGCATAAGCTAAGAGCCAGGATACTTCAGATGAAGTCAAGATTGCGACTTATGTATAGATTTTAAGTTACCAAAGCTACCCCTATTAAAACAATGCAAAGATCTTACTTTCTTCCCAAAAAGGCTTCAGCACAAGCCATTATTTTTTTTCCTCCAGTACCTAATATAATGGACTTAATGCGAGTAAATCCTCTCCACTTTTTCTCAGTTACTGGTGAGGAATCTCAGACATGCAACAATGTGTGACAGAGCAGTAAAGAAAAATAATAATCTAACTCTACAGGAGATATGTCCTGGCATAGTAAATCAGCACTGGATGTTCCCAGGGCTACTGCTTGCATTCATGGCTTTCTTTTATTTTACAGTGTTTTGTTAAATTGAAACCTGATGATGATTTTTAATGAAGACCTTTGATCAAAAAGATTTTTTTTCCCTTCCATTTTTTTAAAGATAAAGGTATGCTCTAGATCTGATGACAATTCTATATCATATAATCTGCCTGGATCTGTAGAGCTGAAAATTTTACCCCTGCCACTGAGAGATATTTCTGAAGAAAGGGGTGCAGAGATTCAGAGGTGTCTGTGAAGGTGACTTACTCCAGCCCAAGCACATTGGTTAAAAGGAGAGAGCAATCTCAGAAATTTTGGCCAGAAGGGGAACCTGTACTCCAGTGAGGGACACCCAGCAAAACTCCTATGCATATGCATGGCTTTGGGCAGGAGACACCCTGAAAGGACAGGGTTGCTGTTGTGCTGGTTTTGGCATGGGGTCAGAGCTCATCCTAGAAAGGAGATTAGAGCACTGGCACGGATGTTCACCACCCCAAGCCGCCACACCGCAGAAGATCCCCAGTGCCTGACAGTGCTATCGCAGTGGATGCTCTATCCCCACGTGCAGCAGGACAGGTTTCAGAGCCTTGCCCTCCAACCCCAGCATCCCCATCCCCAATGCTGACTGTCAGTTTAACAATGGGCTTGAACCATTAAAAGCAACTGCAGCTTCCTCAGGAATTGCTGCTGCAGTAAGAAAATATCAGAAAGCAGCAATTTGGAGCCAACTTAGTGTTTGCTCGGCTTCTTTACCAGAAGAGCGAGCAGCAGAGCAGTAAAAGCCCATGCACATCTGAGAGACTAGAAGCTCTTGAGTCACTGTTGTTTACCCCCAGCAGGACCTGGCCACAGAGGTGGCTATCAGCTCTGCTTCTGTGACTCACACATACACAAAGCCCTCTCCAGACCAGCCTGGGTTGTAGGCAAGACTCAGTGTTACCCTCCTGATGGAGAAGGACCAGGTAGGGAAAGAGAGGTGGTAGGAGCCAGTAAGCAAGGGAGAGCTTTGGAGAGCTGCCCCAGCGCAGCCCGAGGCAGGGGAGAAAACACCTGCAAGAGATGCCCCAACCTCTCTTTGCCTTCTGGCAGAGTTGATGCGATATCAGGACTGTTTCACCACCTTCAGCATCCTGCTATCCAAAAATTGCCTGTGCTGAGAGCTGGCCTGGGATACATGATCACTTGTTGGACTGAGTTTCGCATTTTGTTTTACTAAGAATTGCTCAACTTGGGAGAATTTATACTTGGATATTAGAGAGACATAAACAGCCATAAAAATTCCAGCTCTGCTTGTACGAATGATCCACTGATGTGTGTTAAATGCACTCCATTGCTGCACTGAAGTCAATTTGCAATTGATCATATTGCATTTCTAGTGTCAGCAGATATGAAAACATGTCATTTACCAATGTTTAATGAACCTCTATGCTGACAAGACATAAATATCAATAAGCAGCTCTCCAGTTAAGGAGGTTAACCAGCAAAGTACTCAGTGAAAACATTAAAGAGGTAATCATCTGGCAATTGCTGTATAGATGGAGCAGCTGCCCTCAAGGATGACTAAACCTATGCAAAGGACCATTACAGGAAAAAGAAGGGGGGAAAAAAAAAAAAAAGAGGCAATTAACTCCATGTTATAAGCTGAAAAATTCTATCTGATTGAAAAAAGTAATTGCCTTCTGGATTGCACTTGTACTCTTTTCCACAAGTACTTGAAGTAATCTATTTATTGGGTTCTTTGACCATGCTGGATGTTTGGAAAGGACAAGATAAAGCAGCAAGTTGCTCCAGTCTTGTTCCTCTTAATTCTCCCTGGTTATGCTGATCCTTCCTTCTCTCTTTTCTGAATCTTTGCATTGCTTTCATGGGTATTTTAATCCTAAAATCTTCCCCCTTTTTTTTAGGACAAAGCTTTCAGTTTCCTGTAAAGTTAAAGGAATGCAATAAAAGGAACATTACCAGTGCTTAGGAGCACTTCATGAAAGTAAAACACAGGAGATTAAACTTTGCTTTATAGTTAATGGAGCAGTTCAACAGCAGCTACGTTCAGCAGTGGACTGAACATAAATTTCAAGTTCAGTTCCAATTTTACGTAGATGTAAATGGTGTTTATGTTTGATCTATGAAGCCCAAGGCAGCAAGAGTTTTCTGACCAACCACGGGAGTCCAGAAGAGTTTAACCTCTTACAGCTCAGATATACCCACTACTCACGGGACAGGGTACGCACAATGCCCCTTTTGCAGTCAGCTTTGTCCATGAAATGGGCCCATTCTGCACGATCAAGGGAGAGGACAGTACAATTGAGGGTGATGCTACAGAGTCCTGTTGGCAGAAATCACATCTCCTGTGTGAGATCCCCTGACCTGGGAATCCTTTCCCTATTTTACAACCATTTCCCACCCCAGGCAGATACCAACTATCCTCTGCCTGCAGCAACCACTGACCCATACCCCAGCCACTCTGGGGGCAGGGGTTCCTCTCCTGGCAAGCCCAGACAATCCCAGCAGCTGCCTTGCCACAACCCTGTGTGCTCTGCCCCCACGCTGCTCTGCCCAAGTAGCATGTCACTTCCTGGATCAGGCTCTGAGCTGATATCCCAGCCATGAAGCCTCTTTCTGTAAAAGTCAGAGGGCCACATCCAGCCCACAGATGGCCAGACTGATGCTGCTTATGTAGGGAAGAAAGGCTGACACCTCCCAGAGGTCAAAAGCTTCTGGCTTTGCCAGTGTCCAGTGCCTGAAGTATGTGAATTAAGCATCTTTAAAAAAAAAGAGAAGAGGGAAAAAAAAAAACAAACAAAAAAACCAGTTATATATTTCCATGAAAGAGTAGCAGGCCAGCATGTTTCAACAGTGCATCATTCTGAACCATCACCTCACAACTTGCAGCTGCTTTGGAAAACCACTGAGTTGGTCATATTATAAACAGTTACCCAAGGCAAAAGGAAAACTGTAGTAAAGCTGGAAGAAGAAAAGGAATCTTCCCTTTCTGCAGAAGAAACATAGGGATGTTCTGAGATAGCAGACATTTCATGAAGTTGCTGTCTTTTGTATATTCAGTAACAACTGACTATTCTAGTGACAGAAACTCCCTCATATTTTAATGTATTGTAATGTTAGCTGTGCAAAATCACCACATGCATGAGACAGGAAAAGGGGTCTGTACATCAGAAGAAATGCAATTAGCAGGAAATTGTCTGTACTCTGGTATAACCTTTGCCATACATGCTGACAGGGTACCACATAAATCCTTCTCATTTCAGGCATGCTGTCCAGCAAAAAACTCATCATGCAGACACAATCCTCCTCTCTCCTGTTTCCTATCCTATTTCAATGCAAATGTGTTGCCCCTTGATAATAACAATTGCCCACAGCTCTCATATCCCATTTTTCATCAGTAGATGTAAAAGCAAACATGAGACCAATTGAGGTCAGTTCATTAACCCCATTTTGCACCTTCAGAAAGTGAAAGAATGGGAGACTTCCCTCCCAGCAGGTTGAAACAGAAGCAAGGCTTTGGTGCCCAGGGATGCTCCCCTGGGATCCTTAACCTCTGTGCTTGCAACCTGGGCTGGACACGAGGTCAAATTCAAATGGCACAGCTGTATTGTGTATGTTCCGGGGAACACCTCTCAAGGCAGTCAGCGGGGCTTCCCCTTTTAGGCACTAGTATTCCCAGGTATCCTCAGAGGAGCTTGTCTGTTTTTTCCTGTAATTACTGCCAGAATCCACACAAAGTTGCACTGATTTCCCTCTACTTGCATCTCTCAACATGCAAATGCCAGTTTTCCATACACAATTAAAGTGAAAACCTTCAAAAATTGAGTTAAAACTCAAATCATTTGCATGGATGCTTTTAAACTACATTTTATATTTTTAAGCATTCTGATAACTTCATGACGGTCAAGCTCCAAACCTCAAGTACCAAACACAAGATGTAAAGGAGATGAGACAGAGGTTTCCAGCATCCCTATAGCTGTACACATTAAGAGTTGGTGATGAAATTAAGTAGGTGTAATTGTAGAAACACTTCTCACAGGCTTTCAAAATGTGCTGAGGAGTGCTGTATACAATAAAACAACATGTCACAGAAGCTTGATTTCCATTGTTAACAGTTAACTGGGTCCCAGCTACTGTTTGGCCAACTGCAATTTGAACCAAACATGAAGAATAACAGAATTAAAATCAGTAGCACAATCTTAATATTGAATTAAATATATCCTCCACATCAACCGCAGTTATGCACAAATAACTCAGGAGCATTCCATGTCACACAGCAGTACTCTAAAAATACATTTGCTTTCAGATAGGATTATGGATGGCCAAGCAGTTTCTTCATAACTCACACCTGAACTTCAGAGTCTTTGCCCACTATGGTAAGCTTTAATCAAATTAAAATATTGCTCCCAGGTATGATTATATCTCAGCCTTATAGAGATATCTTATTATTATCGCTGCTTTGTGTAGAGGAGGAAAAAAAAAAAAAGGTTTTATATAACTCTGTGCTTGATTTTTCAGAAATGAAATAAAAGAGGAGGTTTCATTTGCACTGAAGGATGAGATTTCCCTCTGGATTTGCTGCCCTCTAGATATCTTTCAGTATAAAACTGCTGTGCTTTTTAAATAGATTTTGCAATAATCTGCTTTAGCTGAGGATGCAATGGGGAGGGTATAAATGAGTACAAAGGCAGGGAAGAGGTAGTGTTTGAACACTTTGTCAAGATGTTTTTTACAAAGATAAGGTGTCTTCAGGTGATGCCAGTTGTCCAAAGGAAGGGGGGCAGTTATATCTGTCTATGGGGGAGACAAATCAGGGCTAAAGAAGTGCTGGGACTGTTATAGGACAACATGCTCCATTTGCTCTACAGAAGGAGCAGTGAGATTATCAGCACATCATTCCCACATACTGGTCCACCAATGGATGTTAGTGCTGATGTGAGAAAACTGAGATGAAGAGGCATATTTCTTCCCCAGAACAACCTTGCTATGTGTCTCTTGGATAATACAGCTCTGCAAAGTTTTTGTCAAAGATGGCAAGCTCTGGGTTGGTAGTGCCACTTCAGACATTCCAGACTTGTTTGCTTTTCTCTGCAGCAGAGAATAAAAATGTTTCAGAGACTTTGACAGAACCCTATTTGCTAAATTCTCAGTTTCCAGCCCTGCAGTAGTTCTGATCCTTTTGGTAGGGATCTCAACAGAAAATTTTTTAGTAGAGGCATGTGCATGGGTGTACAGGCACATAGTGCAATAGAAGTTTAAGAGAAAAATGTCATACAAAACAAAAGCAGTACTGGTGATTCATTATAAGATAATACTAACAAGATACAGATTAGGTAAGCAGGGCAGCATACAAATAAAAGGTAACCATAACTGAATTCTTCAGTTTGTTCAAGGCCGATTGGAAAAAACATGTTGTTCAGACTATCTAGAGAAAAAGACCTCTAAAGGTCCCTCCAAATGAGATGAGACAAATAAATTGTTTCAATTACCTCTCTATTTTGTGTCTTAACCAGTGTGTTTACTTCAGGAAAGACTTTGAAGAAAAAAAAGAAAAACACTTTATTATTAGATGGACAAAAGAACCACTATTATTTGATGGAGAAAATAAAGCCTGGCTTTTGGAGCCCCAAATCTTTATGTGTGTATCCTACACACCTTTAAAGTAACTTGAGTCATACACAAACATTTGTATAGACTTCCCCCCAGGCCAAATCCTGTAAAAAAAGTACTTTTCTTTTCCCAGTCTAGATGTAAATAGTCCTATTGATCCCAAAGAAACAGCCACTGCAGCAAGTGCTGCTTGCATTTCAGTGTCTCCAGGATCGGACCCTGTGATCTGACAGCTTGACAAAATTGTAAGCTGGCATGTAGAAAGCACCATTCATCAAGGCAAACTAAGGGAAAAACCAGTTATTAACTCTCAAGGTCAGTGCAGAGTGATCAATATTATTAATTGCATGTGGATAAATTGAGACAAGCAGTTCAACACTTCAGCAATTATCTGAGATTCAATCAAGTATTAAATACTAACAGTATTCAGTCATGGGTGGTTAAGAAAAGAAGCTCCTAATTTGTTCACCTTTTGCAGGTGAAAGAAGAGTTCCTTCAGACTGAAGTATTGCTGGATACCCTCACCCCTGTGCTCAGACCAACTGCATATGGGAGTCGTAAGGTAACATTTTGCTGTTTTGTCTTTCTTGACACTGGAAACAGAAATCTCCAGCTAGCACAAAATGCCCTGCCTAGGTGACATTTCCACCCTTACCATAAACTAAAAAAGTTCCCAAATCAGCCTGTTGCCAAGAGATTACAGCATGACTTTATCTGTGTTGAAACAGGAATCAGCAAATACATAAGAAAACATGCATGTGGGGAAGAGCAGACTGAAAGGACATACTTGCTTACACAGCACATGGTACCACAGACACTTCTCCTTAGGGTACTACCAATGAGAAGAAATCCCTGCTGAGTTTCCTAACTTTATCACGTATCCAATCCCAAATCCAGGTTTCACTTATCTGTTTAATGTCAGTTCTAAATCCTATAATGCTTTTCTACTCAGATAGCAAGAAAACATAAATTCCTAATTTTTAAATTCATGGACATTTAAAATCCTACAATTTTATCACAGTTAAAGTGTTATTTCTGTCTATCATCATGCCTTCAGTTGTTTATGAAGTTAATCATAACTTTATCAGTTTATCTGATTTGATCACTCCGTTCCTGGGCACCAGCTTCTGTGGCTAAACGCTTTCTTATGGACACTTGCTCACTCCACAGCTTTGGGGAACAGCAAGGATGCTGAACCCATGCCCTGTATTTGATCAACCTGGGTCAGCCAAAAGCAGAAAAATTCCCAAAGATAATTTGTATTACATTTTGTAAGTATCCTCAAAAATATCAAACACTTTTTTAAGTCATTGGCTCGAATTACCAGACCTTGGTCATTCTCACCAAAACTGCTGGGAAGAAGGAGTAAGTTCTACATGGTTGTTAATCATGCCACTTGTTGCTTGCCTGAAAAGTGCTAATTTGCTATGGTGATAAGCAGAGATGAGGAACCTGAACAGAATAAAAGTCTTGCTCTTGCTTTGGACCAGAATCTCAGGTGGATATTAATATTTATAAATTCAAAGACTGCCACTGGTTCAGAGCTAAATTTCAGGCATTTATCCAAATTGAACCCAAAGCTCAAACCTTTTGACATGACCTTTCCTCTCCACCAAGCATTTGTGTAATTAATACATCTTTTTCTTTAAAACCCTTAAAAAAAAAAAAAAGAGAAAACAAAAAACAAGCCACCAAAAAAAACCCGCACAAAACTGTACTAAATGAGCTGGAAAAGTACAGAAAAAAGGAGGCATTCAGCGAGAGCCCAGAAGCCATAGCTCTGACTTACGTAAGTGAAGGACAAGCAGTGTCTTCTATATAGGAGAGTTTATTTTCCTGTCTGTCATGATCCAAACTAATAGTGAAGGTGGGTTCACTTGTCAGATGCATTGTTCCAAAGAGGGCTGATGTTTTCTAGCGACAGTTAGCCACCCCCAGTGTGCACGGGACCATGATTTTGATGCAGTTTCACTGCCAACATCAACTGTTCTTTCCACCAGCCTAACCCAAGTGAAATCTCTCCTTCCAGAAAATAACGCCTGCTAGGGCACCTGCTGCCCTGAAGCAGGATAACTGATTGTTGAGGTTGCCTAAGCTTTGTGCTGATGTATGAAAACTGTGACAGCACCTGGAGGAGTGAAGGGATGGTAAAAATGAACTCAAAGAATTACAAGAAGCAGTAAAAGTGGATGTGAAGGCAAAGGTGCTTTATTTCTGGTCTATTTTAATCCAATTCTGCCTGTGGAAATTTGCAAGTAAGAGCTTTTGGTGCTGGTTCAAAGAAAGAAAGATGTACAGAGAGCTGAGCTGAGGGAGGCACAGACATGGAGGAGGGGGGGAAGGGGAACGATTGCTATGGATTCATTAGAAGTATCACATTTTCAGCTATGCTGCACAACCTGGTTATGTTATCTCCCACTTCAGGATGCCAAAAGTATCCCTGTTGCCTTCTCTCTGTGCATTTACCTTCAACAGCTTCTCTAGGACAGGACATCCTCTCAAGTGTTCCCCCATGGAACACTGAGAGCTGCTATTCATCCAGCACAATAACCTCTGCTCTATTCCAACCTCCAGGTCATGACAATAAGTTAGAGCCAGGGAACAGAGCTGGGCCCATCACCACATGTGGCTGACCACTGGATGCCAGGGTACCTCCCAACAGCACATGGCATCTGTCAGGAGAGTATTCCTCAACTGGACACGAGCTCAGTATCTTGGTGACCCCAGATGACAGGAGTTCACTTATGGGTTCATGCTGCAATCATACTATATCAACCTAGCAGATCTCCAGACCAAGTAGTGGCAGCATTACAGTTTATTTGCATAGAGCAAACCTTGATAATAGGTTTAGACAGCACTCTTGACTGCAACAGCCAGCATGTGTAGAGGGAGACCTGGACTGCCTAGGTGACTGCTACAGAGAGCTTTGTCTTTGTGGTATAGAGCTGAGACCCAGGAATCTCAACTCTGTTCTTGCTTTTGCCAGACCGCTCCTGTGCAAATCCCCTGCCAATGATGGACTCCATCAGCCTGGCACTGTTCCTGGCATCATATTTGTTGTGACCCTCTTTTCATTGTGTTCACCTTGTAAGATCATTTAGGATCTTTATAAACCAGGCACCACAGGAATACAGACAGCAAATTGTCAGCGTCATGTTGTTGCTTGGTATCCTTAGAAGTCCATGCAAATACATATGCCCCTCTGCATGGATCTAAGTGCAGAATAGTGACCACGAGGAAACTACTTGCTGCCAAGATCTGCTTGGCTCTTTCATCCCAATAGCTCTATGGACTCTACTTGATAAATAAATGTGCATTTTTCTATATATATGTAAATCGAGAATAAATAAGTGGACTTCATTTGAAGTTCCAGTTATTCTCGTCATCTCTATACAGATAAAAAGCTAAACTAATCAAAGCAACTGCAGAACATTACATTTTGGACAATTATGGAGGCAAAATAATATTGTTTATATCTAGTTGACACTATCACCTTCTCACCAGAGCTATCAGCCTACACTGGTGACAGTTGGGTTCTCGTTGGTGTAAGTAAAATTAATCCCACTGGAGTTAATTCAGTCTACACCCATTGAAGATTTACCTTTTACTTTTCTACAATGACTTCCACTTCCCCATGTCCCCAGGGTGATCAGTGAATTGTGGATTTATACAGTCCCTATGGCACTTTTCAGACATTCATTGCTGCTGCACTTTTTCAGTTGTCCCAGTTTTTCCCTTCCCACCTCCTTTTAAAACTTTGACCATATAATTCACTTAAGCTTCTAAATGAGATATGTCTATAAAGAACATCTGGGTCAGCCAGCCTTAATTTGAAAATGTCATTACTCCCACACTAAACCTCCCCCATCAATCCCACAGCAGCCATCACAGTTTGTATGTCTCCCAGATCAACCTCAGTGAATTTGTGGTCTTTTCATCTTTCAAAAAGGAGAAAAATAGGGGGAGGAGATAAGAAACCACCACTCAGGTGGTGAAGACTGAAATTGTCCAGGGAAATAGAATGAGAAAGTATTCTCATTTCCACAGATTTTTTGGACTGCAAAGGTGTAAAATTTTATCTGGAGAAGGGAAAACAGTAAGCTTTTAGCTTATGCTTAGCTCAATACCAACTATCTTTAAGTCAGTTTCATTTTGCAAAGTTCAGAAATATTCAAGATGCTCCTGAAGTTCAGAATATGATTACCGGGTCTCTCATACAGCCTTTCTTGCAGGTAACTGAAGAAAGCTGTTTCTGATCTGTGGAGTTAAAAGGATTACATCTGAACTAAAGGTGGGATGCTTTTCACTCTTAATGTGAAAGTTAAACAGCTAGTATGCCTAGTGTCTCTCTATAGTCAGTTTGATGAAAGGCACTTTCAGAGGGCAATTAATTTAATCCTATAGTAGGTATTAAAAATACGATGAATATATTGCCTTCTGGAGTTGCTTACCTAGACATTTAACTCTAAATGTCTCCAGGAGCCAGTATCTTTAGCCATAAGAGACTGGATTCACTTGGAGTTGAAGATGCCTCCATCTAGATGCCTCCATGCAAGTGATGCATCCAGGTTGCAACTGCAGGTAGATTTTGCCAATACAGTCAGCAGACCCTCAAGCAGACAGCTAGGTTTGATTGTGTAAATTGACAGCTGGAGGTGTCTGGTGTGGCCTGCAGCTGCCACTCCATAACAGCAGAAGTCCTGTGCCAAATCTTCAACTCTCTGTGAATGTCCCACTTAGTCCAGGTCATCTCAAATGGCACCAGACACTAAAGTTTAAGCAATTGAACTGAGCCCCTCCCTGGTGCTTGCACACCTCTCTGGACCCCTCTGTCAGTACTGACTGACCATCATCAACTATGATTGGAGCACAGACAGCCATTTCACATGTAGACACCTTCATGCAGATGCCAATGTTTGCCTAACTCTCATGTTAAAACCTACCCAGGTTTTATACACCAGTTGTGACACAGCAGCACCACAGCAAAGTGCTTTTTAGCCTGTGTATCCCACCACATACAGCCCATTTTCCCAAGGAGGACACAGACACAGCACAATCAAACTTAGCATCACTGGTCACTTGTCACTGGTGCTGCAGAAACAGGCTCAAGGGCAAACCCTACTTAGTGGGTTAATCAGTGTTAGTTCATTGATTAAAAAAAATTAGGTTAAGTCATTGATGTAACAGGAGACAGAACCTGAGCCCTGGAGAAAGCATCTTTAGCAGAGTCAGTAACAAAACCTAGAGCCTCACGATTTCTGCTCTGGCATCATGATCACAGCTGCCGTACAAACTGCTGTAAGAGGTCAGGGTCTCCTCCTGAACTGTTTGCTCTATCTAATTACAAGCAGAAGTGAATGCAAGTGCCTCTTTGAATTTCATCTGAAAGTGTACAGGCTTGTATTATCATGAAAATAAAAGTAATACACATTTGTTGAGCTCCAGTGGGGCATATCAACAAAAGCAGCAGCATGTTTTGAAAAACAATAAATCACTTTCTTAACAGCTACACCAAACTTTGGATGCTTTCAGCTACACTTCAGTGTGGTAAAGAAAATAGGTACTTTGGGTTCAAACTTATTATCATTCAACTGCCTGTTTTTATAAAGGAATGGTAGGAGATTTTTAAAATATGAGTGCAAGCAAGGGCTCTTCAATCTCATGAACCAATCTAAAGTTAAGTGAGTGAATCGCTCATATGTGGTCAACTAATAGGAGGAGAAAATGAACTCTGAGAAACCAATTATAGTTCTATACCTCTATCCTCCAGGATGTGATCTCAAAGTCAAGTAAGTCCCCAGAAACCAGTCTCCAGGACTCACTGGGAATGTTCTGCATGCCTGAATAGGATGAACTTATTTTCAGAAGATCTAAATGGAGACATCCAGACTGAAAAAGCAAGATGGCAACATATTGTGGTCAGCTGGAAGCAGAATTATAAAAACCAGAAGGTAAAATTACAGCAATCAGATTGGCTTCAGCATTTGAAATTCCAATCAAAGCAGGACAGTGAAGAGAATGAAGTATTAACGCAACTACTGATACAGTGAAACAAGGATTTGCCTACCTAATAAAATTCAAACTGATAGGTTCCTGTTGTCCTCTCAGGATACCAGCTCCCAGTGCTCTTTAGAGGAGATGTTGTAGACCTCCATGCTGCACTCTTTATTATCTTCACAAGAAAAATGAAGTGTCAAATAATAATCTAGAGGGGGCTCAGATGCAGCGTCCTATTTGGGGCTGCATCATTTTGTGCTGAACTTGGGGAGCACACTTCCTACTGGAATTCAGTTTACCTCAAAGTGGAAAGGACTTTAAACAGCAAGGTTTCAGTACTTATAATCCCTGAATTCCTTGAAATAAGAAGGTCCCTCCGAAAGGGGGAGCCTCTATTTCATCTTCAGTGCCAGAATTACTACATAAACCATCATGGCCCTTTGCCTGATTTTAGAAACCCTGGGCATGATTTGCAAAGTGACCAAGCACCAAGTTCCAGCTGAACTCAGCAATTCTGGAAAACAAACTCACAGTAACTACCAAACAAAACACAATGCCTCTTCTGAGAAAAATTTGCTTTAATTTTCTTTTAATTTTGGACTCTCCAAGTAGAAAACTATATAGCAATTTCTTCTAGACACAAGGTCTGAAGTTTCACTCTCCCAGTCCAGTTCTTTTGCAGGTAAGAAAAGAAAAACAACTTCTCTGCCAACTCAAAGAGCATACCTTAAGCCATGAAGGGGTGGCAGAAAAAAAAAATTAAAAATTACAAACTGCATAGTTACAATTTGTTTTATTCTGGCAGGATGATCAGAAAACATTTCTATATTTTTCTGCTAGCTGGAGCCCAGCCAAACATTCACAACTTGGACATCTTAGAAGAATTCACAAGATGTTATTGATAATTAACACGAAACTTTTCCCCAACAGTGTGTCTGTAATATCTATTTCCCCACTGCTACTGAGGTAGAAAATGTTCTTTGTCTTAATGATGAATAAAGTGGTTTTGAGAATTGCTCTAGGCAACCATCACCGATATCTTATTGTGTTATCTAGCCCAAAGTAGTTTGGTTATGGGAAGAGATGTCAGAGCTGTCTACTCTTCTGCTGGTGTAGAAGTAACAAGATCATTGCATGTTGGTCTGAGACTCAGACATGGAAACCAGTTCTAAAGAAACATTTGATGATGGCATTGATGTACAGTGGTTCAAGTTTTTTGTAGGGTCTTATTTCTCTTGTGCTTTGACAGTTATGGATGTTTTCCTAAATGGAAAGGAAGGACCCAAACCTAGTGACCTTGAAATGTTAGTGATTCAACTCTCCTGTGGATCTTGCATCTGGAAAAGCCCCCAAGCCTGCATATCATCAAACTGTCACATCACGCAGCTGAATTACTGTGTGATGACATCAGCGACAGCATCCCATGGCATTAGAGAGGGAGGACTTTTCTCATAGAAAAGAGCACTGAAAAAGCTGAGCAGTGGGACCCCCAGGACTGTTGGGGAGCTGAGTGAATCAGCCATGCTGCTCTGCTCCATGGTGCCATGGCTAAACTGATTGCATCTAAACTAGCTAATTTAAAAGTGTTCTGGGCACCTCTGCACCATCCTTTCCTCCCTTCCATGACTACATAGAAAATTTAAAGGAAAAGGTGAAACAGAGTCTTTCTTTAATTTGTATCACTTAACATTACTGTAAATCAGTATTTCCTAATCAGCAGAGCACACTGCAATGTTGAGATGTACAGATCTCAAGAGTGAGGCATAGCACCCTATCCCTTCTAATTAGCTTCACTGGGATAATTGACTCTGGCTGGCCACCAGAGTCAGTATAGCTGTGAACTGACAATGCTATGACAAGGCAGGAGCAGGTATAGAGGAACATGGGCAACAGCACCATCACACACCTGGGAGAGGGAGGCAAGGAAGGGGAGATCCTAGGAATGAGGGAAGAATACATGGAAGCAGAGATCAGAAGAAATGGAGGAGGAGGGCTGACAGGCAAAAACAAAGGATAAAGAAGAAGTGGAAACAAGGAGGTAGTAGTTCTGTTGTCTGTCTAAAAGAACAAGGAACAACTGGTTGAAGTTGATGAAAACTGCTGATTTCTACTAACAATGGGTCTGGGCATGAAATATTTGTTGAAGTTTTTTGTTTTGTTTTGTTTTTAAACTGTTCCATAGAATCTTACTGAGATTTTTTTTCCAGGTAACATGGGCAGTTTGTCAGCCTTCTCTCACAACCTGGAAGCAGGTGGGTACCTCTGAAGCAGCATGTGGGAACAAAGAACACAGTGAAGAGGCCACAAGTGATCCCAATTTGCATAAAATTAAGATAGAAAAAAAACCATTGTTAAGGGTAAATGTATGGACTCTGATGACATTTTCCTCTCAGGTAATCCAGAGTATTCATTACAAACATACAGGGATGTTGTTAAATGATGTTGACATTGAAACTGTATCTAATTCATACATGGCATTGGGAGGGAATTAATACACTCCCTCTTCTTTCTTCTTCTAAAGTTAGATTCTTTGCCATGTTCATTTTCTATTTCCCTAGTACCAAATTCCTCCTGTTACATAGCTAATTCAAGATAACCTTAAAAACAAAATAGTACTATTCATACCTCTAGTGAGTGACACTGACAGTGTTAAAGAGGATTCAGCCAGACAGCCCCTGGCTTTACCTAACAAGTTGGAGGATCTTAATTTTTTTGTTAGTATATTTCTTTCCCCACACATGATCCACCACAAAGCTGCTATCTTGGTGCTACCTGCAGGAAGAGCTCCCCACCACAGCTGCCACTGATGTTCCTCAGCTCCTAGTTTCTACCCTCCTACAGTTCCCCAGAATGGCTTTTACATCCTCCGTAGGACTTAATATTTAAAATCAGTGTGTCAGCTTTCTTAATAATATTCACCTTTTCAGACTCATAAACCTAACAGACACACAGAAACAACCTTCAGCGAAGAGGCTGGAAACATCACTTGTCCCCTTTATTGGTTTCTCACCTCCCAGGGCAGCTGAAAGCAAGGCTTGGTGTCACGTAGGTAGAATAACACCGTCACAGAGCAGGAACAAGTCATGGGACTGATGCAGCATGGTGATGCCAAGGATGGTCAGGGCTTTTTGGACATGCAGCCTGGCACGATCACATCAGCCAAGAGATATGCAGCAAGCTCCCCTCTCTTTGATTCACAGACTTCCATAGGCCAAAGGTCCTTTGAGGTTTATCTAAATTACAATGGTTGCTTCTTCTTTGTCCATAACAAGACTGGTGTCATTGGAGTTATAACAGATTAATGATGAAGCATTGTTTTTCTTTAGAGAAACCTTTCTCTTTAGATCCTATCATGACACCATCTTCCCTTTTTTTGTTGTTTTTTTTTTCCTACTTTACATTCTGTTTTCAACCAGTTTATAAAACAGAAATGTATGTCTGGGTAAAGAGAGTATGTGCTTCCTCAAATTATCTCAATCCCATTTTTAACTTTGGGTATAATTGGTACCCCCACTTCTCCAATGAAATAGCTGTTTCTAATTAGGAGAGGCATATTTTTGCTGCAGATCAGCTATTTCATACTAAGCTCCTTCAGAACTTTTCAATGTACCATCTGGAGCTGATGATTTGCTGCTTTTTAAATTATCGATTTGTTCCAGCTCTTCTTCTGACACATCTTGATTACCAGAAAAGAGCAAGTCCCAGTAGGTATTGCTCTGATATTCTCTGTGCTGAAGAGTGATGCAAAGAAATAATTTAGATTCTCAGCTATGTCTTTATCTTCTTTAATTTCTGTCTTTAATCTTCAGTGATCCAGTTTCTGAAATACCAATTAATTACTCCTACTCTTCTGACTGACAAACCTGAAACATTCTTATTTTATACCTTTAGCTGTTTGCGGTCCACCATATTTCCTTTTAATTTCCCTTTTGTCTAGTCTTTACACTAATTAATAAACCAATGTATTGAAAAGCTAAGGTTAGATTTTCAAATTTGGAAGGATTCCCATTTGACTCAAAAAAGGTCTCCAGCCCTGCCATTCAGTTGTACTGGTTTCCTCTTTACTTGCCTAGTATTATTTTTGTTAGCAATATACACACTCTCCAGACTTTGTTATTGTTCTTAAGTGGAATTCATGGCATCTTTAAGGGTTTTTCTTCCTGTACACTTCCCTCAGGAACTTTCTTGACTAACCTCAACGTGAACAAAACCCAGATGTTCTGAAGTTCAAATTTCAGTCACTTCAGTTTAGTCACAAATTTCAGTTTATTTCCCACTAAGCTACTGGACCATATTACATTAATATGTCTGTTAGCGGCTTCAGATGTAGCCTTGTCTTGAATGCCTGCCTGCGTTTTCTTAAGAACCAAAAGTCAGGATATCAGGCTTTAGGCACCTAAAAAGGGAGCATTTTGATCTGAAATTCCATACCTACCTATGGCTCTGGCCCAGGCTGAAAAAAAAGGCACCTACCTCCTGTTTTAGACCTGCCAAAGGCAGAAACTGGGCAGTAACTGGCAAACCTGGCATGTGTAATCTATACCAGTAACTACCTGGTGATAGAAGCTGCTTTTCTGCAACAGCGTAGTGATTATAGCACTTGCTTCTGGACATGGAAAGGCTGCACACAAGGGAGGTCAAGCCAGCATCGCCCATCTCAAACGAAGCACACAGCGACCAGGCAGGGCACCAGGTGCCCGGAGAGAAGAGAGCACACACTCTCTTGCTTGTGGGGCAGGGCTCCTGGCTCAGAAAAAAACGCAAGTGGGATGAAAGGAAGCCTGATGCTATAGCTTAGTGGTTTGGGGTCTCAGAAGAGAGAGGTCTCCTAGGTTTGTGTCATTGTGCACTTTATTTTATCCAAGAGTTCAGTGCAAAATGGTCCCTAAAACAAAATTGTAACTTACTGTCTGGTGCCTGATGAGACTCCCCTTTAACACATAGGAAGAACTTATCTTTCTGAGACAGAGATGTGCAGGACCACATTGATCAAGTTAAAGTCATGGCTAGAGCCCTAAACCATCTCCTGCTCACAGCACACACTCCTGAGGCCTGAGCTGAAGCAACATCCAGCTCCAGCCCTAAAACTTGAGAGTTCTTCAGCAGAGCAAGCTGAACTGTACCTCAAGTTCACATGAAAAGTGAAGGTATTTGAACAAGCTTGCTTCAGGCTACTTTATTTCTGTTATGCTCCTTCCTAAATTGTTCGAAGCTTCTTCAGTATCTTCTTCTGGTTTCCTGCTGCTGACATACCTAATTACTGCTGGACAATAGAGTTCCTCAACCCCTTCCCTACCCAGCTCCCTCCTCATGCACTGCCAAACAATTACTCATGCAGTAAAACTCGCACACACACACCCTGCCACCCCCGCCCCCCCCGCCCCCCCCCCCCCCCCCATCAGCTGAGCTTTAAATCATTTATTGTTTGCAAGTAGTGGAAAAAAACCCATCAACCTCTGGCCATTGAATTGCTGTTAATGATTTAGGAAGAGAGGAGATGAAATGCAGCACAACAGACATAATCCTCAAATCCTGATACCACTGGCCTCCCGTTGGGTCCACACCATGTGTGGTTTGGCCATCCTCCCCACAGGTGACCCTCTCCTCACCAACCACTTCACTGCCGCCAGCCACGCTCACTTCAACCATGGAGAGCTGGGTGCAATAAACTCAAAATGGCTTTGTAGCAGAATGGCAGCTTCACTTAACAAGGCCTTGTAAACCATTCAAATACCTGCAGGAGGCTTGCTTTCTGCCTCTGTGCCTGAATGTAGAAAGACCTAATTTTGGTAATACCCGTTCAGATAGAAAACAACTCAGGTAGAAGACTTGGGGAATTAGAGCTGCTGATTTATATCACATATAAAACCCTGGCCACTGTCTGGTTACGCATGCAGAAACATTCAGAGACATAAGCCCTCCTGCAACTGAGGAAAAGGCCTTTACTGAACTCTTCCATTAAATATTCTGCAAATGCCCAGTCTGGTGCCTTCGTGCTGCTACAGCCAAAGCCAGGGCATCTGCTGACCCGTTGCAGCTCCTGCTGTTCATTTCTGGCCAGATCTGAAGCCTCTGAACCCAGCCAGATGATGCTTATAACACAGCAAATCAACAGAAAACATCACGACAACTATCGACCTCTTGCTCTGCTGAGACACCCCAGACTAAAGGAAACCCAAATTCCCCTTTGCTGCCTCAAATTTTCCCATCCTGAACCAGCTGCAGACCCACATGCTCGCTGTGGCCCACCAGCACAGGAGGGAGGTGGGTGCCTCGTGCCCCGAGACACAGGGCGAGGGTGCCCCAGTGCTGTGCACCCCATTGGGTGCTTGTGGCACCTCTGCCCGGAACATCCCACACTTGCTCTACACCGGAGGCGAAATGGCATTGCACCCCACGCTTGGCCCCGCTCGAGTCCTCGCCGTGGAGCGACAGAGCCGCCCTTGCGCTTACCTTGCCCAGACACGTGTGTCTTGGGGACAGGCCGCCTCGGAGGATGGCAGAGGGAAGTTGGCAGGCAGTGGGTCCCCGAGCAGCCCCTGCGAGCGGGTGCGCTGCTCCCCACCACTCGCAGCAACGCAGCGGGCACCCGGCAAACGCTTGGCTTTGGCACGGCGCTTCTCAGGCAGTTGCTCAGATGAGGGCAATGAGCTGTGAAGCTGCTCCCAGCCTCGGCGTTACCATCTCGCCAGCCACGCAGTCCAAGGAAAAAACATCGCCTTCAAGCACTAGCGTCATCTCCATCGAGTGCGTAGGGTTGTCTGTCTGGGAATGGCATTACATACCAGACCGGGATACGCTCCGGGTTTAACACTGACACCTTCTTCTCCCAAAAGAAAACGAGGACCCAAAAGAATAACATGCAACACAGCTGGAAAACAGGGAGGACCGCATTGAAAGATGCTTCTGGGTCAGGGCTGTGCCGCTTACCCGGTTCAACAGCACCATCTCCTGGGTGGCCTCGGCTACTCCGCCTGGCTGCCGGCACCTCACCCCCCCTAGAGCTCCCTCCCCAAGGAGACCCTCTGCAATCCTTCTCTGGAACCCCCTAAAATTTTTAGTTTATTTGCTTTCCTTTCAGGCAGTACCAGTCTTCTTGCATCTGTTTCCTTTAACGTATTTTTGCTTGTCTCTCATGGAGCATCACAGACAGATGAGTAAATACATGAAATACTGAAGAGTCCTAGATTCTGTATATTTTTAAAATCAGCAGTACAAGACATTCTTGAATACCAGCCCTAAAAATGATCTCTTCCAAGCTGTGAAGGTTTGAATATATACCCAGTCTCCACGGACCACATCCTTTTTGAAGTAATCACTGCTTCTCAGAGAATACTTAATTTTTCTTTAAGCAAAAAAAACCCCAAAGCAAAACATAACCCCAAACCAAAACTAAAACACCCCACCTAAATCTACCTGAGGAGCTGTTTAGATTTTAGACAGGCAAAATGGTGGATAAAATCAGAAACATTAGGTTTCATAGTATAACCATTCAGCAGGGAAATCTTGTCCGACAAGTAGTATTTCAAAGATACTCATTGTAGTGTGTGTTCGAAAGCTCTAAAATGCTTGTTGAGATACCCCTGTAAAAGCATGTGTTTTTCACTCACTAGATCACAGGTTTAAGGCTAAAGGCTCCAAAACTTCATTCTTTCTATAGCTGCTATAGTACAAGCAGCAAATCACTTCCCTGTATTTCAGATTATATTAGTCTGCAGAATGAAGATTTGAGTGCCCCACTTCACTGTTTTGAGACTAAATCATACATAAAATCCTTCAGGCTTTGAAGAATGTGCTTATATAACAAGCAAAAAAAGTGTAATTCAATGATTTTTTTTTCTAATTCAACACTCCTCCAAAGCCCCTTTTTAACTCAATTCACTGTTAAATGCCAAGTAAAATTTTACAGAAGCTCATCTTTAAAGATTCTAAGTAAGCTCCCTGTGCAAGGTTTACATCAGAAGGGACCACATATAACTACAAAAACACAGAAAAACTTGCCACGATCTCAGCATATGTGTAGGAGCAGTATCATGGCTTTTTATGTGTAACAGCTGCAACAACTGAAAAAAAAAAAAAAGCATTGTCCCTCTGTTGTTTGCTAGAATTAACCACTTTAATTGGCAAAGCTGTTTGAAAATTAATATTGCATTTGGGCCTTGGATTCTTTTGGATTCTTGTAGAGTTCAAGAGCCTTAGGGCAGCGAGGAGGGTGTGCAGCGAGCTCACTACCCTGGACTTCAGGAGAACAGACTTTGGCCTCTTCATGAATCTGCTTGACAGAGTAGCATGGGATAAAGCCCTGGAGGGAGGAGGGGCCCAAGAAAGCTGGTTGGTGTTCAAGAATCACCTCCTCCCAGCTCAGGAGCGATGCATCCTGACAAAGAGGAAGTCAGGTAAGAGCACCAGGAGATGTGCATGGATGAACAAGTTGCTCCTGGACAAACTCGAACACAAAAAGGAAACCTACAGAGAGGGTGGAAGCAAGGACAGGTAGCCTTGTCAGAGAAATTGTCTGAGCAGCCAGGGATCAGGTTAGGAAAGATAAAGCCCTGACAGAATTAAATCTGGCCAGGAAGGTCAAAGACAACAAGAAAGGCTTCTATAGGTACATTGGTGTTAAAAGGCAGACTAGGGAAAGGAAGGAAGGAAAAAGGAGACTTGGTTACCTGGAATATGGAGAAGGCTGAGGTACTCAATGACTTTTTTGCCTCAGTCTTCACCACCAAGGGCTCCAGCCACACCGTGCAAGGCACAGAAGGCAAAGGATTGGGAGAATGAAGAACTGCCCATTGTAGAAGATCATGTTCAAGACCACTTAAGGAATCTGAAGGTGCCCAAACCCCCTGATGAGATGCATCCACAGGCCCTGAGAGAACTGGCAGATGAAGTGGTTAAGCCACTATCCATCATATTTGAGAAGCCATAGCAGTTCGGTGAAGTTCCCACTGAGCGGAAAAGGGGAAACATATTCCCCATTTTTAAAAAGGGAAATAAATAGGACCCAGGGAACTACAGGCCAGACAGTCTCACCTCTGTGCCTGGGAAGATCATGGAGCAGATCCTCCTGGAAACTACACTAGGGCACATGGAAAATAAAGGAGGTGATTGGTGACAGCCAACAAGGCTTCACTAAGGGCAAATCATGCCTGACAAATTTGGTGGCCTTCTACAATGCAGTTACAGCACTGGTGGATAAGGGAAGAGCAACTGATGTCATCTACCTGGACTTGTGCAAAGCTTCTGACACTGTCCTGCATGACATTCTTGTCTCTAAATTGGAGAGACATGGATTTGCTGGATGGACCACTTGGTGGATAAGGAATTGGCTGGATGGACACATTCAAAGAGTTGCCGTCAACAACTTGATATCCAAGTGGAGAATCATGATAAGTGGCATTCCTCAGGGTTTGGTATTGTGAACAGCACTGTTTAACATCTTTGTGGGTGACATGGACAGTGGGATTGAGTGCACCCTCAGCAAATTTGCTTACGACACCAAGGTGTGTGGTGTGGTTGACACGCTGGAGGGAAGGGATGTACCATTCAGAGGGACCTTAACAGGCTTGAGAGGTGGACCTGTGAAAACCTCAGGAAGTTCAACAAGGCCAAGGGCAAGGTCCTGCACATGGGTCGGGGCAATCCCAAGCACAAATACAGGCTGAACAATGAGTGGATTGAGAGCAGCACTGAGGAGAAGGACTTGCAGGTATTAGTGGATGGAAAACTGACTCTGAGCCAGCAATGTGTGCTCGCAGCCCAGAAAGCCAACCGTATCCTGGGCTGCATCAGGAGAAGTGTGACCAGCAGGTCGAGGGAGGTGATTGTCCCCCTCTACTCCGCTCTCATGAGACCCCACCTGCAGTGCTGTGTCCAGCTCTGGGGCCCCAAGAGTAAGAAAGACATGGAACTGCTTGAGCAGGTCCAGAGGAGGCCACAAAGATGATCAGGGGGCTGGAGCACTTCCCCTGTGAGGACAGGCTGAGAGAGTTGTGGTTGTTCAGCCTGGAGAAGAGAAGGCTCCAGGGAGACCTTATAGCAGCCTTCCAGTACTTAAAGGGGGCCTACAGGAAAGATGGAGAGGGACTCTTTGTTGGGGAGCGTAGAGGAGAGTAGGATGAGGGGTAATGGTTTTAAACTGAAAGAGGGTAGATTTAGATAGACAGAAGGAAGAAATTCTTTACTCTGAGCGTAGTGAGACACTGGAACAGGTTGCCCAGAGAAGTTGTAGCTGCCCCCTCCCTGGAAGTGTTCAAGGCCAGGTTGGACGGGGCTTTAAGCAAGCTGGTCTAGTGGAAGGTGTCCCTGCCCACGGCAGGGGGGTTGGAACTAGACGATCCCTTCCAACCCAAACCATTCTGTGATTCTTACGTCCTTACAAACCATCACCACCTGCACATATTTAAGGTAAACAAGGTACTTTGGAAATTACAGCGTGTATTTCAACAGCTAGAGAAAAGTTTCTAGTGACTCCCTTCATCTTTAAGGAAGTCTAGTTTGTTTATTTTCTCTGATTCCAAAGGTCTTAAAATATTAAAATCATCTGAGAATAAAAGTCACCCTTAAAAGCTTTTCTTCTTGAGAAGGGAGCACAAGCCAGCACCCTGCTGTCCTGCAATCATTTTTGCTGTCTGATTAAGAAGTGATCTTCAAAGCTGAAGTCATGAATGCTTGTTGATTATATACAACACCTTATGTTCCTCTCAGCCACAACCTACAACTACCACGAATTTTATACAGTATGATGGTCTTTCTAACTAAAATCTCCTTTGCTCCTGGCCTACTCCCTTACTTCCAGGGAAAGAAGGCATGTGCAAGAAGCTGGATGATAAATTTACAAATCCGAATATCTTCCCTCATTCCTAAATCAATCAGGACATATAAGATTATAATTCTGCTTTTGACACTTTTAGTACATCTTAAATCAGTTAAAGTCTGAACATAAAATGTGAATTTGGCATATACCTTTCAAAAATTTTTGAAAAAATGTTGAAAATAAAACTTGAGTCCACTTAGTTACTTCAGTCTTATTTTCTGTGCAACTAAAACCTGTTTTCCCTAAGAGATTATGTTAGGAAAGGCCTCAAGTAGTTAAATCAGTCAGGAGTTTCTACAGCCATGATCAGCAGTGCTTTAAGACAGAACTACTCAATGAAACAAGCAGCTTCTCAACAAAAAAGTCAAAACCAAATAATGAACAACAGCCTCTCCCAGAGCAGTGTTTTAATCTGAACCCTTTCAGCCAAAAAGCAAACTCAACCCACCACGCAGTACAATTAACAATCTAAAACCTTCCAACTCTCTTTGCCTTTCTTTATTGTCTTTCCATCTTTGCTCACAGACTCTTTAACAGTTAATGCATATCTTGCAACTAATGAGCTCTTCTTTCTTACATAATCCTATAATACGGATGTTGAAAAACCCTGTGTAAGAAGATCTGGTTTCTGCAGAAGGCATATGCAAACCAGATTAGACAGGGATTTATTGCTCACGCTGCCAGCTCTGCTTTTTAATATTGCCCTTCTTAGATGCAGGCACCGACAGGACCTTGATGGGATTGTTGGTGCTAGCTCAGGAGAGATTTTCCTTGCTACGATTCTTCGATTTCATGTTCCCACACCTGAGTGTTTTCCATGCACTTTGTCAGCATTAACAGACTCCTGGAAAAATCCTGCCAAAGATTTCTAGCCCACTTTTTAAAGAGAATCACAGAACTCAGTCAGAACATGAAAATAAGCCTCCATGTCAGACCCAAATAAAGGCACTTGAAATATTTCATGGCATTTAAGCTGTATAAACTTTTTTTTTTTTAGAGTAGACAAGCAATTAAGAATATTGACCACATTCAAACATTTGCTAGCAAAACGAAGGCAAGGAAGGGGTCATTAGGGCTGAGAAACACACTTACCGTGTAACCCAGCTCATTTTCTCAGGGAAACATCTTTTGGTTTAATTGATGTGAATTCTCCCAAATCAAAACTAGCAGCACAGTAAAAAGTGTTTGTAACCTGCTTCCTTCTGCTCCCCACCAGGACCAGTTCAAGAAGAGCAAAGAAACCCTGCCTCCTCTTTGGTGAAGGTTTAGAACAGCAGATCCATTTTGGAACACGAACACTCTCACTTGATAAATCAAACCACCTTGCTTTATATGTAAGAGGCGAGAAGTGTTAGAAGATGCAAAGGATTATCATAATTTATGATCTGGCAAATAGGGTGATCCACTCAGCTCAGCCTTTTACCACAGCAGCAGCACCAAGGGCATCCTCAGAATAAAATATAAAAAATCATAATGGTTTTCTGTTTGGCAAACATTCATAATACAATCCTACAATAGAGTAACTATCACAGATAATAGTTTACATGCATTCATCTCATTGTAAGCTCTCAGCAGTGCAATACAACCAAAGTGAGTCCAGAAGCATCTCACTGGAGGAGCAGCCAGCCACAACGCCTGCCCAGTACAACACTAAAACACAAATGACAGGAATGGCACTATGCAGTGTTTTGGAGCTGGCAGCACCATACAACAAACCTTGATCTGTAGAAGCCCTGCAGGTGGCAATGCTAATGCACAGCTCTGATGCCTGCCTTATTCTTACCTGAGCAGACCAAACTCAAGACCAGGCAGCTTTGCTTCTTTCTTCACCAAAGATGGCAAGGGCAGCTCCCCATCTTTGCTTTTGGCTGTCCTTCTCAGCAACTTCAGCCAGCCTTCCCAAGCCATGTTCCTGAGCAAAATTACCTCTCTGGTCTCCGTCTTATTGCAGAGTAACCAGGAAAAAACAAGCAGCGGTGCCAGTGTTTTTTCTTCATCATTCCCCTCTCCTCCTGTGACAAGCTGCTCCTCCTGGGGGGACAAAAGTCACCCTTTCCCCTGAAGAACCCTTGGCATCCTCCCAACCAGGGACTCCTCATAGATCTTTCCAGTGAGCACCAGCCCTCCACTACTAGCTCAGCACATCCACCAGTTATCACCCCAGACTCCAATATTATCAGTTGCCTTCCCTCATTGCCTAAGAGCTCGAGAAAAGCAGGTGTAAATCTCTCATCAATGAGAGGCATGATTTTTTCTCCAAAAAATCAGCTCATTTGCAGGAGCATCCTTCTTGAACTTGGAAGCACAATGCTGCCTTTTGCCTCTAGTTTAAGGGACAGCAAAAGCTGACAAGAAGAGTGCAGAATACTGCCCATCTTCTAAAACAATCAACTGAGAACTAGTTTCTCAGGGAAAACACTCTTAGTCAACTCCCAAAATAAGCCTCTTTGCGAGCATCTTTTTCAATTTAAGTAGATGGTGATTTTTCTGTTGCAGTTGGATTAACTTGAACATTTATATAGATGTAATATGCAAAACCACTGCTCGCACATACGGAGCCTGGAAAGATGTGGCTGGTATGGGACTGCAGGCAGTAGTCACACTTTATATTCCCACTCTTGTGGATCTGTGAACCAGACTTCGTGGTACCACTGTTGTTTTACTTGCTCAATCACAACGTACATTTCAAACAGGCAAAGGACTGCTATAAACACTACTATGTTATGCAAAATTTTAACCAAATAATTATCAACTGAGAAGTCTAAGGAGAATGAAGTTGAGAACACAGAAAAACTTTCATAGTTTTGGTAAAAGTAGGAACTCATGCTGGGAGAAAAATTTTGCTGCTTAGAGGAGAAAGATGACTTGACATGCTAAAGTTACCTTTATGTTAAACTACTAGCAGATGGTACTGAAAAATATTCAACTATCACAGAATAATAAAGAATAGAGCTCTATGAAACAGCAGATTTGGGCTTTTATTTTTTAATAGATTTATTTAGTAGTCAGCCTAAGAGTTAACCATTGAAGCAGAAAATAATTTAATCTTGTTACCTTATTCTTCATTTACTGTGTATATCCCTTTTAGTAGGTCTTTTGACACAAAAAACCAAAGACTTCTGAAATTCATTTATTTTTCTAAAAAATCATTTTACATTCAGAATGGCAAAAACTACTTGTGAAAGATTAGCCATAAGAAAGCTTACTTAATTTGAATTCATAGAGAGGTAACGCTGAAATGCTCATAACTAACCTTCATCTACACCTAAAGTGCTGCATTTCATGAATGGGATGTGGTAAATGAACAAAGAAATCTTGCACTCGTATCTCCATGCCTAACAGCCACAAGTGACTGCCTCAGAGCACAACTTATTCATACTCAGTGGTCATTCAATCACCTCTGCTGGTACTGGGCAGCTGTCATGAACATGTGAATACACAGAGAACCTACACACTCTATTTAATCCTGGTGATGCTGACTGCATTAAAACTATACAGTAACCAGTTTGGCAAATTCTGTGGAGAATGTACCAGTATAGTTTCTCCACTGGACAGCTTGCTCAAGTGGACAGGAGAGATTTAGAACTGGAACTTGCATCAAATCTCTCATCTACAAGTTCCAGTCCTGATTTCCTCTTCACTGACCAGTCATAATTTTTCCTTTCTCTAGAACACATTTTCTATCCTATGCAGTGGAAAACATTTTAGGTTTCAAATCAAAAGCAGTATCAGTTTCATTACTCATTTAAAATAAAGAGGAACTATTGTAGACAATCAACATAAAAGACAGTTTATTTCCAATCATTTGCCTAATTCACATGCAAACTGATTTATATTAATAAAAGTAAACTGCAGTTAGAAACAGGTTGGTTAGTTTTCAATCTTAGCAGTATTGCTGTACACCTGAAGCTACACTGGTTAACATAATTTGTTTTCACTTAGGGAAACATGCTTAGATAGCTACTGAAGCCTTCAGAGACTTTCCACAAAGAAGCATTTATCTATTCAGTAGCCTCGCTGCTGCACTCATCTTATCTACATGAAACATGTCATCTGTTAATTCCATGTTTGAAGACCACATTCTTCAGAGCACAGCAGTCAGGAGAAAATAATTGGAAATACAATATAAAAAGATAACTTGGTGACTAGCAAATAATACAAGATTACAGTAGTAACTGAAGTATTCTCCTGTACTATTTCAAGCTAGAATACTGAAGCCTTAAACAATTCCCACATTTTAGCACTGACACAGAACTGCAATACACAAAGTACATAAGCAGGGGAAAAGCTGCTTTGCAAGAGGTAGAAAAGGTTTTATAAAATCTTTAGGCACAATTCTTAGCAATCTTTTAAAAGCCATCAGAAAGTTACAAAGTAATGATGACCATTATACATGTATTTGTACAAGTTTGTTTATTTTACCCTTTGGAATAAAAGTGTATTTCATGCACTCTCATATAAACTTTTTTCTCCCCTATTGTTTGAAGACTATTTTTCTCCTATATCGTATGTGATTACAGAAGTTTTACAGGCTCTCAGGAAGTCTTATCACGAGGAGTTATACAGAAAAACTGATGCACTACTACTAAATACTTTTTCAAGAAGAGCAAGGGAATGCAAACGCTGTCTGCGTAGGTTTGTGTATCAAAGAACAGAGAAACACACACACACAAATCCATAAAAATATTATTAGTTCTTTTTGTTTACTCCTAAGAGTAAGAAGAGACTGCTTTTAGAAGTGAACTTTTTCTTTTTTTAAACACAAATTTCCACAAATGTATGCTTTACAGTGCAGTGGTTATACTCAAATTTTCACAATATCCATAAATCAAAATACCAATATTACTACATTTACCATGAGCTAACAGATATTCACAGATAAATCTTAGTGTCAGTTCAAAAAGATGCCTTCTTTGAGCTAAAGTATGTAAGGCTTTACTGGTAGTAAGTTCTTATCGAAGATCTGCTTTATTCCCATCACAACATCTTTTTTTTTTTGCTCATTTTACTTTTTGTCTTGGTCTTTTTCTGCATCCAGAAGTGCTGAACGGATTCCTAGCTTCTTCAGCTCTTCTACAAGATCTCCATTCTGATGCATCTGGAGGAGTATATCACAGCCACCAACAAATTCACCATTGAGGTATACTTGTGGGATGGTCGGCCAGTTAGAATAGTTTTTTATTCCTGCATAAGAAAAAAAAAATATTTAAAAAGTATTAAATGTTTCCCCCCTCTACAAATAGTATGGTATTTTAAACAGAATACATTGCTTCCACCTGACAGCACTACTAATATTTTCATTTCTTTCCCATTGAGGCAAAAATTTATATAGATAACAGGAACACTATCAGAAAAACTACATTAAAGTTAGGTTTGGTTCTCACTCCAGCTCAAAGATGTGGGTTGAAAGATACAGAGTCAGCTCCTATACAGACTTCAAACAGAAGCTGGGAAAACATAGCGTCTCTTTTCCCTCCCAGGAAACAAGCAAATATGACTTTTCAATCAAAGAAATGAGAAGTATTGAAAAATATTAAGAACTGTTTACATTGTTTTCCTTTATATTTCCCAAAGGGACTTTAAAATATTTTATGTTCTTACTGAATTCATATGGTTATACTTACTACTGTAATTTCAATTGCAAGATACATTCACCCCTCTAGAAGCCTTACGAATTTCAAATTGCTTTATCTTTCATTGCCAGACCTTACAGCCCATGGGAGGGGCACAAAGGCTGAACTCTCTTTAAAAGTACTCATTAAACGGAACAGAGCTCAAGTCACAATTACGAAGTACAGAATTAAAGTTTAAAACTATACTTCATAGAAGACAAATGTAACACCATCCAAAAATATTAACTGATCAGCTGATATAAATTGAATCCCAACTTGCACTTTAAGACATCACACAAAAAATTATACAGAAGAATGATTATATCTATTTTGCCATTTTTTAAATGACCCTTCACACAAAGCCATTATTTCTGAAGCACAGGAAATAGTTACATTCTACACTGGCATGCTCTTACACCAAGTCCACTAGGACTTGCTTAGATACCAAGGTTTGAATTCAACATTTTTTATACATCTTCAACATGTAATGCCTGGAATTTTTCTACCAAAGGCATGAAAGCCCATATAGCAAATTTAAGACTACAGAGGAGAGAGGTGTCTTTTCAGATCATTAGAGCCCATTCACCTTGCAAGTCAACCCTCTAAACAAGCACCTGCAAGCTTTAGCATAGGCTGTGAAAGTACTAACAGCAAATATTAGACCTGTATAGCAGAAAACACAAGGGAACTTGCTTTCCCCTTAGAAAACATTTAACCTCTAAAGACTGTAAAGGTAAATCCCAAAATATTTGAGGTAAAAAAATAACCATATAAGCAAACTATGCTTGCTTTATTAGAACTTAAACTTTTTAAAAATAAATATGTATAAGTGCATAAATACACAATGGGATTATGATTTTAATGCACAAAAGATGAAATAGAGCTAATAATTCCCCTTAGTCAAATAACAGTGTGTTTAAAAAAAAATCCACTAAAATAATAGTAATCTAGAAAAAAAAATTTGTTGTGAAAAAAAAAGTGTTGCTAACTATGAAGTACAACATCAGCTAGGAGATTTTATTTTGACTTCAGATTTTGTGCATGGACAACCAATGCTTCGGAAGTCCAAAATAACAAGTTTAGCATGTAAATCAAGGACAAAGGGAACCCATAACCATTTAACCTAATCTCCAGCATCACCACCTGTAACTTCTTCCTTAGTATTTCATTAAAACCTTGATACAGTTTGCAGAAGTTATAAGCTTTGATGTCAACTTATGTTTAGCAGTACTTTTCTTAAACACACCTTGGCCTTTGAGCACTCAGAAGCGCTCAAACCGTACTAAAAATCTTTCAACCCTTAACACTTGCAATGAAAAACTGAGTGCCAACATTAAGACATGCTTAAGGATAACCCTACTCATAGGAGCCACTGTAGATACAAAATAGAGTTTTTGTTAAGGTATTGTAATGCTAAACATGAATTGAGAACCAAGGGCTCTGCATAAACCTACTCTAATAAGCATTCCAGGCTAATATTTACACCAATTATTCTTTCACTGAAATATTTTCTTCAAGGACCCAACTGCAAATACATACAAGCACTTAGAGTAGTTGTGACTCGAGCATCTCTCCAACTTCAAATAAAAATATAAATACAGTCAAGCTTAGTTGCTCTGTATGCTGCATTTCACATATTGGGCAAGCCTTTGTGCCAGGGCTCAACCAGATTACAAACTGAACTCCTCCTGAACTGGCTGACCAACTCCTAACTTAGTAGAGCAGTTACTGATACTATTTCAGTAGTGTTAAAGCAAATTAGCCTGGTCTATGCTTGCTGCACTTGGGATGCACTTCTGTGATGGATCCTTCGGCAGCACAGACACCCCAAGGGATCTCCTTCCCGCTCCCTGCAGGTTAACACTTCCCACTACGCTTCAGAAGCTGCAGATTCTGCTTTGAAGCACTGTTTGCTTTGTAAAACCACACTCCGCAGATCAGGTTTACAATCTCACAGCTGAGCTAGCACATTTTAAGGTGGCTGTGATACCAAAATCGGTGCAAACTGCTACTGAAAGGGGTACCTAGCACACTCCCACCCCATTTCCCCAAGTCTAGTTCCCAATTCTCAGCCTCTCTCTTGCCAGCATTAGCACTAATCAATGATGGGCCACATCAAAGAACTGACTCAAGCAACCACTCTCACTCCTACCACACTTTCTTCAGAAAAGCAACACATTTTCATGGAGATCATTAGTCCTGGTGCAAGCACGGTTGAGGGAAAGCTAGCCCAAGCGCAGGAGGAACGATCAGGACTACTTTCTCGGCAGCATCCCATACCTACGTAATGTAAAGCACCAGTGAAAATAATCTGAGTGTGAACTACCACAAGTTTAAACCGCTACTTTTCCAGTACACAGTCCCAAGCTTCTCTGCCACATTACTGGCCTGAACCAGCCTAATGCTGTGCATCAGCTCAGAGCAGGACCACTTGTGGTACAGCCAGCTTAGAGAAACTTGAATAACCATGGAATCAGTCCAAGAGAGAGCGCTGAGGTCTCTTAAGCAAGCTTTAATAACAAAGGATCTGTGTCAGGGAAGCATATCCTCAAGCTCAAGTTCAGATAAATCACATGAAGTACCAATAACTATTTAGTTTCACAGATCTGAACGTGCTTTTAGGTGAAGAGACAAGCAGGGGAGTTGTTCTGGTTTTACAGCTTGCCATATTTCAGCGCAGGGCAAGTTTCAGCAGTTGAACAACCTGAAAATAAGCTGTTTCAGTAGATACAGGAAAGAAACCAACCATCACTTCAAACATGCCTGAACCACCATCTCTGCAAAGAGCCAACTCTTACTACACAGATGGTGTAAGCGTACATATATACAAACATTTATGTTCAGCTGAATACAAAGCTGGTGACCAGCTCACATATAGTAATCTCCTTGCAGATCAATCTTTAGTTGAACAGATGTATTAGATATTTTCACAGCTAAAGGCTCAGCATACCCTCGCTAACCCCACATGCATGCATTGCAGATTATATTCACATAGAGGGCTTCGGAAAGCATCACACGCTGCACATCTAACATTTCAGCACCTGAGAGCAGCTCCCAGAGGAGACTAAGAGGCAGCCACTGCTGAATCACGCTTGGCAACTTGCAGAGCTACAGCTTCCAGCAGCCCTGTCCTCTCTGTCAGACTGCTACCCACAGAAGCAGGCACATACTGGCTTTTTAGGATGCAGCAGGTAATACAGTTGGAAGCAACTGACAGCCGGCTGGCCTTGAAAGCAGCGGTGTCATTCCCCAACTCTTCACTTCAAGACTCCATCCCTGGTGCTGGCTCTGGCACTCATCTCACAGTACAACAAGCTAGTTTAACTTGCACACCCAGTGATCAAGTTAAAAAAATCGAGCTGGCTCTCCATGCAGTCAGACAAGTGCCAAAGCTGGTGCATGGAAGGGAACAGAACAACTTCTTTAAGCACCTGAGAACCAGCTGAGTATTTTGCAAGTGTAAGCTCTGTTACTGCATTCAGCGCCCGTTAGCCAAACACAACTATTAACTTCAATTTAAAGCTCAGGTAGCCAGGAAGGCAATAACCTCTCAGATCACCTAGCACAACCCAGAGGTCACATGGAGGAAACAGGTATGCTCAGAAGGAAGATGTTCCTGTTACATAAGAAGAAAATACTATATATTCACATAATCAAGTCCCCAGAGATTGCAAGTGACAAACGCGTTGCCTGTTCAAGGGCTCACAAAAGCCCTCTCAACCAAAAGTGAAATGCTGAGAGTTTGATGTCAAGGTTTTTGTTTTCTTTTTTTAGTTTACGAGTTTGCTCTAGTAAATGGTAAGATTATTCAATTTATATATGTAAATGAAGTTTAGAAAACTACCATGATTTGCTCATCTGCCAAAGGCAGTAGAGGATTTACTTGAACAAAACCAACATTCATTAACAAAGAATGTCATCACACCCAAATTCCAATATTTAAGTTTTTACACCATACCTACTACTATACCTGTGAACTGAAAAGCGAGCAAGGATTGGAAAAATCCACCTTTTGGCTAAAAGCTAATGAAAAACTGAACTAGTCAGATGACATCAAAAACACAGGAGAAGGAAGTCACCCGATACGTGCCAGCATGTGGCTTTAAAGCACATTTTAGTGTATTCCGGACAAGAACTGTTAATGCCATGCACCTTCATGACAAATTACTATGTACTTTTATCTTTTTGTTTTAGAACTTTCTCAAATAACCACATAACACTTTAACAGTCAGTGATGCACATCAAGGAGGGGAAAAAAGAAATAAAAGCATTACAAGAACAGAGTATAACTTTCTACAATTGGCAAAAAACCTTACAGAGAGTAGTTCCTACCACTTGAGCAGTAACAGTGAAACTATTACTAAATATTTCTTGTGCAAGTGATTAGCATAGCTTTGTACTTTATCAAGAGAGCACCAGCAGGCAGTGCCAGCAGGGAATGCAGTGGTACAAGTCCAAGCCATTAAGTTTCACCATACTGTTCACAGAGAACAAAAATATCTGACTAGATAATGAAGTATCTTAGGAGTCTTTTAATGCAGCTTTGTATCTATTAATTAGGCAAGGCAGCATGGCACAAAAAGCCCGATCTCCAGGAGTTACCCCATAAGCATAACTGTCTTCTGCAGATAACCAAGTCACTCTCGAACACAGTAAGGGTTGGACACAGTAAGGGTTACAGAAATCAAACGGGGACGTCCAGGCAAAGTAACCTCAATAGCTCATCTCTGCGATACACTTCAAATCCCTCAAACCCCGGGCTGTAGGCCTGCTTATAAACCAAACCAAAAACCCGAGAGAGCAAGCAAAGGCGAGTTACACCTGCGAGAAGCAAGCAGGGCTGCCAGACGGGCTGGGCGGGGTGCTGCAACCACCCGCCGGGACCCCAGCGGCGTTGAGGCAACCCCGACCTCCCAGGAGGGTCACGCACACCGGAGCCTCCCGAGGGTCTTTCCGACCAGGAAACGGGTACCTCGGGGGCCTGGCTCTGCGCCGGAACAGCGGCGTTTCACAAGGGGAACCCCGGGACCGGCTCGAGCTCTGTGCAAGCTCCGCCGTGGGGTAGGCGGCGCCCAAAGGGGAACCCCGGCAACAGTCGCGCCCGGCCCCGGCCGCAGCCCTGGCCCCGGCCCGCCGCTGACCTTGGCGGAGGTCGGGGTCCTGCAGGACATCGTGGGCGCGGTAGTCCTCCACGCCGTGCAGGCGCAGGATCTGCACGACGGCGTTGCTGAAGCCGCAGAGCGGCTGCGCCGGGCTGCCCTTCATGAACACCACCACCGGGTGCTCCCGCACCAGCCGCTCCACGGCCTCCCGCGACCCCGAGCCGCCACCGCTCTGGGCCCCGCCGCCCTCGGCGTCCCCGGTGGCCGCCTGGCTCAGCGGCCGCCCGGCCCGGCCCCGCGCGGCGGCGGCACCCAACCGCCAGGCCGCACGCACCACCCCGCTCATACTGCCCCGGCCGCCCACCCGCGCTCACTGCTGGGCCCCGCCGTACTCCGCCGGCCCCAAGGCAGCACCGACCGCCTATTGGTGGAGAGCAGGAAAGGTCACGGGGGAGCTTCTCCTCCACATAGGCGTAGTCACCCGCCAATCAGCACCAACAGCCAGTAGCGTGAAGATACAACAAGCCTTGTCCCACCCAGCAACCCTGAGGCTTTCCTATTTGCGGAGGGAACGGGGCCGCTGCAGTTTCATTGGGAAGAGCAGCTATCAATCTACTATGATTTGGTTAATCCCCGCCCTCTGGGCCGACGCGATTGGTCAGGCTTCCCCGGTGCAGCGTGTTCCTCGGGAAGCCCTGGGGGTGCGTGATTAGTGTGGAGCTTCTTCCGCTTCCGGGTAGCGTGAGGCGCTCGTGGTAGCAGGGCCTGGCGCGCCTCGGCCGCCTTCCGCCTGTCCGGCGGCGGGGGATGGATGTGCTGCTCTTCCTCGCCCAGCCGCGGGGCGCGGAGCCGCCCGCTTTCCCTATGCTTCCACCGCCGATTCCGCGGGGTGGCTGGGGCGCAGGCCTAGCGGCGCGGCGAAGAAGGGAGGGCAACACAGCAGGGAGTCCGGCCGGGCGGCCGCCGCCGTGCTCAGCCGCTCCCTTCGGACCGGGCGTGCGGGCGGTGGCCCTTCGCGGAGCCGTGAGGGTGGTGCAGGGACGGGGGCTGTGGTGGAGCCGGGGGATGCGCCGACGGGCTGTTGCCCCCGGGGTGGGGTTTGGGTTTAATCCCGACGGCCCTTTGGTGGTGCAGGTTGTGGTGGAGCGCCCTGGGGCTGGGGGGCGAGCCAGGAGTCACAACCCTGTTAACGACTAAATGAAATCCGGGGAGAACGGGGCTGCGGAGGGGCAGGCCGCCCCGGTGGGTCGGCTGCCTGTGCTGAGTGAAGCCCTGCGGTGGTGAAGCGTGTTCAGGTGTGCGAGTTGCAGCGGTGGACGGTGGAAGTGTGTCCTCAAAAGAGCAGCGCCGTGGAGTCGGCGCCTTTTGTCACCGGAGGCAGCGGGGGAGGCAGCGGAGGCGCTGTGTGGGCAGCTGACAAAGCGCCGGATGGGCCTGTCTCCGTGGTAGCTTTGGCTGTAGCTATTTGGATTCACTTGCTGGGTTTTGGTTGAGTTTTAATGGAATGAAGCAGGCGGTTTATATCACTAAGAAATTAGCAGTTCTTTTGCATGCTCTTGCTGGGAGAGGAGACCCGAGTCACCGGTAGTTTTGCACAGCTTGGTCTGTCACTGGAGGAGCTGGCGGGGGTGGCAGCAAGATAGAGAGGTGGGAGCGAGATGGGGCTGGCTGCCTGCCTGTGCGGGGGGCTGGTTCAGCTGGTGCTGGGAGACGCGCAAAGCTGCCCGGCATCAGCCAGGGAAGCGCGGAATTTGGAACATGTCCTGCAAGCGGCCGTGTGTGCAGCCAGCTTTGTTTGAGCTCCTGGGCAGACGCCGGTTTCTTTCCAAGAACTTGGAGCAGAGCGTGGAGGTCTCCTACAGCAGCCGGGTCCATCCTGTAAGTAGAATAAAACGTTGAAAAGTTTTCCTCTGTACTAAACCATTCTCTCACAAATAACAAATCAAAGTGAAAATCCGAGTATTAATTTATATTGCAGCTCTAGCATCTGGAGTTTTGGTATATTAATGGCCATTTGTATTACTCGCATTTGTAGAGAAAAGAATTTTTTTCCACCGAGTACCACTCACGTGAGAGCTTCACAATCAACACCAGCTTGTTTTCAGCATTCAGAAGACTATTTGCTAGTTCCTGATTTTTGTGGAATCGAGCTGATGCTTGAGTGACAACTCGTTTTTCATTTTCTGTGAAACAACCTTCAGGCATCACTTATGTTGCCTTTTACTTAAATGCAATTAGAACACATTCCAAAGGCAATTGTGGCAAACTTGCTGTTTGTCATCTATGTGAATAGCTTATGAATAGAAAAGTGTTGCTGCAGTGTTTGAAAGTATATATATTTATGAAGAAATACTTTCTATTATGAATCTGAAGGCAAAGTTCACATACTGTATTGTTGATGAACATTGTGCATTTTGTGTGTGCGTATGTTTTGTTTCAACAGAACATGAAGCCAAGCATAGTCATGCTGATCAAGACACAGAAAAGTTACTGGTTTCTGTGTTGTGATTAACATGGTGCAAGGTTGTGCAATATGAAAAAAAATAGTGTCCAGTTCATGCTAGATAAAACGTCAGTAAATTCTGCAAAGCAAAAATATGTTTTTCAATTTGTTGAACTGGTACAATATACAGAGGCAGAGGCTTAACAGGTGTTAAGTGTAATAGCCCAAGTGGTCTAGTTTGTCATTTTAATCTATCAGAAAGACTCCTGCCACTTTAAGATCCTGGGGAGTCAGAGGAGAATTAAATGAAAATTGAGTAAAAAGAAAGAGAGCTTTCTAAAAGGCAACTAAATGTTGTCTTTCAAAAAAATGTTGGGCTATGAATGGAACTATGTATTTGCCTTCCTAAATTCCATTCTAGCTGTTTTTACAAGGGGATTAGAAATTGTAAGTGAAATACGAACATCAACCTGAAGTGTAATAAACCCTTGTGAGGATATGCTCCTTCCAGAATAACACAACCAAGTTGTAGTTTAATCCTCTGTAGTCCAAGAGATGCCCTTGGTTGGTAGTACTCTGGGCATACCAGGCTTGCAGAGAGAGCAGCTGTGTGAGGAAGCCGAGGCATGCCTGTAAGAGTTGCAGCAGCAACATGCGCAATATTCCTCTAACAGTTACGATTCTGTTGCCACGGAGATAATGACTTATCCCATGTCATTATTGATCTATCAACAGTAAGAGCAATTTTGCAGTCTGATATTGTTTAGCAAATAGAGTAACATCTGCTGAACACTGTAAAACTGCTATACATGTTAGCTTCTCTGAAGTCTGTGTATGGGGTTAAATAAAAGTACCTGAATTTGTAGTTATTCGCTGTAGTTTTCTGAGATAATATCAGTTTAACAGAATGCTTTTTAATAATTAGTATGGTCAGATGCTTTTGAATTATGCAGTACGCAGCACAGTGGATAAACACTTTTCCCTACTGGTAAGACTTAGAAAAATTAGTCCATATACACTCTAGAAACAGAGATTTGTTACGTGGTCTAGTCTTCTATCAGTCTAAGTGAAACTTCTTGTATTTTCCAGATAATGATTTAAATCATCTGTTCAGAAGAAATATTAATGGGACTCCCATAAGACTCCTGACATTTTGCTGATGTTCGTGATAGAAGGAAGACCTATCACCTCATTTTGAAATCAGTAATAAAAGCGCCACTATTCAAACTGCAGGGCTTAAATGCGAACAGTCACAAATTAGGTTACTTCCAGGCATTCTGCTGCTGAACAGAATTACTAGTTATGAATGGGTGGTTTGAGGTCCTTATACAGTGCATCAGTAGGTAGATACCTAAGAATGATACTGTCAACAGAAAGTTTTTTATTTGTTTTGTTTTTAAAAAGGGGAGGGCTAAATTAGCTGGTGAGAAAGATAAGAAGAAAAGTCTCATTTCAGCTTATTGTAACAGGACACCTCTTCATGTCCAAGTCAGAGATCTGTGTGTCTTTCTGACTTGCGATAGTGCCTGGAAATGAAGTCCCTTATTGTGCCTTAACAATTGAGCTCTACTTAGGTGGTTTTATTGTTATCATGAAGCTTTTTAGTGGGATGACTTGAGCTCCAGCCGTTCTGCATGCTAGGTAAATAATTTCAGCGTACCATCAAAGCAACATCTGGCAGTGTCAGCATATCCTCAGTTTTGAGAGTATTAAGAATACTTAAAATATACCTACAGTTCTGGACTGCACCGTTGAAGTTTGCGTGGGATGCCTAAATTGTAAACACTGAAGAAGTGTGTGTGAAAAGTTCCTGGTTATTTTGACGATGTGCTAGTTTGAAAAAGTTGTGCAACAAGCAGCAGAAATGTGGAAGTGCTATGAGAGTTTTACTGGTATAGAAACTCAGGCCCCATGGAAAATTGACATTTTGGAATCTGAACTGTATCTAACTTCCTGGTTTGGATCGAAGCTGGAGACCTATAAGCAAGCTTGTTTCTGAACTAGATGGGTAATTAAATAATATTTATGGATTTATAGCACATTTCCAAGAGGGTGTTTGTGTTAGCTTTAAAATTCAACAGTCCATTTGACTTAATGACAGAGGCGAAGAATATGTACGAAATGACCGAAGTCAGTTTAACTGATGGGTGATCTGCATGATCTAAGGCAGTGTTCTGACTTAGATGGTGTAAGGATGCCTTTGGCAGAGAGAGGTCCTGCTAATCAAAGGAGAAATGTCTGAGCCCCACATATAACAAATAGAATGGAAGATCATGTTCAGGCTTGAATGTGGACCTTTAAACAAGACACTTTTAGACTTCAAGCTTGCTGCTTAATGCCACTGATCTCAATATATGCCTCTTTGTAGTAACACGCTGTGAATTGTGAAGCTGCCCTGGAGCAAGGCTGTGTAGTATGACCTTTGTAATAGAGGAGTAGAATTATTCTTTGGGATAAGCAAGCTTATTGCAGCCATTCTGCTTGCTCAAGAGTCTGTTAGGCCCTTGTTCCTTATTTGCAGATTGTAGTGGTCCTTGAGTCTTTCAGTGCTGCAGAAGAAGCATAATTGTATGTACATCTAACTTATATGAAGAGCTGAGAAATGTTACCTCTCATGAGAACACGTCTTGCCTCTTTTCACCTATGAGTTACGAACACCATGATCTTTCATGGGCCTGAAATAAGACTGGGCAGACTCAGGAAAGTAAAATTGATCTGCTGAATACAAAGATACTGTTACTGGATCAAGTGTTGAGGAATAGGAAGCTAGGGAGTAGGATTATAGCTATATACATGTCCTGTTCTTTGCTTCCTGTGTTTTTTGACCAGTGTTGCAGAAACAGGGTCCTGGGCTCTGAGTTTCTGATTTAACTTGGTGTGGTAATTCCTACAAATTGTAATTTACTTAAAATGCTGGAAATGTCATGCCTGTGGGAGGACCCCGGGGCCCCCAGTGCCCGTACGGAGGATTCCTGTGCCGCCGGTCAGTTCCCCCCGCCGTGCTGTGGGTGCAGCTGTGGGTGCAGCTCCCGGGGCTTCAGGAAGGGGCAGGTGCCGCCGGGCCCCAAAAGCGCCCGCGGGCGGGTACTTCGTGTCCGCGAGGGGGCGCTGCCCGTCCCGCGTTGGGCGCTTGGCTAAAATGGCGGGCTCTGGGCACGGGCTGCTTGTTGCCGCCGAGAGCGACTACCTCTGTTCTTGTTCAGCGCTTTTGAATTCCCTTACCTCTTCTCTATAAAGTTAAAAAAAAAATTACAGTAAGGTAATTTTCTGTGTCATTTCGAGAAATGCAACTTGTGTTACAAAAGCTCGCCTCAGCACTGGCCATTTGATCTCTGTGGCAGAAGATGGACAGTACCAGCTGTGAGTTTCAAATGTATGAGATATTCTCCAAGTAAAACTTCAAGAGTTTTGCACGCATCACTGTATTTGTAAACTAGATGTAATTGTTATGGATAATCTTAATTAAAATTTTTATTAAATCCTAGTATTTTTAAACTTGGTACTGCAGTATTTCAATAAAGATTTTATTTTTTTCATCATGCACCCTTTAGTGTTTCAGTTTTTTCTAGGAATGTGTGTACACATTTTAAGACATTTTTAAGTTCTCATAATATTCCTTTGAAAAGGAGCTATAGTCTAGCCAGTGCTATGACCCTAAATCATATGAATTGTTGTTGCTTAATCTTTGACAAATCTGTATTAAAGTAATTCTGCGCAGCCTGGAAGCTTTTTGTTAAAACATTAGTCTTCAGTTGCTAGTGTTAACAGTGTAATTTTATATTACATGTAATATAAATAAGCTGTCATTACTGTAATAATGTTGAGGGTAATTCTCAGCTATGTACTGGATGCTTGTTGAAGTGCAGAAGCAATACTTTAAAGCAGGGATGAAGAAAAGCTTAAGCGAGTACCTAAACTAAAATTAATCATTGCAATCAGTGATATTTGTTGTAAAAAGTGTTGAGCGGAATAAAATGACCCTCATCTTGTTTATATCTTTTCATATGGATTGAAGCCTTCAAGTTTTTATGACAATTGGAGTTGTTTTGACTAAAATTTCCCACAGGAGTTGTGCAATGGTTTATGCTTTGCTAAAGAGACCTTGAATTTGGATGAGGCAGATGTAAAGTGTGATGCTTCTTAGCAGACCTTTGACAGGAATGTGCATGGAAATCTGCCCATGTTTGGCAGTGGTATCAGGTTCTGCAAACTCTTATTTGTATACGTGCAAACTAAATTGAGCTAAAAATCTGTTGTTTTTTTCCCCACTGTATGTGACACTGTCCCTGTATTTCTGAATTTTTGTGGGCTGGGCTAGAGTCTGTTTCCAGTAATGAAAGTAAGGAGACAGTGTACAAAGGTGTGGAAAGCTGGGACTCAGGCAGAGGGGAACTGTACTTCTCATCTGATGCAGATATCCTGGAGATGGAGAGGACAGTGTCTTCTTTCCAAGCCGATTCCATTCATTGCCTTTCTCCCTTCAGAGTGGGGAGATTCTCAAACCAGATGTGTAACTTGACAAGGGACACTGGGAGCATGGAGGTGAGAGGGATTTGGATTGACTAGGAACCTGGGTAAGGCTGTGGCAACTAGGTCTGATGGCAGAGGCAGCAGAAACTGCTGGGGCAGTGCTCAATAAAGTTAGGAATGGGAGTTCTAGGTAAAAAAATAATAAATTGGGTTCTGCTATGAACAAGATGGAGGGGGATAGGACTGAAAGGGCCAAAGTTGAGTGGCACATGCAAAACAGGCTTTCCCAAGAGCACCTCAAAGCTTTTAGGTGAGAATCCAGTAGCAGCATGTCTCAGCCTTCTGTGCTACTGGTCGGTCACCTTAGTGGCCACCTTATGGTGCCGAATAACTAGCTTGCCATTTTTCAGTCCCTCTCTGCATAAGTTACCAGAGTCACATTCTGGCCCAAGATGCTTTGTGCAAGGATCAATGTGAATTTGTGTTGTGAAGATACTTGCTGATTGACTTCTAAGGATATAATCACGGATGCAGGTTGTTAAAGGAATATTCTTAAAGTTGCAAAGTCAGATACTTAAGAAATGTTAAATTTAGCTGAGCAACTTTCAAAAGCATATGCTTGGGAGGTCAAGCCAGGGTTTTCATGACATCTTTTTTCCACAGAAATCCTACATATCCGATGCATAGGCATTGGTTTTCTTGGTGTGCCCTGAGGTTCAAACAAAGGAAGGCTGCTTGCAGGAGGACAGTATGAAAGTCTTTAATATGCCCTCCATAGCTGGACATTATTTCAATCTCTGCTATGGAGGGAAACCTGGAAAATTGTTTAAAGCAGAGTCCTTTCTGGCATGGCTACATTGGTGCTGTTCCAGAACATCTAGTCTTTTTCCCCAAGCACCTTTGGACTCCCTAGCAAACTGCCTGCAGTTGGAGGTCTCTGGGTGCTACTGTACTGTAGTTAGTAAACCTTTTTTGGTCCACAGAGTGCACAGCATAAATCAATAATTGCATACAATCTGAGTCTTCCTCAGCTGCTGTCTTAAAAAAGATTAAAAATGATGCTTGTATGTAGGATTATTCATAAACCTAATTAATTTTAATACATTTATTTTAAGAAAAGTAGATTTTTTTTTTTTCCTGTTAAATAGAGTATAGATCATGCAAAACAGATACCTTTCATTTCAAAGTGTGGGGATGAACACATTTGGACTTGTCTTTATTCCTATACCATGGATGTCAAGTCTGTGTTCTTTAATTCCCTTTAAATAATCAAATTCTCATAGATTAATAACATGAAGATTTACAGGTAAGAAATAATATATGGTTCAGACTGTCTTTTTCATCGTTTGTAGGCTCGCATGAGGTTGACAAGTGGTATGTGCTCCATAAGTGCAGTGCTCCAAACCACACAAGCCTCACCAATCCCACTGCCTTATCTGGGGGGGAGACATGTTGTATGTACAAGCTTCTCTATTTCTATTTACAAGTGGAGAAACAATTATCTTCTTTTCCCTTTCCCCTTCCCCCCCCTCTCTTTTCTCAAAGACACTTCTATACTCTCCGCCAGTTTGCAGCCGCCTCCTATTTCCATGTTAACTTATCTTCCTAACTTAAATAGGCCACTGAGGGCTGTAAAGACACTTGGGAAGAGAGAACTATGCGGAATAGTGCACTTCAAAATGTATTGTGAGTAAGGTAGCTGAAAGCAGGGGAGATTTCTCAAAGAAACAAAGTAAATTCAATGTTTTGTTCTAGTTGCAAAATGTAGACAAGTTAGAAATTTTATTTCCTGCACAGCTGCTAACCTTGCTGATGTCTAGATGTTATAGACAACTTGCAGAAAAAAACCACCTCAAGTCACCCCAGGGGATGGGGGGCACAGAGAGCAAACAGTGTGGGACTTCATAGCCTGCTAGTGAAGATGCTCCTTGGGGAAAGGAGAGTTGTGTCTTGGGGTTCTGCTCCTACCCCATCTGTGCCTCTGACTTGGTCTGTGTTCAGTTGTTCTCAGGTTGCCACTTTTGCTTGAAGAATATTTTTAAAACCAAAATAATTATATTGGTACTCAGATACATAGTCCACTTTTTTCCATATAGAAGCAGTATAAAAAAAGCTTCCTTTTAATAAAGGCAACATAAGGACTTTCAGTGATGCAGATGCATCAGGAAAACCGCACCAGTGTAATTAAGTGTACAACCACCTTTTTCTATTGTTTTTCTGTTCAGTAGCTATGAAGTGATATTGCCTCCAAAGTTCCAGTCTGATCCCTTTATCAGCTTTTAACACCCTTAGCGTACTCTTTTGGATATTGAGTGTTTCTTATATTTAGGGAGAAAAGAAAAGCTTCCTGAGTGCTTTCCGGCTGTTAAAGATGTGTAGGCATCAGACTGAAAACAAGAGCAGAGCCTCTGAGAACCTGCAAAGAAAATAGGTAGAAGTAGTAATGATGCTCAGGAAAGGAAGTTGCTGCTTTGGTCTCGAGACAAAAAGTGTTTGATACCAGCATGGATAGTGAATGCTATTTATGAATGTTTTGATAGCGCTGGGAGGACTCCAGGATCATCAGTGACAACTGTTCCTTTAGAGCGTATGTTCCAAAGAATATGGTGTGAGTGAAGCAAGTGGTGTTTGCATGAAGAATCCCGATATGTCTAGTGTGTGTGATGCAGACAGTCTGGTTTGCTCATAAATAAATGGAGCAGTGCCTCAGCTGGTTTATACTGGCTTAACTCTCTTTGAATTCAGTGGACTTATGTCGGGTTTTGTCTGCTAACCTTGCTCCCACGTGCTTTTCAGTTAGGCTTGCTTCTATCAATTGCAGAAACTGCCGAGATCTGAGGCTTCTTCAGCAGTATCTTGCACCTAACAGAAAACTTGAAACAAATTTCCTCTGTTCCTAACTGCATAAGCTTACAGCAGTTCTGGGAGTGATATTGGGAGTAGTAAGTCTGGATTTAAATATCCTACGTGCTGAAGGCTCCTATTCTCAGAAAAGCATGTGGGTATAAAGGGCTTGATTTACAACAGTTGATTTAATGGATGTTGTTAACACTTCGTGTATTTAACATTGTGCAAACTCCATGTGACTGCAGTCTCCTGTGGTATTTGCTAACTTCCAGTTTGAAATAAAATTCTAAATTTAAAAGCTAATGAACAAGGGGCACCAACTACCCCTTTTCTTCTGTTTATATGGAAGCATACTGGCACAAAAAAAATCCAAAAATCAGTTAATTCAGAACTCTTCCTGTAGAATCTGTGCTTAAATTTCAGGTGTCCTTGGAGTGTTAAAATATCCAAGTCTGCCCAAGAGTTGGAACTCAGGTGAATAGTAAATGCTTAGCTATGGGAGAGTATTTGGGCCAGGGGTGTCAGAACTGATAGGGAGTACAAAGTCCCACTTCCCTGTGGAGGCAGTCGGTCTGTGCCCAGGATGTGGAGCTGAATTAGACAAAAGGTAAATTTTAAAATATGCAGCATGGAGAATGTGAAATGCCAGGTTAAGTCCAGATCATCTCCACAAGAATACAGAGCAGGAAGTTAACCTGGTTTACTGGTGTGATCCTTGCCCTAGTGCTCCTGAAGATACACCCGTTTTGACATTAACGTTTAGAGTTTATGGCTCTTCATTCCCCACTGACTGAGGAGAGAGTTCTGTCGCAACTCCTACCACCACCCACTGAAGCTTTCTGTTAAGCAATGTGCAACTTCTAGTAGCTATAAAACAACACAAAAAATAATCCCTGAGAAGCTCCAATGTTGAAACCTGTCATGCCAAAGACATATGTCACTGGTATGCTGCACAAAATGTTACTCTGCCAACAAATGCTGTTCTTCCCACCCCAAGACTGCCATGTGACTCATTATTTGAATAACAATTTTACATTGCTGTACCCAAGCAAACATAAAGAAAAACATCTTAATATCTTGTAATACTTGTTTGTCATTGGTTATGAGCATGAATAAATGGGCGTGTTACACTAATAAGAGAGAGCAGCTACCCTGCGGCATTATAAGTGCTGCTCTACTGCCCTAAAGATGTCATGCAGATCCTCCTGTGGAGTAAACTGTGCCAACACCATTGTTACTTTTGCAGTATTTGGTGCTTCCCACCCAGTCTCCTGGGTATTCTGCTCAGCACAGGAAGTGTCTGAAAATTCTGTACATGCACTGGCAAATAATCGTGGTTTGGTTTAGAGGCTGAGCCAACTGCTTCTAAAAATATATTCCTTTCTTCCAAGGAAAGAGAGCTAGAGCTGCTGCTCTTTCCTTTTCAGAAGCTCCTCCACCCTTCCACACTGCTTGCAGTCATTCTAACCTCTCCTTTGTTGTTTAGGTGTGGTGTGTGGGTTTTATATTGTTTGGGTAATGCACTAAATGCTCATTTACTTAATGCCTGCTGTTTGCCTGTGTATAGTGGTTTTCCTAACTCAGCATGTACAAAGCTGTTTGAGGTAGTAAAATCAGAGCTATGAAAGCCTCCACATAGGGAAGGGCAGAAGAACTTAATGCGAGCAAATTTTAGACACAGTGATGCATTGTCCAACACCAGCAAGCTTTCTGAATACAAATGGCTGTTTTTATTTTGGACTTAAAAGGTCTAGGTATACAAAGTAATTTCCTAGGGGGTGGTTTCATAAGGAATTAATTGCTGCCAGTGAGGGTTGCTGATATACCCACTGTGACGACTGAGCCAGTTTTCCCCATTCAAATTCATAGATAGATTTTTCAGTTCTCTACCATCTACCTATTCTAGACACATTCCTTTGGAGTCCAACCCTTTTGGGTTGCCTCCAGTTCCTCACACTGTTCCAAAGGTCATTAAGAGATAATCAGTTTGGAATTACTATGGGGCAAGAGCAGTTGTATAGGCATAGATTCAATTTTACGCACTGGTGATACAAACTTTACTCCAAGTAAATAGTCTGTCAAAATCATGCTAGTGAATAAATTAGATTTTCCAATTTAGATGATAGGCTTGTCCACAAACAGAAGAATACAACATTCACTTTCTCTCTCAGTGACACCTTAAAAGGTCATAGTCACCCCAAATGGTGCCAGTAACAGGATCCACCGTGGGCATTCTGAGCTTCAAGATCAGAACCAGCTATAAAAGTACCCCACCATCAAGTTCTGACAAAAACTCCACTTATCTTTTCTACTGCTGGTGAGGGATAGTGATTCCTGATGGTTTGGGAGCAATTTAAATACAGAGCTATTCCAGTTAAGGCTGTGTTGGCACATGGATGGCAGGCTACCCTGAATACCTGGCTGTGGGCAGAAGCGAGCCCATGAGGGCTCCCCTGGCTGATGCCGCCAGCTAACGCTATCGATGTGATCTGGCATTAGAGGGTAGAGAACTGTCGCCCCGGCCTCTCGCAGACTCTGGGAGCTCACCCTCTCTTCACTTCTGAACTACGTATCTCGAGGCTCTTGGCCGCAGTACTGTTATGTGTGGTCAAAGACTTTTATCGCAAATAGCCTGTTTTTCTGCTCATTAGGCAGATGAACCGCACAAGTTCCCAGCAGCAGAGGGCAGCAATATAACCTCTGCCAAAGTACATTTTCGTTTCTTGTGAAATAAAAACCTCTTTACGTGCTCATTCAGTTTGTTTACATTAAATTATTGTTCAAATATGAAGAAGCCGTTCATTCTTTCCTCCTTCCCTCCCTGTGGCTCAATGTACTGGCCTTGACGTGCTTGTAACTTTCTGATGCCACAGACGGAGCACAAGGCATTGATGACTCTTTGGCTTCTCTCGCTGGGCTACAGAACCGACGCTGTGGCTGGCAACACACCACCCCTGCTTTCCATAATAGCCTGAGCATATGCTGTAGACTTTTTGCTTAGATAGGTTAGAGGAAAGAGTCGCCTGAATCAGACTACAGTGGAAACAGGTTTTGTTTCCTAAATTCTTGGTTGTTTTTTTTTTTTTTTTTCTTTTTGGTCCAAAATGTCAGTTACAACACTTCCTGCATCCAGACGAGTTCCTGTCCGTACTAACTGCGAGGAGCTGGGGTTGTTTCGTTCACGTGTAACTGCTGAAATGCCGCCTTGCTGTCTGGGCATTCGGAAGAAACAGTAAGAGACCTCCCCACGTGTTGGCACGGATCGCTGGGGCTACCGGCACCTGTAAACACCGCCCGTGGTTTGTCGCCCATCTCCTGCTGTTTGGTGACTCTCACAGCTCCAAGTCCCCCAGAACGTGATATTGTGGGAAACAGCTTTTTCTCTTCTCCCGCATTTTACTCCGCTAGAAACAGCAGAGCGCCGGGGCTCACCCGGTGCCTGTGGCCGCCCGCCTGCCGCCGCGCCAGGACGGCCTGCAGCGCGCCGGGACGCCCCGCCCCGCCGGCCGGGCCAAGCCGGTGCCGGTGCCCGGTCCCGGGGCAGGGTCGGCACCTGCCCGCGCCCCGCTGCCCTCTGAGGGGCTCCGCTCACGGCAGCTCCTCGCAGGGCGGGACAGCGGCGCCGGCCGCGGCCCGGGTTACATAACGCCGCCCGCCGGGCCGCGGCGGTGAGGGCGGGCCCTCCGCGCAGCCCCCGGAGCGCCGGGGCCGGGCGGCCCCGCCGAGGGCGGGTGAGCGCCCGAGCGAGCGGCCGTAGTGCGGCGGGGGAAGAAGCACTCGGCCCCTCGGGCTGCCCGCGGGGGAGGCGGCGGCGGGTGCCGCGACGGTGAGTGGGCGCCAGCCGACGGGAAGGGGCCTGCGGCGCTGCCGGGGGCCTGTTGCCGTTGCTCGGGAAGCTGGGGAAGGCGGGGGGATAACGGGGAGACGGTGGCGCCCTGGGACTGCGGCGTCCCGTCCCGTCCCGCCGGGGAGGGAGGGCGGCGCGGCGCAGCGCACCGCAGGGGAGGCTCGGCTCGGCTGGGCTCGGCTCACTGACAGCCCGCCCGGCGCCCGGACCCGCCTCCCGTTGCTACCCCCCAGCCCCGGCCCGCGCCCCGCCGCCTCCGGGATCGGCGAGGCGGGGTGAAACGCCGCCAAGGCAGCGGGCGCTCGGCCCCGCCGCCCGCCCGCCCGCAGCCGCCGCCGCGCCTTGGCCGGTCCCCGAGCTGGCCGCCCCGGTGCCGTCCCCGCCGCGCAGGTTTGTGGTGCCGCCGCACGGTATAACGGTTGCAACGGGCACAGCAGGAGCGGAGGCAGGGCTTACCCCTGCCGGGGTAGCTCCCTGGGTAGTAGGAGAGTTCCCTATGTGCTACTCACGGATATACTAACGTCGCTGAAGTAATTGCAGCACACCTCCCTAAGTAATGTAAGCTAAACGGGTAAAACCTTTTAACTTCTTTTTAAAAAAATCGCATCTGTGAGTGAGTACCAGTCTGGTGGAAGCGTTCAACTGCATTCTGCAACTTTTCCTTCCCAGATGTCAGGCTCTTGCCAAAGCCGGTTGCTCAGCATTACCGTCAAATTTTTTCTTATCTCTGTCCCTACTGCCAGGACTCTACTGCAGTTTGCAAGCTCCTTGTTTCTGTTCTCCTTCCCCAGCTTCTCTCCCCTTCAAATCTATTAAGTGTATCCTAGCTCGGCTCTGATTCCCCTTAAGCCGGTCTGACCTTGTATCCCTTTTTCTTCCAAAACAGAAAGGTTCCCAGTTTTAATATGATAAGAGCTGCTACCCTTGTTTTTAGATTCCGTATGACTTATGTATGTAAACACCCCTACCCCAATGTGTAGTAAGGCTTCGGTTTCTCATACGCTTCTTTCCGCCATCTCTTTTATTCCCAAATCCTTATTGGTTTGACCTGTGTGAAGGTCTTTGTGCAGGCAAACTTTACGTCTTCGTCCAGGCAAACTTTATTCCTAGAAATAGTTCTACTCAAATAGGTTAACAGACTGAAATCTACAGGAATTATGAATGTATTCGTTTTGAAAATGATGGCTGCAAGACAATGCTTTTTTTTTTTTTTTTTTTTGCAAGTTCATCAGAGCAGGATGCCTGTCTTCTCCTTTGCCTCAAATCTAAGCCTGACTACCTTAAATCATTAATGAAAAAGACTATCACTATGATACTCTTACCAGCTCCTTGTTGCTGCTTTTGGATGTTACTTTTAAGCCCTTGGCATGCTGCGTGCCGTTTGAAAATCTTTGTACACAGTGGTTGTTTTCTGGGGAAAGAATTTAAAAAATGAAACAAAACTTTAAAAGCTGATTGGTTGCTTTCAAGCATGTTCCTTCTTTTTCTAAAAGTGTCTCAGAACTGTGGGTTGTTGAAATGCACATCAGCTCAGCACAGCCTCCGTGCTTGCCAAGTGTGTGAGCCAGTTGGATCTCAAGAAAATGTAACTCACTGCAGTCAGTCTTGTGGCGACTTTTATTTCAATAAGAAGCAAACATCTTTTGGTGAGTCACAGGGCATTGTTCCCTACAAACTAGCTGTCAGGAAGTGGAGTCTGACAAAGCTGATGGGCTCTCTATAAAAACAGTTTTCCCCTACACCCAGTGCTGTTTTCACATTCTTCATGAATGGTCAGATTCAGAGTCGTTTCAAATTCCCAAGGAAGGCAGAATGAGCTACCATTCGGGGTTGTGGTACCATGGTGCTTGTCCCTCTTCTTGTATTCCTTCTCCTGATAATTCCAGTTCTTTCCCTCAGCCATTTATTTCATTGCTCCTCCTTCCTCTCCCATCCTGGTCAAGGCTTTTACTGTGCTTCCAAGTCTTTTCCTGGTGCATATGTCCTCTGTGTGGCGTTCATGCATTGACCTCATTGAAAAGAGTGTCTAGCTTTTCCTCTTGTGTAAGCCGTTTTTCTGTGTCCCTCTCAAAATCATTCTGTGATTCCCAAATCATCCTGAAAACCTCTGTGTGCACTTGTGGATGGTGGGCCTCAGGATGTGGCTGTGCCTGCATCCACCTGACTTTGAAGAGCAATGCCACTGCCTGAGGGGATGCTCCAAACCTAGCACCTGCATCACAGCTTCAAGAAGATAACTAGCCTTCATCTTTGAGCATAGCTTCTGTTGGAAACAAGGCTTATGCCATACCTTTATATGTGTATGCACATGCATCTTGGTATTTGTCACTTAAATAGTAGCCATTTCCCAGTTTCAACTGAGCATGACATAAGGAGAACAGCTCCAAGGTAATTAAGTTCTTGCAAATTTTGTAGAAACAGACCAACAGGCAAAAGCAGGTCTAGAGTCAGACACTTGCCAATTTTCCCCAGTTTTTAGCTTAGTGACTGAGAGTGATGCATTCATATGTGACTGGCTCCATTTGGCAATAAGGTATTTGGTGTAAATGAAGTTGCAGAGAGAAAAGGAGAAGGATTTTCTGGGTGAATGCCCATGAACTGGCATCTCCCTCAAAACTTTAAAGAAGATAAATAACTCTGATTTGCTACATTGCATTTTGAACACGAAAACAGAAAATCTCAGTACAGTTCAGTGTAAACATTTAATCAACTGAGGAACACGGTTCTATAGGAGATCCGATTTCCTGAGTTGTGCTGGTCACAAAGCGCTTTGTTTTTGCGTGTCTGCATCTCCAGGGCACAGCTCCTGTCTTTGTTCTGCCAGGCACACATTTGCACAAGTACATCAAGTACAGAAGGGCTGTGATCTCAGCTAGTGTTTTTAGATCTATTTTATTTTGACAGAATTGGCCAACAGTTTCAAGACTTATTGAGTGTCATCATATAAGCATAATTCCATTGAAACCAAGCAAAAGAGATGATCACTCATCCTGACTCAGAATAATGTGTTCCTTGATGCGGCTGGTAGGGCAAATTCCAGATCATTTGTAGCAATGACAAGATACTGGATTTTTGTTTTGTTTTGGTTTTAACTGTTAGTCCTTGTAACTGTAGATGGGATTTCGTGGCACAGCTATGACCTGTCCTGGCAAACTTGTTCTACTGTATATACAAGGTGCAATGATGTCCTTAGAAAGGGTCCTTTTACATCTGCATTGTATGCATCTGCTTAAGGATTTCGGCCTAAGTGTGAATCCTGGAAATTCAGGTATGTGAAAGGAAAAAGCAACATGGTAACAGGAAAAGTTCTTGAGCTTCAGAGATGTTAACAGAGGGTGTAACTGGCAAGGGAGTTTTTTACTTGGCACAATTCTATGAAGGCAAAGGTATTTAGGCACCTGGGATCAACAGGAATAAATACCAGGTTCCTAAATGCCTCTTTGAGTCTGGCTAAAAATCTCCCTGCTGTCTTTGGAGTGTAGGCAGTGGAATACTTTTATTCTTCAAGGGAAATATCTCTTAAGGTAGTGCTCACTGATGGTCAGGCTTCATTTGACTGCAATTCTGTGAAATTAAAAAATGCAAAGCAGGTGTTCAGGATCTTTTTTGATCACGTGGGTCTGCTCTGCAAACAACTGAATGGTAGGATTTGTCCCTTTAGTTAATATTGATTAAATAAAAGTACTCTGAAATGACACAAGAAAAACTGAAAAGTATTTAAAACTCAGTGTTTAAACTTCAAAACTCAGACTGATACTGATTAGTGATAGGCCCCAAACTACACATCTTTGAATTTTGCTAAAATTTTGGCCTGAAATACAATTACATTGCCTGTATCTGATATTGGCATATGCATTTAGAAAGGCAGAATTTTCTTATAACAATTCTTCCATGACTAGCTGCAGAATTGTCAGCATCAACTTAAATACAATTTTGTTCTTTTCTTTGAAAATTTACTTCCCTTGTTTGTTCTCTAGTGTTTGACTGTTTAGGGCATAACAGAGTTTTAAAGAAATAGAGTCTTTTTAAATGAAAGTGGAGATCCTTACATTACAATCTCTCCTTACACACTCTTCTCCAGAGCTGGAGTGTCAGTCCTTGCTTTCTACAAGAGTTGATGACTCTGCAACATCCTGACTTGTGACTGGATGAAGGTAGGGCAAGCAGTAAACATGCTCTCTGTCAGACGTTGCTGTTGGATTCACTGCTTCCTAGACTCAAAGTAGCGTGAACTGTTGCTTATCATGATATGTCCCTGTATTGATAATAAATTGAATCACAGGGCGGTACTGCCTGTATTACAAAAAAATGACACAGAGTTGTGAGCCCTGGGGAATTTAACTTCAGCTATCTGAAGTGGCCCCACCTCAGTGCTGAGATAAAGATGGTAGATCTGGCAGGGAAGGACATTCTCATTGACACCACATGCCAGGTTAATAAGCAATCTTTGATGTCTCTGTGCACACAGCTTAATTGTATTCCAAGGAAAAATGTGTTGATTTTAAAGATGATGTGGACTCATTTGTTTCCCTTTAGCAGAACTGACTTTTTGTGTCTCTATTGGTACAAGCATCTTTTCTGTGTTAAACAGAAGACATGGGCTTGATATGAAGTCCATCATACCAAGGAATTTCAAGGGAATTTCTGTTTTGACTGTAACAGGCTGAGGATTGTCAATCTCAGCCTTGGGATCTCACTGAACAGGTGCATGAAATAACATACTGGAAGAAATTGAAGGAGATAGCAAGAAACAAGGAGAACCGTGAAACTGTAATTTGCATATCAAGCTGTGGCTTGCTTGTTTTGTTCTTGATTAGTGTTTGTTAAGTGGTATTAAAAGGTGAAATAGCTGTTGTTACAGTTGTGCTATGCAGAAAGCCTTTTCAGAAATGTGACAGTGATACTTGGGAGCACAAGATGAATGAGAGGCCCATGTGGGATAGCTTGTGCTGGGGGACTTACTGTTATACTTAATAGATACAGTGCCTGTCACGAGGGAATCCTAGAAACACTTTACATAAGGCTACATGCTGCTTCCCTTGCAGTTGATGATGATGATAATAGAATATTTCAGTTGGAAGGGACCTACAATGATCATCTAGTCCAGCTGCCTGACGGCTTCAGGGCTGACCAAAAATTAGAGCATGTTATTATGGGCATTGTCCAAATGCCTCTTAAACACTGACAGGCTTGGGGCATTGTCCACCTCTTTAGGAAGCCTGTTTCAGTGTTTGACCACCCTCTCAGTAAAGAGGTGCTTCCTAATGCCAAGTTTGAACCTCCCCTGGCACAGCTCTGAACCCTTCCTATGTGTCCTGTCACTGGATCCCAGGGAGAAGAGCTCAGCACCTCTCTCTCCACTTCCCCTCTTCAGGAAGCTGTAGAGAGCAATGAGGTCACCCCTCACACTCCTTTTCTCCAAACTAGACAAACCCAGAGTCCTCAGCCACTCCTCATAGGACATTCCTTCCAGCCCTGTCACCAGCTTTGTTGACCTTCTCTGGACACATCTGAGTACCTTAACATCTTTCTTAAATTGTGGGGCCCAGAACTTCATACAGTACTCAAGGTGAGGCTGCACCAATGCTAAATACAGTGGGATAATAAAAAAAAGTGATAAATACAGCAGAATAATACAAAAACTCTATTGGCTTTAGTAGAAGAGCAGTCAGACCCACAAAAACCTTTGGGTTTGAGGCAGGTGGATATTACTGTATTTGTGGGATAGCTGAGCAAAATGAGACATGCAGTACTGTGGTGTTTGCCCAGGTGATGCAGGAATTCATTGGCAGAGTCAGGAACAGCGACGGAAGTCTGACTGCTAGCCCAATTTGCAGGCTTCCTCTCCCAGGCATGTTCTTCCCACTGTTGGAGAGTAGCAGCACCTTGTAACCTCTTTCAGTGTCGTGCCTTGTGGGACTAAATAACAGAATATTCGGGAATGGTGATTGATGGAGTGAGAGATAGTCTTCAAGGCACCTTGAAAATACTTGATTTTCAAGAATGAGTGTACCTGTAAGTATTGCTTTGATCCAGGCTGGTGTATATAACCAGAGCTCTCCTGAATTCTCCTGAAACTGTTTGCATAGTTCTGCTGAGTAAACAGCATATTTGTCAACGCCTTAATCCATGCCTCCCAAACAACATACAAGTTGAGCGCGTATTGTTGAGCACATGGTCATCCTTCTCTTCATGTGTTGGACTGATTCAGAAGAGCTGTGTTCTTTGCCAGAGATTTGCTCTATGATGTTGAAGGAGCAGGAGGTTTAAAATGGGACCAGTGATGTTGGGTGCTTCATGTGTTGTTGAGTCTGGCATTGTCTGTTAGAGGCTACATTTGGAAGACAGATGCTGCTGAGAGCATTAGTGTCTCCAGCTGTGAAATGGGGACACTAACATCTCCTTTCATAGGCACACTTGGTGTGTGTGGCAACTGTGTTGTAGGTACTAGGATGGAGGATGTCATGGGTGAGACAGTAAACCACCCATAGTGCATCTGGATACTTGGGTTTATCTAAAAACCAACAAGATTAGAGCTCTTACTCTACAAGATCATCTCACACACTGACTCACCTACTCGCTCAGCTGGACCGACACAACAGCAATAAAAAAAAATAAGCTGTGAAAAAAGTGTAGGGGTTACTTTTGGCTGTGTTTTCTCTCCGCCTCACATAGAAGTGATACATGATTTAAAGCATTGCATGCTTGTCTTGTTTTCCTACCATTATAATGAGGCTATCCGAGCAGAAAAACACGTGCTGCCTCTGACTGAGGAGTAGTTTGAGATGAAACAGCTGGTCTTTATCCAGGCTTTATACCCCATTGTTGGCACAGCCTGAAGAAGTTCAGGGAAGCGGAAGGTGGAAAGTGTACAGGCACTGACATACCTGCTGCATTTTTAAGTGTTAGATGGAAAGGCAGGGTCATGTGAGGAAATAGGCCCCTGCCTTGAAGATTTTGTGAGTAAATAAAAGAAAGGAATCTTTGGAGCTGTCAGTTCTTCCCTAGGCTGTGCACTTCCTTTAACTTAGATGACTAATTTTTCTTAATGCAAAAGTCTCTTTGCATGAGTGCTCTTGAGTCTCCGTGGGAATGTAGTAGTGGTTATATGAATGGCAGATGGCAGCGGTTGACATGTGTAGGTGAAGTTTCTTATGTAAGTCAGCAGAATTGGTCTATAGCTGCAGCAGGTTAAGCACAGACTTTGTGTGACGTACGTGGCTAATAACGCTAGCTCAGTAAACACCAGAGAAGCACTTGGGTTAATTTAGATCTCCAGATAAAGAGAGCACCCAAGGAATAATTTTCTTGTTACCTTGTCTTTTAAGTCTGTAGGAGTCAGGGTAGTGCCCTTGGCTTCACCAGAGCCTGAGATTTTCCCTTGTATTCTCAGATTATAGACCTGCCAACTTCATTAGTTGTTCTGTCAGTGGGTACATGCTGCTGGTGTGAGATACCAATCTACAGAAAATGTCTTCAATATGAAAGAAAGGAAAAAATTTCAAGCTTCTCTGGGGTTTCTTTGTTTGGTTTTTTTTTGTTTTTTTTTTTAATATGCAAGCTTCAAATTCCTGTCTTGTAGAATTTCTCCCCCTCTCCTCGTGTGCTTGTTCCCTAGTTACTACTTAATTTTTTTAAGATGCTTTCAGTGTAGAATTAATTTCTTTATGCAGATTTTTCTCAAATCCAAACCCAGGTATGACTGCTTCTCCTCTGAAGCACTTCGGTTGGAAGGCAATGCCATTGGCACTGAGCTCTTGGTCCAGAACTAAAGGTCCTTGTCAGAAGAGTGGCCTCGTTATGGAGATCCCCAAAATGGTTGTTCCCTGTCCTGAGAGAAGCTCATGCATAAGTGTAGAATCAATAAATTAGTAATTAGGGAGACAAAGAAGAAGGAAGAAAGAGAATTATGGCAAAGCAGTAAGAGGAAGTTACTGCAAGGAGGGTGAGGGAGCGGGAGCGTGTCATTGCCTGGCAGCTGCCTGCACCCTAGGCTGCGTGAGGCAATCATAGCTGTGCCACCTTCAGCTGTCCACAAGCTAGCTTTCATCACCACCCACCAGCCTAGATCTCATTGTCCACATCCCTGTTTTGCCTGCAACGCCATGTACCTTCTCCAGTGCTGTAGAAGACAGGTAAGAACATCTTCTGTTCAACTGCAAAATACCCCTTCTTCAGACACTCTCTTAAAGGCATCCCTTGTCACGATGCTTGTACACCATACCCACCTGATGGCAGTTACCTAGGGGGTGCTTGGAGCGGGGCTACCAGAAACCCTAAAGATGCCTTCAGCATTACTTTATTTCTTCCTTCAGCTATTTGTTTGTCCAGCTATTGTGTATTGTGAGAATATTTAATGATGGAGGAGGGCCGGTAGTGTCATTCTGGTCTGCAGAGCAAAGTAGCATTTGCTGTCTGATGAAAGAGATGAAGGTGTTTATAAAAAACATTTTTTAAAGTAATTACATTTAATCCCAATACTTTAAATGCCATGGCCTTTTTTTTTTTTTTTTTTTTTAAAGCTCTGCTGGTCTTGAATAGTTGTAGTTAGTCAGTGCTGAGGAATTTACCTGGATGTTAACAAGCTGCTTCAGTGCTCCACGTGTACTTGTTTTCTATGGTGCACCCTTCCTGTGTCATCTATCACTCTGGTATTTGTGAAGTGCTTTTAGGTTGTTGCTACCAGCAGGTTACACCTTAGTTTGGGGATTTGCAAATAGTCATTGGTTCTTTTAGTCTTGCTCAAACCAGATCTGACATTTTTCAGGGTTTGGTTGTGTGTGTGGGTTGGGGTTTTATGTTTGGGGTTTTTTTTAATGCTAACTGATAAAGTCAAAATATTTTTGTCTTGTTAAATGGGACAAAGCATAATGATTACCTCAGCCTGATCTTTTCAGGTGCTCAGCTTGCAGTTGGGACACCTGAATCATTAGGCTGTGCCTAATGATTAGGTTCTGCATAATGATTCAGAATTTACACAGAGTGAAATTATACCAGAAAGAGAGACCAAGAACTTGACGCCTGTCTGTGCCACCCCCGCCAGTTACCTCCAAGCCCAGTACTTAGGACAACCTGAATGCTTTGGTGTGGGTGTTCCTTCTCTGAAAAGTCCTTTCACAGCAATTCCAAACCAGATTCTTTGGGGAGTAGCAATTGCATGGACAGTCTCTTTATGCCAATATTATTCTAATGCAGAATTAAAATATAGATAGAAGTATGATCTTTCCCAGAAGATGGAAATTTTGATTCCCATACATCCCCAAACTGCATTTCATTGTTACAGAGAGAGCAGCTTCCATGTCTGGCCAGCCTATGATACCAATCTCCACTACCTCTTGGTAGACTTTCACCTGAGCACTTTCATGCTTTTTCTCCCAGTCTTGTCCTCACATGTAATCCTTCCCAAATCCATGTCATGACCATCTCTCAGATTCCTCCTTAAAACTCTTTTGCTGCAATGTCTATGGAAATTTGACTGTGGTTAGGCAGCTGCCTCTCTGCCTGTGGCTTTTCATGCTGACTAATACTGCCTCTTTGCTCCTATGTGTGTCTCCTCATCTGTATCCATATTCTGCCTCATCTGTTCTGCCTCAGCAGTAACCTCAGCAAATTGAGGATGCCTTTGCTGCTCTACACATGCTACCTGCAGCATGGTGAAGTGCTGGTTCACAGCTAGGACCTGAGCCTCTTCAGAGTAGTAAGAATATGTAACACAGTTGTAATGGTCTCCTTGGAAAATAATTTTTTATACTGCTGCTCTGTTTTCTACCTGAGGGGTTTCATAGCTCTTTCTTAAAACTTAGACAAGGCTTTATAGTTTATAACCCTTGTAACCCTACTGGGATGACAACTTCTGTTTCCTAAACAGTTAGTGGTCTGGTACATGACCGGCTGTCCAAAGATGCAGACGATTAGTGGGCAATGAGGCCAGTCTGTCCAGATTATCACTTAAGTATGGCAGGTTAATCGGTGGGGCAATGTAGTTATTTAACTCCATGGACTGCACTGGGGTTGCAGAAATATGTTTCCTTTGCAGTGCCTACACACTGTCAGGTAATCTAAGATCATCCAACTGGTTTTCTTACAGATGTAATTGAATCCATATTTGAACATAGAAATGTCAGACTAAAGAAGGGGCCATTCAGATGCTTTCCACTACCACAACAGAAATGATAGTTGGCCTGAAGAGTTGGAAAAACACTGTTCAATCCCTCACTGAAACTGAAAATAGTGTTCTTTGTATGGGAAAGAAGGGAATGGCATGTCAGATGTGGGAACATTTGGAATATTGTGCTGAAATTGCAGTTTCCTTTTAGAATATGGAAAAATGTAAAATCAAATTTGGTGTAAAGGGAATTATGCTCAAGTGGTAATCTAGGATTTATGTATTTAAAATATGTTGTGATACTAACTTACTGAAAGTTTTATGGGGAATGCTGCATTTCTGACTGTTAGTTTGATCCTTTTATTGCTGCCTCCAGTTTGTGGCTGTCTGTACTCACGGGAGTAGCTACTGGGCTCCTTTGCTTTCTAGGTTCGTCATCCAAAGAGACCACTTCTTACTGTGTTTTAGAAGCTGCTGTGTATAGCTGATGTTAGCCATATATGCTCTGCTTCCTCAGTACTAGTAGTTTCAGTCCTTTTTTTTTAACAGGACTATGGCAAATTTACAGTGACTATGGGATTTACCACAGGAGAGAGAGAACAGAGGAAAAGCATGCGAAGGGGTTCATTTATAGGCATTTTTAACTCCACCATTCAGGCAGTGGCACAATCCTAAAACAACCCTGACTTGACTATCAGATAAATGGACTGCTCTCCAGTTTACATTCCCCCAGGCACTGTATATTTTAGTCTGCAGGCTGATGTGTTTTGAGATGTTCTTATCGTTTCTAAGGATTATTCATGTTAGCAAAAGGCTAACAAGACAGTTGGAAAATAGCTGGTTTATCAGTTCCCTCTCTAGAGGTACTGACCGCATTGATAACTCCTTAAGATGTTCCTCCTCTTCTGTCCTTTGGCTTTTTTCACCGTTGGTGGCAAAATTCTGTGTTCGGTTGACTGCATTGGGGTCGCCGTGGCACATGGGGGTCACAACCTATCTAAGGTCTTCAATTAATCCTCTGTATTAGCAACTTCACACAGTTAGCTTGATCGACAGTTTCTATTCCATTCCTGCTGTGCCACCTAGATTTTTCACCCCATCTTTGTTCCTTTCTTCAGTTTTTCCCAATGCTGTTCACTTGTGCTGCTTGGTTCTGAAATTGGTGGAGAGGTTTTATCCCTGTTTGTATCTGTAACTTCTAATTTGGAAGTAGAATTTGAATTAACTTTTTTCCCCCAAGTTTTGTTTTCACTGATTTCTCCACCTTTTCTCCTTACTTTTATTGTAATGCTAGAAATGCTGTTCAGTGTAGTACAAATTATGATACACAGCAACTGTAAAACTAGAGAGATTGTTGATCATAAGGACTTGCTTTGGATTTATACTAGCTTGAGTGTAAGAGGGATCTGGTTTGGTCTTGGAGTATATTAACTAGATTTATTAGGATGATGCAAATGGCAGTGGGTGGGTAGACCAAACCAGTGGGTTTCATTGAATGTCTAACAGCAGATGTACGCAGCAGGATCATAATTAATTGAGAGAGAATGCTGCTTTATATTTTCCACTAGCTTTGGGGAATCAGGAATGGAGAATTCATCGTGTGCTCCATCACGAGAAATAGCTAACGCCTACAAAGTATATTCATTCAGCCAAATTGTGCACAATTGTGGTATTGCGTGAAAATATCAGCTATCCTCTTTTTCACATTGCATGGTTGTAACTGACAGCAGAAGCTAGATTAGTGTGTCAGTCTGTGAAGGGAATCTCCTGCTAGAGAGTTGAAAGTAAAAAAGAAACAGAAAATAAAGTGGGTAGAAAGGAAAATTATAATTATGTTAGAGGTTGAGCTGATGACTTCTAAAAATCTCAGCTCTGACATGTACCTGTCTGCACTTTTACTTCTTGCTGGTTTTCATGCTGTGTTTTCTGGAGTAATTCCTGTTCAGCAAACATCTGTCAGGCATAATAATTTCAAGCATTAATCCTTACAGGAATTAACCAGCTTGTTAGCTGATGACCTGAACTAGATGATAGTTTCTGGGGATTATAACTATTTAAATCTTACCTACCTTTCAAACAGTGGAAGCATGCCATGCTGGTTTTCTTTTCTTTCTTTTTTTTTTTTTTTCTGGGCTGATGTGTTTTTAGATTGTCATCCCCTTTCACTCCTACCATGCAGTAGGAGGCAGAGAGGAAGTCCTGTGCTGCCTCTGACATGAGTAAGGAGGAAGTCAGCAGTTTTTCTTCGCGCCAGACTTGCTCGTGCTGCCAGCCGTGCCGAACCATTGTCACAATGCCCAGCGGAGGCTAGGCTGGATTGAGTTTGCTGTGCTGGAAACCCATTGGGGAACTTTGATGAAATCGCCACAGACTTTTACCTGCCCTTTTTTCCAGAATTCCCAGGATTTTGGTAAGGTTTTTGCAAGGTTTGTTACTTTTACTTCATAATGAAGTGAGATGGTCGTGACCATGCAGCTAGTCTGTATCTTTTGGCTCCTAATAACTTTTGGACTCCTTTTTTGCTTTCCATTAAGTTTGCCAGAGAGATGGAAGTGTCAAAGATACTAAGTTCCTTGACATTTCAAGGATTTGAATTATAATGAAAAGGAGATAGCAATTGGTGGCCTGCTGGGGGAGGGCAATGGCTGAGGGCTCCGGCAGCACCTGGCTGGTGACACGCGCAAAGACCAGCCCACTTGCACGCTTGTCTCCGGAGAAAGCCCACATCTTGCCTCCTGCTTGGTGCTGGTGCTGCAGGGTGCTGGGGGACAGGGTGGGAGGATCCGAGGGCAAGGGCCCTGTGTGTCAAAATAAGGCCCGATAAACTGTTTTGTGAGCAGCAGGCCAGGATAGAAACTCTTTCATGTAAGGCAGGAAAAAAGAAGTGAAAATATCCTACCATGGTGGACACCACAAGGGTTGGAGATAAGGGGCAGCCAGTGAAGTTAATAGAGAGTGTCTGTTGGGAGTTGGGAGTGTTGCTGGCATTCAAGACATGATAACAACTTTTACAGGCCAAAAATGTTCACCAAGTTGGGACTTCTGAGATCCCTTCCCTGAAGTTAGTTAAATAGTGTGGGTATAACGTCCCATAAATGACTGTTGAAACATGACCTGGGTGTATGAAGTAAGTTAAAAAGAGATTAAAGAAACTCAGTATTATTTTTCTAAGTAGGAAGTATAGTTTGCACAAGCATTGTCACTTGTGTTGTGCTCATTGAGCCCAAACGTGGTCATTGAAGGCTCTGTTGTGCTGTGGTTTAGCAGTGGTCCCCTATCACAGTGTCGGATGTGTTTTCCTCCAGGAAGGTAATAACCTGCTTCTCCTGTTTTCTGAATCAACCTTTAGCAAGGTACCTACTAAGCCCTGATCTGTGAATTCAAAGGGGAAATAGCAGGGAAAATCCCAGTGATGTGAAATACCTTTAAAATATAACAAGTGCTTGTGGTATCTTTAAAAGATGGCTTTGGAGACTACTAAGGGAAGATTATTTCTTTTAGATCAAAGTTAAGTTTGTGCCATGATGTATATTACCCCTTGGAGATGAATTATATATTACTTGGGTTATAAAAATCTCTACCTTTACACCTTTTCCTTCTTTCAAGTGTTTGAGACTAATTAGTGCTGTGACACATCTGTCAGGAGATGTTCGTCAAATATGTGTGTGCAAATCCTCAGCTGATATAAACCCCTGTTGCTCTAAATGTATCTCTGCATTGGCTCTCTGGTGGCTGGCAGCCCAAGAGGTATGTCCCATAATATTTAGGATGGGATTTTCAAAGTTGCTGAGAAGTAGGCCCTGAGGTCCCATTGGGGTCTAAATAGAGCTGAGCTGCCTCATGTTTTCAGATGTTCGCAGGAAAAAAAGAGCTTTGGTTTCTTACAGTATTCCATTTCTAAAAGGTAATTAAAAGTGGATGATGTAAGAGTGCAAATAAGCATCGGCTTTACTCTCGCTGCTCAGCATGGTAATTATCTGTGATCACAGCTTTAAATAACTCTCTGGTCCTCCTCACTGGAGGTTGACTGCTGACAAACGTGGCTTACTGCTGAGTTGTGCTGCCACTTTACTCTTTGTTTTAGTTTAGATTTATCTCAGTAGGAGGATGTTCAAATCCCCTTTATGTTCATAAACTATAGGACTTCAGTCCTCAGTCAGGCTAAAAAGACTGCTAAAAAGGCAGTCCTGCTTCATCTTGGAGGTCTTGTTCACCCCTGTTGTCAAATCCTGGGCTACCAGAGTGCTGGAGTAGTGGCGATGCTGGTCTCTTTACAGAACTGAAAGTGTGCTTGTGCTCCAGTGGCTGCTAGGAGGGGTCTCTGCAACTGAAAGCAGAGATGCAATCTTGCTCTCTAAACCGCAGTGCCTGACGAGCACGCACAGTGGGAGGGTGATGAAGACATGGAAACTGCAATAGTTCAGGCAAAAATGAGTCACGGGAAAGCAGCCTGTTTTATTCAATTCCTGGAATGTTCTCAGTCACTCAAAATTAATTTATAGCCACCATTTTGCAGTGGTCTACTTTGTTTCTGAGCTTGGGGATGAGGATGCTGGCCGTTCCAATAGTGTATTTTGTTTGGGACACAGGGAGGCCTTGTTCACCCATGGGTTTGTCTCAACACAAACCAGTGCCGTTTTGCAATATAAAGCCTGTCATTATCAGCTTAATGCAAATATTACGTTAAATTATGTCCAGAGTGCTGGCTGTTTAGGTCTAGCTTTACTTACCCTGCTGTATGTTTTTGACAGCATTTCAAGTGTTTAGTTCTTGCAGTGGTCCTTTTTCTCTTTCTTTATATAAACAGATCTTCCTGTTCTGTACAAATTAAAATCTGCTAATTTTTCCATAATCCTGTGCTTTGATCCCATGAAAATAATTCTTATTTCAATCAACAACTTCAGTATTTAAGATTAGTATTGTCCTACTTGCTAACTACTTTTTTTTTTTTAATACCGATGAGTCTCACTTTCACCATATCTCATTAGCATCATCCTAGTGGTAATGTTTTGAAAGACATATCTGAGAAATCTTATGTTTTGGGGAGCTAGTGCTTCAGCTGTTCTTCTAAAGGGGACAAAAGATACTATGCCCTTAGAGTATACTTGTTAAGTATTTGCAAGTGACTTTTTCTAATAAATATTTCTAGTAAATACTTGACTTAAAAGGTTTATTACTTTAAAAGCTGTGTGCTTAGTGCTCCCAGGTTGCACACAATCACTCTCAGAGGTGGAGGCATTTTACTGATGGTCAAAAAAGATTTTAACATTGGTTTTGTAAGGGGAAAAAAAAATGTATGTGCAAAAAACCCCTAGATCCAAATGTGGAAACAGTGATGTGGATGAGGAAAGGATGCAGACTTGGAGACAGATTGACATCCCTTAGCCGTGAGCACCCACATTGTGATTGTAGACCTCTTTAGGACATGGGATTCCTGCACAAAGTAAGTTGTCCCAATTCTGGCATGAATCCTTGCTTGGAAGTGCCCCTCTCTCGCACTGGCTTCCCAGGGAATCGCAGGGCTCCTAGCTCAAGGTGTCCCACTGACAGCCCGAGGTTCAGTGCAATGAATCTTCTCTCCTGGTGTGAGACACACTTCAGAGTCCTAGCATGTTTGTAGACCCCATGATGAGGCCATGTGCTCTAGCAGGGCTTGAGGATCATTTTCTGGGTATCTCTGTCTTCAAGGGGTGGGTGGAGGACATGGCTGGTGGAACCACCACAGCTTGTGCAGAGCACTCGAAATACAGCCGCAGTCTCTAACAGCCCTTTCTCTGTCCACCACTCCATGTCCCTAAGTACGCACTGACACATTGCTTTCATTGCTGAACCCCTTCCAACATGCCGTTTGTAATCTCTTTGGGACAGAGGTATTATCCTTTTAACTGTAGGGCACTTCTGCTCACCATAGGGTGCTCTGAAAGTACAGTCTTTGTATGGGCTTAACACATCAGGGTCCTGATTATGAAAATGGCCCTTGGGAGTTACCATGTGACAAACGAGAAGAGCAGCTGCCAGCCAGCCAGGGAAGATGGACAATTTCTTACTAGGGTTGTGATGCCAAACCAAAATTACGCAGTGAAGCTGGGGTATTAAGAATTGCAAGGAAGAATTATTTGGGAATAGTGTACAGAGCAAAACTAATTTGCAGAATATATTTGGCAAATAATTAGGAATAACCACACCTTTGAGAAAATGAGATTGTCAATATACAATATATGATCAGCGAAAGAGAAATGATTTATCAGATAGATTACTCACTCTGAATTGTTCACTGATCTCTAGCCCAGAGGCAGATATCGCAGAGGTTTATTAGTCAGTATATCAGTGCTGTGACTGGCACCCAGTACTGAGGGATCATACAGTCTGCTGAGGACAAGTGGGAGATAATTAAATACATAAATTCTAGCCTCTAGAGACCATGAGACTAATGCTGTTGGCTTGCAGTGCTTTTTTGTTGGCTGACTGATGGTAAAACTCTTAGGGAGCTGAGCAAAGCTGAAACCTAGCCAACTTCAGCAGCTGGGGACAAGTTCACAAGATGTAGGTTGCTGGTAAGCCTGCAGGTACCTTTCAGGGGCAATTTCCAAAGCAGATTCCCTGGATCTGAAGAATTTCTGTTGAAGTTATAGAGCAGAGGTGTTTAACCTGTGATTTCCCAAACTAAAGAGTCTGTGAATGGTAACTAGGAAAAGGAAGCCTCTTGGCATTAAGTTTAAAGTCACTAAACGGAGATCTGTATCTCTGTAGAGACACTTGAAGGTGTACATATTAGAAAAGGTTGAAAATCACTCTCTGCAGTGTTTATTAACTGAATTATCAATTCTATTCTTGTCCTTTCAAGTATTTCCTTATTGCCTAGACACAAGAAACAACCTTTGAAGCTGAGGTGTTATCTGTAAAGGGGATAGAGATCATCTTACTCCCAAGGGGAGCTGAGTGAATAGATGCTCTAAAGATTGTTTAATACCTCAATAATGTGGGGATAGAAGATCAAAATCTAAACCAGACAGATATCTAATACAGATACTCTGTCTCCTTGTTGGTAAAAAGGAATTCTAGACCAGTACTAAAACCTGCATTTTACTTCTCTAATTGAATCATGGTAGACCAGCCTTTCTCCTGGAGTGACTTGGAAATGCTGAAGTGTGTGTATGTGGAGTGTATGGAGTGGGGAGAGATTTGTAATTAAGAATCCTCACCTATACTTTTTACTTCCAAATGACTTGAAGATTGAAATATAAAAAATAAAAATGCTGTGGTCAGATCTACTGATTGTCATTCCTGATACTAAAAGGGAAGGTAGCCCCAGGACCCAACTCTGCCTTACTTGCACATGATGATTCCATTCAGATATAAAACTATTTTTAAATTTTAATCTCTTTTTTTAGGAAATGACTTTTTAGACCTGGGAATTATATATTTTCCACAACAGTCTTAGAAAGCGAAAACATACCCCATTTGCATTGTCTCTCACCAAAGTCTGAAATTAATCTTTAAAAAAATGGTTGGAAAAAATAAGGCTTTTTTGAGAGTTAGCCTGTGCAGAACATGTCTGCTTTTCAGTTTTTTCTATCAAATAGATAGAAAATTGTCAGGTGTGAACATGTTGTGGCAGAATGTCTTGCATTAGCCATAGACTTCCTATGGATTGTTTTGTAAGGGAAAGGAAATGGTTATTGACATGCATGAGTGCTGTACTCATGATGTTAGCATTCCTTGGTTGAAGGGGATGCTTGTAACTAGGATCTGGATGTGTTTATTCCAAAAAACTATTTATTCTCTAGCTCACTAATTAGGGCAAACAATCGCTGACTGTCATAAACATTCATTGCAAATAACAGACGAATAGGCTGTGTTGGAAGATGGCCAAGGTGATAGGATTAATGTTTTGAGTCTCTAAAAGAATACACTGGAAATAACTACACCTTTTATTTGAAACCTTGAAGGCTTCTGCACCTACTCAGGCAGTTTAACTCAGTTCTGTGTGGGTGCAGCTACACGGGAGGCCTTCAGCCCCTCGGCGGGTAAAGCATCAGCTACTAGTAACGTGAGTCAAAATAGCTCCTCCTAGACTCGACCAAAAATATTCAGCTTTGGAAAAACAACGGTCAGTGCTTTGCCTCTCTGTGATCTGTGCCAATGATGGACCCTCCGCTCCAGCCTGAAGCAGATGGGTCAGAGCTCCCAGCTCTGCTCCTTCTCAGAGCTATATTTACAGTAGCCAGGGAAGCCAAGAAGTTATTAAATTATCCCGGGTACAATTCCCAGAACCAAAATTTCTTCCACACTTATGCATTTGTATAAAAATTGACACATTCCAGTGGGTTTTTTTAATTTATTTTTTTTTCACATTCAATGCCAGAACCAAATGGAAGGGGTTATGAAAAGTTTGAAGTATTTCAATAATTGGAAAATGGTCTCCCTGATGGTGAGTGATTTGAATTTCCTGGAGCATTTTTGGACTTTTATTTTTGTAAGAACTGGTTTCTGGAAACTAGTCAATTAGTGCATGAATATAGGAATCCAAGACATATTGAAACCATTTAAAAGCCCGTGCTCTATAAATGTAGGGTTTAAAAAAATGTGTAAAATGGGAGCAGTTGTGAGAAACATTTTTGAGGAGGTTTTTGGTTTTTTTTTTAAAAAAAAGCAGCATGACTTGGCAAAGATAAAATAGTACGTTAGGAAACATTGCAAAACAATAGGATAATTCTAAAAAAAAGATACTGCACTTGCAAAATAACTTTAAAAGCTCTCAGTAGTGCATTACAAATATTAAAGAAGTAAATCTCATAATACCCTAGTGAGAGTTATTAGGTGCACTAGAAAGATTGATGAAGTAGCTGTGTGTAAGTAAGAAGTGCTTAGAGAAATTTGGCCCTGTGAGTGCTGGGTGGGTTGTGTGGAGGATGACCTGTGCCTTTCACTGTGTCGGGGTCTGCTGTGGAGACCCAGGCATCTCCATGTCCCTCAGTGGTGCTGCTATGATGTAGTGGCTCTAAGAGCTATAACGCAGAGCACTCAGCTAATTCATTTATCCGCTCTTTCAGCAAGACAGCTCCAAGACCACAATTGATACAAGACTGCCTCTCTATCTCTTCTCTTCAGCCCAGCCCAGCAACAAACTGGGCATGGCTCAGGAGCTGAGCAGGTTTTATAAGCAAAACCCAGTTTGCTATTGCTTTGGATCTCATTAATTCAGGTTGCAGTATTCAGCCTGTGGCCCGTGGGCAAGCCGGGGGACAGCACGTGTGCCCCCAGCACCCTGCCAGCTGCCCCTTCTCCCCAGGGAGCTTGGGAACACGTGGTGGGTTACAGTCCTCTGACTTCCCTCCTCACTGAATGGCTTTGTGCCTGGATGAGAGAGGGGGAGAGGAGCGGTGCTGACTTGAGTCAGGTGTGTGTTGCCACGGGAGTTCATCTTTCTCTCTTCCAGAGGTACAGCTATTCCATGCATGGTAACTGAGCCACCGGTGGCCCAGTACAAGCCCTGCTTGTGCTGCAGATGTGCAGTGGGTCTGGCAGAGCAACTGGGCAAGGGCTGAGGCATCAGACCCTCTGTGGCACTGAAACACATGTGCCTACCCAGACATTGCCAACCGGTGTTTTCGGGGCCATGGAGGGTGACTCAGATAAGCTAGGAAGACTAGTGTTGTGGGATAGGTTCAGCTAAAGGATTCTGGAATTAATCTGTGTCTTACATTTTCCTGTTCCTGAAATGTGCTTTTTATAACCTCTGGACATGCTGCAGGAGCTGTCCTGGGTTAGTTACGTTCAGCACCCTGAAATACACTTCTTCCTTACCTCTACTAAGTAACTGTGTCATTGCATTTGGACAAATAAAACTTGGTTTTGCTCAGCATCTCATTATCTATGCTAGAGTTTCTTATGCATAGTTATTACCCTCATTTAGTAACATATGTGTAGAGATGCTAAAAGCTTTCTGCAGTATAAATACACCCTCCACAGTATGAATTAATACACCGATTCAAGTGGCATTAAAATGAAGAGCTGTTCTGAACATCCACATGCATTTGAAAATGACTAAGAATGAAGATAAAAATAATTTTGTACAAATTGCTCAGAGGATCGTACCTGTGAATAAGGTGAGGCTTTCCCTGGCACAGTGGGTCCTAGCAACTAAGCCTGCAGCCTGGGATAGGGGCAGTCTCATGATGGTACAGGTGACCCTGATGGTCTGCTGCCATTGCAGGTTGGTCAGTGAATACTGGCTTTACACAGCTGAACAGCTCAGGGCTGTTCCAGGAGCTGCTATGTCTCCTTTGTATTTCCTGTAGTGATCAGAGCCCTGTATTTTATGTCCAGAAGTATTGCTTGATCATTTAGTCCCAGTGATGCAGCAGAAATGGGGTAAATACTGTTGATTCATTAACACTTACCCAGTAATCATTCATCCCAGCTTTAGGAGTGTTTGCAAAGAAATTACAGATACTGCCAAATTTCAGATAGTCAACAGCTGTTCTTCCTCCCAAGCAGAGAGTAAGTCAGAAAACATAATTCTTCCTCGCAGATATCAACCCATGCCTTTAATTTGAAGTCCTTTGAAGAGGGCTTTAAACGAAAGTTGCTGGAGGAGGGGAACCTCAATCTATCACAGGTCAGCAGGAGAGCACCTGGAGAGCAGCACAAAGGAATTCCAGCCACTCCAGCCAGTGAGTCAGCTTCAGCAGGCGCACAATTTAAATGCCTCTATGCAAACGCACATAGCATGGGGAATGAACAAGAGGAGTTAGAGGCATGCACACACCTGCAGGGCTACGAACTTACTGGCATCAAAGAGACGTGGTGGGATGGCTCCTATGACTGGAGTGTTGGAATGGAAGGATACAGGCTCTTCAGGAAGGACAGGCAGGGGAGTTGAGGAAGGGGTATTGCCCTCAATGTCAGTGACCAGCTGGAGTGCGTGGAGCTCTGCCTGGGGATGGATGAGGAGCCAACTGATAGCTTAGGGATCAAGATTAAAGGGAGGGCAGGGACAGGTGATATTATAGTGGGGGTCTGCTATAGGTCATCTCATCAGGAAGACTGAGCAGATGAGGCCCTCAATAGACAGATAGGAGCAGCCTCACGTTCAAAAGCCGTGGTCGTCATGGGAGATTTCAACCACCCCGATATCTGTTGGAGAGACAACACAGCAGGGCATAAGCAATGCAGGACGCTCCTGGAATGAGTTGATGGTAACTTCCTTCTCCCAGTGATAGAGCAGACAACAAGGAGAGGTACTATGCTGGACCTTGTTCTCACCAACAAGGAGGGGCTGGTGGGGATTGTGAAGCTTGAGGGCAGCCTTGGCTGCAGTGACCATGAAGTGGTGGAGTTCAAGATCCTTAGGGCAGCAAGAAGGGAACACAGCAAGCTCACTACCCTGGACATCAGGGGAACAGACTTTGGCCTCTTCATGAATCTGCTTGACAGAGTAGCATGGGATAAAGCCCTGGAGGGAGGAGGGGCCCAAGAAAGCTGGTTGGTGTTTAAGAATCACCTCCTCCCAGCTCAGGAGCGATGCATCCTGACAAAGAGGAAGTCAGGTAAGAGCACCAGGAGATGTGCATGGATGAACAAGTTGCTCCTGGACAAACTCAAACACAAAAAGGAAACCTACAGAGAGGGTGGAAGCAAGGACAGGTAGCCTTGTCAGAGAAATTGTCTGAGCAGCCAGGGATCAGGTTAGGAAAGATAAAGCCCTGACAGAATTAAATCTGGCCAGGGACATCAAAGGCAATAAGAAAGGCTTCTATAGGTGCATCGGTGATGAAAGGAAGAGTAGGAAAAAAGTGGGCCCTCTCTGGAAGGAAATGGGACACTTGCTTACCCAGGATATGGAGAAGGCTGAGGTAGTCAATGACTTTTTTTCCTCATTCTTCACTGGCAAGTGCTCCAGCCACACTGTCTAAGATGCAGAAGGCAAAGACAGGTATTGGGAGAATGAAGAACCACCCACTGTAGGAGAAGATCAGGTTCGAGACCATCTAAGGAACTTGAAGGTGCACAAGTCCATGGGACCTGATGAGGTGCATCCATGAGCCCTGAGGGAACAAGTGGTTAAGCCACTATCCGTCATATTTGAGAAGTCGTGGCAGTCTGGTGAAGTTCCCACTGAGTGGAAAAGGGGAAACCTATCCCCCCTTTTTAAAAAGGGAAAAAGGAAGACCCAGGGAACTACAGGCCAGTCAGTCTCACCTCTGTGCCCGGCAAGATCATGGAGCAGATCCTCCTGGAACTGTGCTAAGGCACATGGAAAGTAAGGAGGTGATTGGTGACAGCCAACATGGCTTCACTAAAGGACAAATCATGCCTGGCAAATTTGGTGGCCTCTACAACATGATTACCAGCGTTGGTGGATGAAGAGCAACTGATGTCATCTACCTGGACTTGTGCAAAGCTTTTGACACTGTCCCACATGACGTCATTGTCTCTAAATTGGAGAGACATGGATTTGATTGATGTACCACTCGGTGGATAAGGAATTAGCTGGATGGTCATGCTCAAAGAGTTGCAGTCAACATCTCAATGTCCAAGTGGAGAACAGTGACAAGTGGTGTTCCTCAGGGCTTGGTATTGTGACTGGTGCTGTTTAACATCTTTGTGGGTGACGTGGACAGTGTGGTTGAGTGCGCCCTCAGCAAGTTTGTCAACACCACCAAGGTGTATGGTGCGGTTCATACACTGGAGGGAAGGGACGCCATTCAGAGGGACCTTCATGGGCTTGGGAGGAGGGCCAGTGCAAACCTCATGAAGTTTAACAAGTGCAAGGTCCTGCACATGGGTCACAGCAATCCCAAGCACACATCAAGGTTGGGCAGAGAACGGATTGAGAGCAGTCCTGAGGAGAAGGACTTGGGGGTTGACGAGAAGCTCAACAAAGCCAACAGTATCCTGGGCTGCATCAAGAGAAGTGTGACCAGGAGGTCAAGGGAGGTGATTGTCCCCCTCTACTCTGCTTTCATGAGACCCCACCTGCAGTGCTGTGTCCAGCTCTGGGGCCCCAAGAGTAAGAAAGACATGGACCTGCTCGAGCAGGTCCAGAGAAGGGCCATGAAGATGATCAGGGGGCTGGAGCATCTCCTTTATGAGGCCTGGCTGAGAGAGTTGGAGTTCTTCAGCCTGGAGAACACTCTGGAGAAACCTTATAGTGGCCTTCCAGTACTTAAAGGGGACCTAAAGAAAGCTGAAGAGGGACTTCTTACAAGGGCATGTAGTGATAGGACGAAGGGTAATGGCTTTAAACTAAAAGAAGGTAGATTTAGATTAGATATAGATATAAGGAAGTTCTTCACTGTGAGGTGGTGAGGCACTGGAACAGGTTGCCAAGAGAAGTTGTGGATGCCCCCTCCCTGGAAGTGTTCAAAAGCAGGTTGGACAGGGCTTTGAGCAACCTGGTCTAGTGGAAGGTGTCCCTGCCCATGGCAGGAGGGTGGAACTAAGGTCCCTTCCAACCAAAACCGCTCTGTGTTTCTATGAACTGTGCCTGGAAATGGTGAGTGGGTTCCAAAACGAAGGGCTCCAGGACACTGTAGCTGATTGCTTCAGCCAGGGTCTGGCTGCCCAGCATGGAGGAAGGAGGGAGGAAGGGATGCAGTCAGTCTCAAGAGGCAGCCCAAAATCCATGTCAGGTATTGCAAGTCATAACTACCATGAAATCCGCCTGGGCATTGGGTCAGAGTCTGTGCTAAATTTAATCATCTTTATGATACTAGGTGTAGGAATTGCTTGACCAAAATCAGTCAATGATGTTATGAAGGCAGTTGGAGTAGCAAAGTGTTTTTCTTCCTTTGCAAACTGGTGATCTTAATATTGAAATAACACTTTTGTTGGCTTCCTGTGGTGGCTGCTTACGTGGAACGCCTGTGTGTGGGATGGGGGTCTGTGTATCTGTGGGTTTTGGACGTAAAATCCTTGTGCTCAGAGGAGAGCAGCATGAGGGCTGAGTGTGAGTGGGGTTTTCTTCATGTTAGATGACAGTAGATTTTCCACTGCTTCTTAACCCTGTTTGATTGCCCTCTACTTTTTGTGAGAAATAAGGCTAGGATAATGTAATGTTCTGTATTGGCTACTCCATGACTGGAGTTCTGAAGCCAGTTTTAGATATGATATGGATGTTGCCAGGAATAGAAACCTCTTCTAGGAAATTAATGCCACTCCTCATTAGAGTCTACCCAGCAAATGTACTGTGAGTTTTTGTTTCACAATAGCATAACTGGAATCGCCACATCTTATACTTGCACATTCAGAAACTGTTTGTCTAGAAATGTATGTATGTAACAATGAAAATTTTAGGGGACAGTCTCTCTACAGCTGCCAGATATAATAAGAAATGTTAATGTGAAAAGGAGTTGATCAGTCAGCTACAAAGAGGTGTGTGCTCTTTTCCGAGGGTTGGATTATTGCAGTTCAGAAACATCAGTTCTAGACCAGTCATAGCTATGTCCTTCTCCAAATATTTAGCAATCCACTGAGAATAACATTACTCCTTTAGCTGGCTTCATCCTTAGGACTCTTGTGATATAAATCAATGATTTTAGCTTTAATTATATATCCTGTCTTATTTTTTTATATTTGGGAGAGGAAGTAGCTGCCCTGTGCCACACCACCCTCACTAAATCCAGTACATCCTGTGCTATTCTTTAATCTTTCCAAGGTGAGTTCACACTTTTTAAAACTGCCCTTTAGCTCTGGGAGTTACAGCTTTGGATTCTGCCCTGTCTGACATCTCTCACTTAGAGATGAATTCCCTCCTGCATGCAAATGCAGCTCTGCTTGCCTGTGCATGGAGATCTGACCCATTCTCTGCTCCAGGAATCCCTGTAGGTAGTGCAGTAGCTGGTCTGTAGGTGCAGTTCTGTCCCTCTGTTCTGGGACCTGTTGAGCATAAAGCCTGCTGTAGTCTGGGAAGCAACAATGTTGCCAGACATCAGTGTTGTGAACACTAAGGTCTTGTTTCCTCTGGTTTAATGTGGAAGAAAACGCACTGGGAGCTGCAGGGGGAGGACATCTGATACTGCATGAATCCTTTTACCTCATGAACGTTGCCAGGATGGTGGGAAGCTTTCTGCCAGTGGGCAGAAGAAGAATGGCTCTCCCTTGTAAAGACAAAGCTGCCGAGAGTTGAAGTGGTTACAAACACCACTGGTCCAGCTTTGCCAAGAGCCATGCTTTGCCTCTCGCACCAAGCACTTTCTTCCACATGAATTGTTTCATGGAAACTGAGGGGGCTGCTGTGGAACTGAATTCTGCACAACAAACCTGGGTTCAGTAATTAAGCCTCAAACTTTACTGCGAAAATATTTGAGTGATGAATAACAAAGCGGAAGAATATTTTAATTTACAAGAGACACTGACCGCTTGGCTGGCAGTAGTTGTAGGATGTGATCCAAAACCATTTAATGTCAATAGCTATCTTTCTGTTCACTTCAGCAGAGCTGACCTACAGGGGGCTTTATTATGATTCATCCTTATTAGTCAAGTTTAGTACAACAGTGCCTAAGGGTGAGCGTAGGATGGCTCTCCTCTACTGTACAGACACAAAGGAGGCCCTGTGGGCAGCAGAGAGCTTATGCTCTACACAGAGAAGACACAAGAACACATCAACAGAGCAACCAACCATCATACCCTCCCGCTGGTTGGGAAAGGGCAACAAGAGAGAGGGAAGGGAAAATTAAAAGCTTGAAGCCTGGTATGGAATAAAAGAGGTGGCAAAAGAAGAAATCCATCAGTGTTGATATTCCCATGTAATAGCTTCTGAGTAGTTTGTCTTGGCAGTTGCTGGCCAATTCCCATTCCTGTGTGTATCCCAGACTCACTGCGTGTGCATTCAGATAACCTCTCCACGGTCTCAGCAGAGCGAATTAACCAAGGGCCTAAGCATCTGATCCTGATCTCATCAGCTTTAAAGGGGTTATATACCTCTAAGTTAAGCATGTGCTGAAGTGTTCTGCTAGCCTGGTGTCAGGTGCTCAATACATGAGCCTGGAAGGGCATAGGAAGAGTTTTGTACTGACTAGACACTAGGAAGAAACAGGAAGTATTCGTGATTGGTGTAGCCAATCTGGAATAGACCACAAACACCAGATTAATCTCATTTGAAAGCTTTGAATTAAATCTGTTTACTGTAATGGAGCCTCCCACAGTTCCCCACCTTCTTTTTGTTTCCTGATATATTTTCATTTGAGAAAGTTGCAGGGTGAATATGTTCTCTGTGCTCAACTGAATCATGTTACTGCTATATTTTTCAGTATTACCATTAAAAAGGAAAGCCACGACATCATTAGCTTTTTTCTCTTGCTCCTTTAGATTGCCTTGAATGTACTCCTGTTTAGGTCTTAACCAAAACCTACTTAGTTCCCTGTTTTTTGTCCTTTCAGCTTCTTTGAATGCAATGACTCAGCAGCTACAGGATGAATTTGACAGTAGCGTGGAGAATGCAGAAGCTTGGATGAAGGCCATCCAAGAGAGACTGAGGATCAATGACAACACCAAGGGACCTCGATCTGCCCTAGAAGCCAGACTGAGAGAGACTGAGGTAAGGGAAGAGTGAATTAGCAGTTCAGAGGTGACTGCCACTGCTGCCATTGTTACAGCAGTTATTGCTGTGAGCTCTGGAGTTTTCAGCTGCCACTGCTTACTGGAAGATTGGTCCTGTGTGGATGGGTTTACATCAGTATTCTTTCTAATTTTTCCCTCTGCAAAATGTTTACAGACATAGAAGAAGAGAATGGCAATCTGATATCACAGGCTTCCAAGCTTTTCAGATTGATTTGGAAGACTAGCAGCAGGTTTGGCAGGTTAAAATTTTTACACTCTCCTGTGAGCATGCTCAAACTGAAACTATTGAGTTTCTGCTTGCAATTACCCAATTACCAGGTAGTGATTTGCAGAAGTCCAGCATATGGTACGAGAGAATCAGATCACGTTAGTGTTCCATCTCCCTCAGGACTCTGGCACTAGTGTCCTAGTAATGGGCTGTTCTAGAGTAATCCCCTTGTCCTTTTCCATAAACCCTGCTGATAAGACGGTTTACTTTACAGCTCTGCTTTATAATCTGTCTAATGAAAAGGTAAATGTTTTAGTTTTTTTCTGGTTTTACTTAATCTCTTGTATAACTCTTCTCACAGAGATGCCGTTGCAGATTGTGCCTACTCTGTTACTGTGATTTCACATTCATTAACTTCAGTTTCATTAGATGTTATCTTGTTCTTTTAATTTCTGAAAGTGAAACACTCCTGTTTGTCCCATCTCTGCCATTCATGATTAGAGGGAGTGGTGGTATTTCTATGATTAACATTGAAACTATTTTTTATACTTGTATTACCTTTAATTCCAACTAGTCTGTTCTTTAAATTAAATGGTGAAATCTTTCCCATCATTATTTACCCAAAAGTCTTTCTTTTTGTGTGTCTACTCATGTTTGGAGTGCCTCTTCTGAAGTTTAACAACTCAAAAAAAAAATTGCACGCTTACATGGAGCTGTGGCTCATTGGAGGCTGGATTTTGCCTCTGGCACAATACAGAGACTGTTCATGGAGTGATGGATGATGGGTGGATTTGCATGTCAGTCATGAAAATCTGAAGTATTTCCTCTTGGTCTATAGATTTATTTCTGCCCTTAAATTGTTTTCACCCTTTCCTTTCGTCTGGGAAACTATGATATGTACAGTCTCAAAAAACATGCAAGAAACACAGGAACTTGAGTAGGGAGAGTGGTAGTTTGGCAAAGGAGGGGCATCCATGGCAGAGATAACAAGATGTGTAACATTTAGAGGTTTGTGGTGATTTAATATGGCCTGAACTGAGGCCTGTTGATTTCTGTGGGCTTTGGAGGAGGCCTATAACATGCAAAAAATCATGTTAGACTATTTTTTCAATTCAGACTTTGGAAATTTGTCACTCTAAAGAATAACGAGTGTCTGTTCTCTCTTCTTATGTGTACCTTATCCACCTCCTGCTCCCTCATCCTGCCTCCTTTCTGGGCCTGGCTTCCCTGTCCAGCTCACATGTCCTCGTAATGTGCTTGCTGCTTCACCTATTGGCTGTTTCCAAATCCAGTGATCATTTTTCAGTTCCTTTTTTGCATCTGGCTTGCCTTTTTTAAAATGCTTCCTTCCTGTCGTTTATTTTCTGTTAATTTGTTGATGAAAATGCCAGCCAAAGATCACAATCATGTTAAAAACAAATTTGGAAAAGAAAAATGCCTGTACAGCCTCTGCTTTCTCTCCGACTGTTGTCTGCTTTCACTTGCTGGAAAAATGTCAGGCTTAGAATGCAGCTTTACTCTTAAATTTTTCATGTTGGGTGATAGCTATGGCTTTTATTTTATTTCTCTGCCCTACCCTTTGCCCTGCTTTCCTGGATTCTTTTAATCACACTTTTCATAGTAGATGGTTCATACAAACACCTGTTTATACGTCACATGCAGATGTGCTGTGTACATGCCAAAAGAACAGTCTTTTCCTGATTGTGAAACTAGAAATCCAAAGGCCTGTGATTTGGTGTCACCTTTGCAATAACTGATGTGATTTTTTTTTAACAAATCCCATAGGCCTAATCTTTCCAAAAGGTGTTGGTGATTCTGAACTTCTCCTTGTTTTCATTATAGAAGCTTTTTCCTTCAAACTTGAAAGCCTGAAGTTTGCTAGGAGTTTGTGGAAGAACAGCAAGAAAAGCTAGTCTGATGATATCAGAAGTTTGGATAAAGTGATGCTGAAAGTTGATATCCAAATTGGGACAATCTGTTACATTGTACAGAACTTGTGCTGATTTTCTGGGCAAAGGGAGAGAGTCTACTTAAAATTAGACAACTTAACTTTCCATTCCTGGCATTCTGATTTGTTTTTAAACCATAACAGTAAGATACATGTTTTCACCAATTCATAAATTAGCAATTTAGGGTCAAAGGAAAATTTGGTAGCAGGCAGAAAATTCCACTAGTTCATTTCTCTTGGCTTGTTTTCTGAGCCAACTTTTATATGCAGTGGGAAGCCTTTTTAATATGCTTCATGATTTCTTATCGTAAAGCTTAAAATTGAGACACTGTAGTGTATCCTGTGAAGATTGCCTCTACGGTCTTTGGCAGGTGGTGGAAAACAACTGGCATGTGGCAACACAGTGCTGTAACTTTATAACAACAATGGAAACACAGCCACAGATATTTGATAGAAGGTGATCCGGTTTTTGTAGCTAACTTAAAAGGTTTTCAACTGCTATATAGTTTTCAATTAAATTCAGTCCTTTAGGATGTTTAAGAATAAACAAGTCTGAAGAAAAGTTCATATTTTCCTTTCAGGAGAAGCTTTGCAGCAGGGACTTCATGATTCCTGGGTAAAAAAAACCTTCTAAATTTCATCAATTATACTCGCTTTCTTTTCATGCTTTCAGTCTCATTTGTTTTTCTCATAGAAAATACGTGCGCTGGAACCAGAAGGCAGCTTGAAAATGGACTTGATTCTTGTAAAGGCAGATGCTGCTCTTCGCAGCATCAGTGAGGATAAGAAGCATGAGGTACTATCTAAACTGAAAGACATTAAAGCCTTGTGGGAAGAGACAGCCATATACATTACTCACTGCCACAGGTAAGACAAACGCTCTTTACACAAGAGTGCTATTATTTGGTGTGTTGAGGCAGTTGTCTCATTCAGTGCTTTCATAAAGTGCTTCCTGCCTCTCTCTGCTGCCTGGATTGTAGATAGCAACAACTGCTAATCCCATTCCTATGAGCATGTTGGGGACTGTGTAGGGAGAGAGGGTCGGTGGGACCTCAGTGCTCTCTGCCTTCACAGCCCAGCCCACCTTATGGTCTGGAATAGATGAGTTTGGCCAGGCACCAGGACCTCGTACAGAATATTTCCTCCCCAGAGCAGGGAGGACCTGGGAAATGAGTCCGGACCCTCTGAAGTCAGAGCAGCTTAAAATTGCTGAGAACCTTGTCCTTTGCTTTGAAGGCCTTTTGAGCTTGCCGGTCGCCACTGCTCCCATCATAATTTCATCTAACTCATCTCTCTTGCTCTCCCCAACAGCCGTATTGAGTGGGTCTGGCTGCACTGGAGTGAGTACCTGAAAGCCCAAGATGAGTTTTACGCATGGATTCACAACATGAGGGTGACCTTGGAGCCTGACATTGAGTTGCAGCTTGGCTTAAAGGAGAAGCAGTGGCAGCTGAGCCATGCTCAGGTTCTGCTGAATGATGTCTTAAATCAGTCAGTCCTGCTGGAAAGGCTGCTAGAGGAAGCTGCTTCCTTGTTCAGCAGGATAGGTGACCCCAGCGTTGATGAGGATGTTCAGAAGAAAATGAGGGTGGCATATGAAGGAATCAGGGAAGAAGCTCAGGTACACCTATAAAGAGTGGGAGGTGTTCAGAGTTCACCAATCTACAGTATTGTTTGCTATCTGCTTCTTGAGTGATGGGGCTTACCTGGTAGGACCGAAAAAAGGAACAGAGCTGAGGACCCCTGTTCTTTCTGTCAGTGGACTGTTTGCAACAGTCCACTGTTAACTGGAATGCTCTTACACTGTGCTTTATAGTATGTTGTAAAGTAACTGCACGGTGCTTGCTGTGACCTAGGGAGTATTGGTTTATGTCATCTCTATATAAACTTTGAATTATTCCTCATCATTCAGCACATTAGTGATCCTTGTATAACCAGATGCAAAGTAACTATTCCTGGAGCCAGGGAATATTACGTGCACATACCCTTGTTGGAGGAAGTAGTGTTAGTCCAGATCCAGAGCTGTACTCTATGCCTGCAGAACTGGGGAACACGGAGGTGGGAGTCAGCTGTGCCCCGACGCTGAGCTCAACTAGCCAATTCCAGTATCTGAGAGATTTTCACTGCACACAGATAATAATTCTTTCCTGATGCTAATCTTCCAGCTCAAACAGTTGTTAGATAGGCCGGGTAAGACATTCTAGTTCATCTTACTAGCCTATAGCAATAGAAATACACAAAGGGATATTTGATATATATATAGACACGTCTATCCCAAGCATATAGAGATTAAAATCTAGTCTTTGTCTCACAGTGACTTCCAGGAGTTCCACAGGCTGGAATTACCTGGTGCAGATAGAAATAATTTTCATTATGTTGGTTCTGCTATCTGCCTGTCTCATAATGTTGCCTTCCATATGTTCCCACACCTACACCCCAGTCCAGAACTGGAGCCTGACAGTGATGTATGCTCTCCCTGCCTGGGTGCTGTCATACAAAGTTAACTTCAGAACACACTGGAAGAACAACATTGGGATGCTCATGCCGTTGCTCTGCTTGCTCTACAGATACTCTTTCTGTTTTTTAAAAAAAAAAACACCCCGAACCCCAAAACAATGAAAAAACCCCCAAGCTGGCACCTTTCATGAGCATGAAATTCAGTTATTTTTTAGCCATAAAGATAAAACTAGTGCTAATGCGTCTCTCCAAAAAACAGAGCATATTTGGAAATTCTGTAACTGCAGCTGCCACTAACAGACTTGAGTCTCAATGTTGATTATTTATTTTTAAAGGTCAATCTCTTCATTACAAGGCAACTGGATTTATGAATAAGAAGGTTCCTGGGAATTCAGCTGTTGTCTATCTAGATTGCCATTTAAAATTCTCGTTCACTCTCTTCTAACCAAGATTTGTCTTTGGTTTTGAAGCAGGAGACAGTCATTATTTTAATAAGGCAGTTCTTTCAAACAGGTTGTTTGAATACTCAAAGCCAGAATGTGACCTCTCTGAGACTAGTTTTACATAGCGTAATTTCTCTAACTGACTTGGATACATGCTGGTGTAAATGAGATCAGGAAGTGGCTCATAATAGTTAGACAAAATATGTCTTTATGTCTCTAGCCAACTGAGATGCTAGAAAAAGCTTTTCTTTGGCATTGGTTACAAATACCACATTTCTTAGAAGGATGGAGTGAGAATCCAGCTAAGAAATCCCTCTGTCAGGAGGCATGGAACAAAGAAGGGAGTTGGGAAGCCTTGGATTTTGCAGCTGAAGTAAATGCAGAGTTCATTAGCTAATGCCAAGGTTACAGGCACCTTGGGAATCATGTTGGAAAGTATAACACTAGTTAGAGAAGCCCTGGCACCTCTTCCAGCAGGAGGGAGAAATGAATGAAAGAGATGCAGGAGTTGTAAGGGATTGCTCCGGCCCCTCACATGATGAGAGGCCAGGCTAAATGTGCAAATGCCAGCTGAATGCCTGAGCTGCCTCCCAAAGAAGGCTCACTGGTGTTTGTAGATTACACTTGTGTTTGAAGAGCATTTTTAGGTCCCGTGCAGTTGTCCAGCTCTATCAGAAGTCAGGCTCTTGGACAGTGTTTCTTAAATGGTTTGCTTGTGACATTGCTTCTCCGGTATGAGCAAATGGTGGGGTTTTTTTTCTTTCTTAGTGCTAACATGTATCCTTATAATTTTCAAATTTTAAAAGCTTGTAATTTTCTTTTAATTACATTGACAGGAATATTTGTAGATTTGGCAGCCATGTCCTACATGCTTTCCCTTGTCTAGTAAAATAGCAATATGCAGAGGTAGATGGCTGTGGATTTTAGCCGAAGTGGTAACTGAAGATGGTGAGAAAAGTTAGGATATACAGTATGTTGATATTTAGACAAATATATCAAATATGTCTGAGCACATCAGATGCATTTCAGTCCATGTTGTCTCTGTTTACTGAAACCTAGATATTTATAATGCCAACCCTCATGTACCCTGGAGCTAAGACTAAAAGCACCAGGAAGGGCTACAGGAGCTTTCTGTACTCTACTTGAGATGCCACAGAGGGATTTAAAGCGGGAACTTCCTTTATGTGCTGTAGATTGCCTTCCAGAGGAGGCTTGTTTGCCTTTGCTGACTGTAAGGGGAGCTTAGGGGAGAGGCATTAGTTTCCTATGCCTCTGTCCACCCTCCTTGAGTACCCAGGGCTGGGCATATCCTGCCCAGACACATCTCTTCCTCTGCAGTCCATAGCAAACCCATTCTTTTCCTGTCAGTGCTCTCACTCTTTCCAGAGCTATGTCTTTGCTTAATGTCTCCTCACATTAACCAAGTGCATCTGGAGATGGAGTTTAATATGGTCCTGCTCCCTGAACAGCTAACCTAACAGAAACAAGTGATACCATATTTTTCATCATTAGAAAGTTTCCCTGCCTAACCTCCTGGGGCAGGGGGGGCTCAGCCACCTCTTTGTAAGTCTTTTGTTTGGCAGCTAGCACAGTCTATCCAGATCCATGGCACCTCCTCCTTGACCTCATCGACCAGCAGGAGTATCCAAACTGTGCGTTCCTTTGTTTTGACTGAATAGTCTGTCCAGGGGTGGGTCATTTGGACTTCCTTTTTAACCCTCTATGTACTAGTGTAAGACTTCTGAGTTTAATAATAGCTCTGCTTTGTTATTCTGACTTCCTCCCTTTGGAGCTTCTGTGAGCACAAGAAATTATCTTAATTCCCTGGAATCAATCAGCTTAGGCTGACTTATTTCACTTTGATGTTTGGCCCATTTACGCCTCTCTAAGATTGCATTCTTCAAGTCCCTAACTTGAGGTGAAGGTGAGAATCATTTATCCTGCATGCACCTCTGCAGATTTGAGAATCAAGGCAAGGGGATTTAGCAAACAAGTGAGGTGTTCTGCTGGATACATCTTGGCCACAGATGTCTGCAGTCATAATTCTGCTTATTGGTCTCATCCAAACCCATGTTTGCATAGGTGGTGCTATTAAAGGTCCTGCCCTAATAAGTGAATAGCATTTCTTCTTCCTTGGGAAGCAGTTGTCCCTTAGCTGTCCCTCTTTTGTCCCAAAGAAAGTCAACTAACTTCAGGGGAGTCACTCTTGATTTGCACAAGTCAGCAGAGATTGCAGTGGCAGAGTGGAAAACAGACTGATGTGGTGCCAACTGGAGAGTGGTGACTTTGTACTGCATCATGGGCATAACCTATCACAAAGGTGAAGGGTGGAGTCCCAGAGGAACGACCACTCCACAGCACATGGGAGATCCCATGGTGACTGATGCTTATGGCACCCTTCTGCTGGCCTGGCTGGGGAAAAGCTGACAGGACCATGATGGCCCACTGCCAGCTCAGGCAGGTTGATGGGTGTGGGGACATGCCCAGAGCCTCACAGAGACAAGGGAAACGCAGAGGGGACTTTGAAACTCTGCTCAGCATTGCAGCTATCACCCTACTCTCTGTGGAGGGCAGCTGGGATGAAGCTCTGCTCAGGATGCGTCCCATGATACGCAAAATGAAATTCAGCCTGATGTCTATGACAGCAAAGTCTTTCAAGGGTGCTGCAAGCACTAAATGGATTGCAGAAGGAACAATTTTTTTCTAACGTAGCCATAGTGTACCTCAATTGCTCTCCATGCCAACTGGTGAAGGGCAAGAAAAAATCAGTCTGACTTTTTAGGAAATAATACTTAGGTTGGACATTATGATATTATGATATTATACTAGTGAAACAACAGAGCAGGATTCCTCATGATTCGTGTAAAATTTCCTTCAGCAAGACCTAAACTTCAGCTGACAAAAAGGGTAGTCTGAGCAAATGCGATTCTGCCTTGTTGTGAGGAGTGCCAGACTGGATCAGCGGGGAGCAACTCATGATGTGCAGGACTCTGTGCAGGGATTGTTGGTTACAGGGTGCACACACAATAACTCAGAAAATGAAGCCTGTTCCCCATAGGCTTAAATTTGATTCCAAGGTCTGTGATACCACCACAGGATAGTTTGTGATCTGATAGTTAAATAAGTATTAAAGTTCCCGGGCTACATGATTGAAGGTGATGGTCCCTTTCTATACAGCCTGCTTAAATAATGAACGCTCTCAAACAATTTGCATGCCCCTAGCACAGTCCCTCTTATTCTCATTTTCAGATAGGCAAAGTCAATCTGCTGTGTGCTCATCTTTATTTTAACCAGCATAGGGAACATAACTGCTTGTCTCCCACATTAAAACCAGAAACAAACTTCTGTCTCTTTTTCTAATGAGAGAATAGGAAGTTTTGGAAATGAGAGGCTAAAAATTCACCTGAGAGGACCTTGCAGTTTTTCTCCTCACAGACCTGCATCACGACCCAGATGGGCACAAGCCTTTATGTACTTTTGTGTTCTGTTTCTTGAGGTGAACTGTGAATTCCTGTGGAGGCCAAGTGCTATCGGGGCTCGCAGACAGGGACTCTTGTTTATAAATTCTGGGTTACAGTGTAAAGGAAAAAGAGCCAGATAAGCACTGTCCTCACTGCTTCTGATGTCTCTTGTTACAGAGGAGAGTGGAACTGCTTGAAAAGATAACCAAGGAACATGAGCAGTACAGCGCTAACGTCAACCAGTTTCAATCATGGCTGAATGGTGTGACAGAAAGATTAAACTGCTGCATTGGAGAAGCAACCAAGTCTTCAACAGAGGACAAGTTAAAGGCACTGAAGGTCCTTAAACGATACAATTCTAATAAGGAGCTAGGATTGTGTGTTCTTCATGCCTGTATATGATTCTCAAACCACACAAGGGTGTACTTGAGAAAAGAATTGCACAAAGTAAGGTGGTGATTGTAATATGGACTAGGGGAGAAGAGTTGTATCAGGTCCTAAAGCTGTTAGTACATATGGTTCTCCCAGCTGTGGCGTGAGTCACAGGCTCGTCTGTTTTGTTTTTCTTAAAGCCTGATCCCCTACGGTTATGTGATTCTTTGAGAATCTTGCCCTTTAAACTTGTTTAAATGAATGATATTTGGTAAACATGATCCAGCTAGAGCCTGAAAGCTCACAGGGTTTGAGAGTTTAGAGCTGCTGATAAAAATACCATTGTTGAGAACAGTATCCAGTATTTTGGTGCCACTGCTTAAACTATTTAGCTTTAAATCTCTCAGAGATCTGACTATTAGTATTTCTTAGTGCCTGCAGCTTCTGTTTTCTTTGGCAGAGACCTCAGGTGACAAGCATTTGTGAAAATCAAGCCAATATTTTCAGAATCATGGCAGTTAGTATGACTCAGAAGGCAGTTAAATTACCAACCCTGGCTTCTGATCCTTTGAAAAAAGACATACTTTGAAATAAGAAGTGAAGAACAAAATATGTATAACCAGGAGAGGTGGTCTTTTTTCCTACTGCTTTCAGCTTTTCCCCAACTTCCCATTCCTGCCGCTCATCTTTATTTAACTCCTTCCTGCAGGAAATTGCCAAAAACATTAGGAGTGGTGGAAAGAAATGGAAGCACCTTGAAAATCAGAGTGCAGAGGTGATTCAGAATACCTCCCCACTCGGAGCTGAGAGAATGAAGGATGAACTCGAAAAGCTAAGAAAAGCCTTGGAGAAGTTGAAACTGCTGAGTAAGGAGGAGGAGGAGAGATTGCTCAAGATCCAGCAGTCAGAAAGTGCCTATGAGTCTCAGGCCAGACAATTAGAAGCAGGCATCCAGGAGTTGAGAAAAGATTTACAGAGACTAGAAAATGACCTAGACCCTGGTGAAGGTGGAAAGACTGAAGATGACTTTGTAACTCTGTGGAGAAAATGCAATGTAAGTTGTTACACTTTGTATGCCTAAAACCAGCAGGATCAAGTGCAGTCATAGATTGAACATGCATAGTCACATCCAACAGGTGCCTGTCCCATTGGTTAAAGGTGACAAGTATGAGTATGAGTGTGTTTGAAACAGACTGAGGAAAATGTGAATAGTAACAATGGAGTCAACTGTTCTAACCTTTATCTCACTCTGCACAGAGGGAGTAGGGTTGGAGGATGTGTTGGAGTTTGTGTCTTGAGTTCAAAGAGACCATATGCAAAAAGAGCACGATACAGAGCAAACACCAGTTTGCTCTACTTAAAAAGAAGCAGAAAAATAATGCCTCACTATATATACAAATACATACATACATACACATACACACACAAATACACATATTTCTGGGGTATCTGGTAAGGCCATTTCTATATTATAGCCTTCATCTGTGTAAGGTGGGTACCTGTATTACTTTACCAGCAGAGACATCTTCATTCCGAAGAAGTCCCAAGTTTGTAGCAATCTAGTATTTACACCAAAATCAGTATGTTGCAAAAATCAGTGCAAAAAGTTTGTCACACATAAAGTAGATAAGAATCTTTACCACTCATTTCCTCTTGAGGGCTGGTTTTGCATTTATTATTTCTTCTCAAAATGTCTTCATTGCTATTTGTATGTCTAGGACTTAGCAGCTAGCTGGGAAAAGTATATGCAAAAAGGATCCATAAAATACAGACCGGTTCAATCCAGCTATATTTGCATGTTTTTTCTCTTGTTTTTGTTTCCCCACGTCACCCTAGAATTAACATTCTGCATATATGAGTCTTTGAGAAAGATCTGTTCATGCAAACAGACACAGTTAAGACTGCTCCAAAAATGCATCTCATGTTATATACTGCAGTCAGTGAACTGAAACTGGGCCTGTTTGTGATTCACTCTGTTCAAACAGAGAACCCTGCAGATCAGATGCAGTGGCTAGGCAGTGTGAAGAGAGGAGAGAGCCTGCAGGAACAAAACTGTTCCTGAGAATGATGTCTGCCTTAGCAAAGTCCATATTCCTTACAACCAGGAAAAAAGGCAGCAGAAAGGGGACTTGTGAATACCCTGAGAGACAGCCTTACCTCTTCATTTCATGTGCCAGATACTACCTAAGGTGTGATCTGTTCCTTACTTTTATGATTAAGGCAATGAGAGCATCTCTGGCTGCAGAAGAGTCCAAGGTTGAGAGGCTGAAGGTTCAGCTTAAGGAACTGCTACGGTTTTCTCAAGATGTGCAGCCACACGCTGAGAGTGTTGTCTCTGCAATACAGCAGTATCAAAGGTAGTGGGAAGTCTGATTATGCCGGGGGGGCGTGGGGGGAATCTTCTTTCAGACATTGAAGGGATTAACAGGGGCCTAAAACAAAAGTGATATGCCATCCGATTGTAGGTGATGGGTAGAAAACAAAGGCTTTTGCTAATTACATCCACATTTCAGTAAACCTGTAATTTTAGACATTTGCTAGGAGCTGTAGGCTGCTGGCCATTTTCAAGCAATGATCTTGCATCATTAGTGTTGTGTGTGGTTTGAAGAAAATTAGATTGTTGGCAGCTAATTTGATCTTCTTAGCATTTTATAATAATAATTTATGTATTTTGCTTGCCTTTCATGACAGCAACTAGAAAATCAGGACAGGAGCTGTAGTAGTAAACGGTTCAGAAGAATTACGGCCCTCCCTTGTTGAGTTTGTTGTGGTGACTCATCAGCCTTAGCAATTATTTGGCAGAGTTTATTCCCCTTCTCCTGGCGGCATGGATGCATAATCCTGTTTTCAACTTGCCTTGGGTTGGAAACTCTGAAAGTTTAGCCTCTCCCCAGACTTCAGTGTTTCCGTTTCCAGGCTGCCTGGAATCAGGAAGTAAAGAAGCTGCAGCAAATTTTGCAAACTAGAAGGAAGGATCTTTTTTTTAAGGAAAAAGAAAGGTCAGTTTTTTTACTGTATCCGAGCTTATTTTCCTCTGTCCAGTGCACAGTATGCTGTGCTGCTGGAAGGGTTATAGGTCATTAAGGGAAAGGATTTCAGTTTAAAAACTTAACAAGTAAACAATGTCGAAAGAGAAGCAGAGAAGGCAGGGAACTTGCCTCCGAGTAGAAAATGGCAGCTGCCCTTTGCCAGCTTCTCTCCAAAGCTGCTTTGCGAAGTCTGGCAGCCTCACGCTGAGCCTGGCAGGGGCAGCAGAGCAAATGGCAAAGGACATGTAATATCAGAACTCTCTATTTGCGGAGCTTTTGGCCCCTGCAAGCTTGCCTTTGTCTAGCTCTGTAAGGTCCCAGTGACACAGGTAAGATTATTGTTTCTGTTTTTATAGAAAGGCAGTATTAATCTTGGTTGGCATTGCTCTTGCCTGCCTGTCTTGTGAATTTGCAGGATACTGTTCCCATATGAACATACATTTTGGGCTGCATTCTGCCATATCAAATAGGATTTTGCAAACTGGGAGGTCAGGAAAGCTGAGAAAAACAGGAGACAGCTGCATGGGGTGTGTCTCTGCTAGGCCTTGTTACTCAGCTGTATTTTGGATAAACCTTTGTAAAAGAAGCCTAGATATTTAATGAATGTGTGCCGATTTTTTTTTTTTTTTCAGTATATGCACTCACATGAATATATAGCTGTGCATGTGTGTGTATACATATATCTAAAATACAAAGCTTTTATCAGAATCACTTCTATATATTAATATAAATACAAGTGGTTCTACAAAATTTTAAAATTTATATCTGAAAAAATAGGTATTTTTCTCTTTTTCTAGATAACATAGGGTGGTCAAAGATTTCTTAATGTAATTTTTGTGATCAAAGATTTCTTAATGTAATTTTTTAAAGGAACAAAGACTCAATAATTTGTAAAACAATACAGGCAACTGCAGTTAAATTCTAGACACTCTTGGCTTGTTCCTCCCATCAGTCAGTGAGACTGCTCCAATAATATGATTCGTTAAATCATGCTGGTGATAGCAGCCAAGATCACATACAAGGAGAGACTGCTGGCTTCTAGGAAGGCACAGTAATTCCTGATACACAGTTGCACAAGAGACAAATGTGTTTTACAGCGTCTAAATAAAGTTTTGTCGGATGTCTGACTGACAGAGCAGCTGTCAGCACGCAGCACCAGGCTCAGACAGTAAAAAAGACTGAGGCTTTTGTGTTGGATAGAGTTTACACACAAATATTGTGTTAATTCATGCCTTGAATAGGATGTTTGGACTTGAATTTCTTTGTAATCCTTCTCTCGGCTGTCACTTTAACCTTGCAGTGTTAGAGGCAAGACATCTAAAATGAGCACTGATACAGAAACCCAACTGAGAAGACTCTTCCAAAATCCCCTGCAAGATTTTGAACAGTGGAAGCCATCAGTCCAGATGCTCCTGGAGACTCCGGAGCCAGAGCTGGCTCACATTGAGGTAGCAAACCTGTTACTAAGTTCAGACACTGATACTTGGTTTGTGTTTGCCCAAGTGATACCAGCAGCTGCCTGCATACAGCTGCCACACAGCAGCAGCTGGAAGGGCCTTTCCAGTATGGCAGGAAACTCCACAGTGTGGAGGTTAATACTTAGCTCTAGCTGTAGCACAATGTCTTACTTTCTGCCCTCCATTTGGTTAACTGGAGTTGTCAACTGAATAGGCTGACTTAAGATGCTACATACCTTTAACAATAATGATAATATTGTTTAGCATTAGCCCAGATCTCCACTTCATAGTGAGTAGTAATGTAGTTGTGGGATTTTAATGCATGGTTTCTGCACGTGCCCAGCAAGGTGTGTTTGTTACTTTGTCATCCCTGTGATCTCCAGAATAAATGTGTCTGTGAACAGGGATGGAGTTTATCCTTGGGATGAGCATTCAAGCTGTCCTTTCTGTTGGTTGTTTAGGCCTCTCCTCTGCACAGACAACTCTTTCCATAGTACAGCTTTCCTCTATTTCTGTTCACAAAATGGATGCAGCCCTGGTGCTTCTAACATTATCAGGAAGACTTTTCCTTTAACTGGGCGCTGTCCAGGTACCTTCTGTTACCCCTTTGTCAGCCCAGCATGCTGTTTTTATCTGACTTTGTCATACCGCTTTGGTTGTGTGATTTGTGTGAGGATAGTATGGTTATATGATTTTTATTTTTTTTGGTGTGATTTCACTGGAAGAATTTTCCTCCTTTAGACTGCTCTAGCTGAAAGCTCCCAGTTCAAAGAGAAGTTGATGACATTACAGATGAAGAAAGATTTGCTAAACAATGTCCTTGGTGAGGAAAGAGCGAAGTCTTTCCTGCAAGAAGTAGCTCAAGCTTCAAAGGAGAGAGAAATTCTACACAGAAGTCTGCTGCAAAGCAAGAGCAAAGTCCAGGTGAGCTTCAAAGCCCATATATAGTTTTTGCCTGTGACAATGATCAATCTTTTACTAAGCCAGTTTTATAGATATAAATTTAGTACTAATGAGCTATGCCAGATCCCTTTTTCTAGGTTGATCAAATATGGAAATAAATTTGTGGTCTGTTGCATAATGTAGCTTGGTGTTTGTTCTGACTGTGAACTGGACATTGAGAAAAGATAATGCCAAGGGATATATGTGGAATGCTGGATCTTTTTTCTTCTTCTTTCTCCATCTAGAATTTGATATCGCAACATAAGGACTTTGATGCTGGTTTTGCACCTTTGCAGAAGAAATTATCTGCCATCAAAGCCGAATTAGATCTAGAGAAGGAACCGCGACCTGACCTCTTGGGTAAAAAGACACAACTCCAGAGACTCCAGGTACCTTACAGTAATTTGACCGTGATAGCCTCAGTTAATTGTGGTTCTGTTCATTCATATTTTATTAGCATTAGGTACGCAGTACCTTGTCCTCTCAATTGGTTGTGTTAGATAATTTCATTTGGTTCAGTTATAGCATGGAGTAGATGAAATTGAAGCAATGCAGTCGAAGAACTGGCAAACTGGGCTTGAGAGAAGGAACAAGAAGCTGGAAGCTGTTGGTGCCACACCTTCTTGGGCTAGTTTTATTGCTAAAGAAAATGTATCCTGATACCTCCCACTAGGAGTGAAACTGCACAAGATAACTTGAACCAATCTAACTCCCTTCAAAAGCAGGGAGTTCCCATTGTCCCACCTCCTTCTGCATTCCTCCCCCCCCCCCCCCCCCCCTTTCCTGCTCTTCCCCTTGTCACAGCTTTGACACATGCTGGATTTACCCCACAGGCTAATTCAGCTGGCCAAGATAAGAAAAAATAATCAGCATAAAAAGATGATAATTTTCGACTAGGTAGTGTTTTGAGCTGGTTCAGCAAAGGGTCCAACATACAGTAGAGCCTGCTCAAGGCACTACAGTGGGACGGCAGAGGGGAGAGAAGGGCAGGAGGAGAAGGGAGGGGATGTGACTCTTCCTTTTTGCCATGGTGAGCTATGATGATTCAGGTATATGGTGCCACTTCACCCTTGGTGACCACAGGGGTGTTATCACCATAGTTCTTTGCAGCACTTAGCTAATTATTCTATGTCTCCTGTGGCAGCTTCTCAGCAACTTGTCTTCTTTGTTATCAACTGGTAACATGTAAGAACATCCAACCATTTATTTCAGAAACATTTACTTCTAGACATCAAAAAAAATATTTTCTTAATGACAGTGATTGTTCCTTTTTTTTTTTTTTTTCCCCTCACAGTCAAATGAAACTACTTTTAGTGTATGTTTTGTGGAGGTCCTTGCCACATCTAGCACATTACCCATATGGAATCTGTCTTTTCCTCTGCAGATGATGCAAGATGACTTGTCAGAGCTTATGATTCAAATGGAGGAGGTAGAGAAGCTTGTTCAGTCAAATACCACACACAGGCATGAAATGAATCAACTTTCATCTGACTCTCAAGCCCTGAAGAGATCATTGGAGGTAACATAAAGAAGAGTTTTTAGTTGCCTGAGGAGTTGTCAGTTCCCACTATTTAAAAATATTTTAAAAAATCTTTGAGCACACGAGATTATATGCTTTGAGTGACAGATACTTTCATTTCAGGGGAAGAAGGCATGAATTCTTATGACTTTGATAACTCTTCTAGGATTCTCTGATTATCTGTAATGTGATTTCCCTTTGGGATAGGATACCATCCACGCAGATTTTATATCTATATAAATTGTTTCTGGAGTGGGCCTGAGATTTCTGACCAAAAGACCTCATATTATCGTGGAGGTGCTTGGACTTCTTCACAGATTCCTGGATAGTGTTTTTGTATCAAACTATTTGGTTTTTTTATAGCTTTGTGACAAAAAAGTTAATGAGAGAAAAGTGTTGCAATTGCATAATTACTTATTTTGACCTGAGGCATTTTGTAGCTTGTAAACATAGCTATAAAAGGACCTTCCAAAGCAGTCTCAGATGAAGAGCTTATAAAATTACCTTAGTTATGCAGGTCACCATAAAAATATGTATGATTAAGTGTTACCCTAATATGCACTGTGAAATTCTAGTTTCAATCTCAGTAATTCCATTTATTGCTGAACTGGACTCTTGCCAAAAAGGTTTGTACAGTCATTTCTGATTCAGGGAGTATAAGATGTATTTAATATTGACTGGGGTATAAAAACCCCCACCGTATTATTTATTCTGTTTCAGCTGAAAAGGAAGGAAGCTATTCTAGTGCTTAATGCCCCCCCATGTGGTTGAATTCAGGCCTGCAGGAGCTTGTAGGTGTTTTCTATGCCACTGATTCTAAAGGATAAAGTTTTTTGTGTCTCATTAACAGCTGTTTTTTTCCTTTTTGCCCATGAGATTCTGTGCCAGTAATCACAATGTTAGATCCGGTAATGAAACTGCTTTTTGTCTGTGTTTAGTTGCTAACATATTTTTATCATTTGTAGGTGATGATTCAGCAGAGTGAAGAGCACGTTCAGAAGCATTGGACATATAATGACAAGCTCTCTGACCTCCAGCAATGGATCACAGTAACCACGGAGAAGATTGACTCCTACCAGGGTGCTGATGGAGAGCAGAACACCGAGGGCAGGGTGGCAGACCTTGAGGTGAGAAAATCATCTTAGTCTAAGATGTTAATTACTCACTTTGCAGCATTCAGGCATTAAGGGCAGGGGTTTTCTAGTGAGGGTTTCCTGATTGGGGAGAGTAATGATGGTTTGTTCCTCCTGCGATAACTGTTGGTTGCTGCTCCCTCCCTGCTTTGCCCTGTGCTGTGGGATGTGGAGCTAAGTAAAAGACAGGAACAGTGAGAAATGGGTAAGAACTGTTGAGATGGATAAAGTATTATCAAAAGATAGGTGGTTTGAAAAAGAGTTCCTCCTGCTGGGGTGATCTCTGTGGACAATACCTACCTTTGCCTATATATGTACTCATCAATACACTGAACATTATTACCCTGTTAGCTAACCCTATTCCGTGTTGAACTGAGCCGTTCCACAGCTGCTAGCTTTTCCCCATGTAGCAATACTTTACATGCTAGATTCACTCTGGCAGGTTACTGCAGCTGGCAGCTTTTGCCTTCATACAGGAAACCAAGATATCTCATAAGAAGGCTACAGGAGGGGTGCATTGACAGCTTGCACTCTTTAAGTTTTGCTATCTCTTTGCAAGTATCCACAGCATTTTTTTTTTCCCGCTAGGTATTTTCTAGCTAGTGCCAACAGAATCAGCATAGTCCTGGACTGAATATGGCCTTCAGTCTGACATAGCCTCTGCTTTACCCAGGATACCTAGAAGTAACTGTAAGGGCTGTACATTTCAGAGATGGCTAGCTGAGTTTCCAGATAAGGAGATCCAGCTGTACCTTGTGGAAGCTCATGGCCAGCTGCTCATGGAGAATTCTTCCCCAGAGGAGACTGCCCATGTCCAGGCAGAACTGGATCAGCTGAAGGAGTCATGGATGTCACTGAAGGAGATGGCAGCTGGGTAAGTGTTCATGTACATCTTTCTCATGTCCCTTCAAGGGGATGCTCTTTGCTGCTATATGACCAGACACACTTGATGCTTTATGCTCTGTGCTCTGAAAGTCAAGAGCTATGTTACAATGCTAGGAGCAAGATGAGATTTTATTCAGTCATTTGTAAGCTGGAAATCATTACTTTTAAGAAAACCATTTTAGAGAATCCGGGGACCAGAGTAGCCTGTGAAGCTGCCTTTACCTCGTGGTTGGAGAACAGGCAGTATCTCCTTAGGACCTGAATCACCCTTCTACTGCCAGTCCGTATCAGGAAATAGGACATAGGCTGGGTGACTTCTGCTGTTCTGCCTCACCTTCCTGTTCTCCTTGCTGTCTGATCTGGAGATACCGCCAAGGAGGCTATATCTGCACTGGGTTTTGTGCCTTGTGCAAGCCTGCAAGAGTATGAATAGCTAAAATCCTCTCTTAGCTGACGATGTGGGCTTAATTTATTTTGCCCTCACTGTGCATTGTCAAACTGCTGCTCATATTTTCGAGTCTGTATTAAAATTTAATACTGTGTGGGTATATTCATACATAGTGTCAGAATAGGCATAAAAATTGAATGACTAAATTGAGGAAGGCTTGATTATACTGCCTGCTGTTACCAGACTGGAAGGTATATTGTCAAGGTAGGATTTCTTTTGGTCACTCACTCCCCTGAATAAAAGAAGCCAAAATACTTGGAAATGTTAGAACTAGAGGACTGTGCTGCTTTGAGACACTCCTGTCTTGATCTTACTTTGTTAAAAAGATGTTGGAAATAACTTGTAACAGTACTATTAATAGTAATAATAGTATAATAATAATAGTGCTATTTCACCAGAGGTGTCCCCCATAGCCCTGGTCAAATTGTGGATGTCTCATCATTAGATGTTTCACTGAACTGATGTCTTCGGTTTTGTGTTTTCAAGTCTTCTCAAAAAGTGGCAGTTAAATAGACCAGTGGCTGACAAGAAGAAAAGAGCATTTGTGGACAGCAGATGGATGTCTGGACCTGCCTTCCATCTTTTAGACGTAGAGCCCAACCATAAGCAGGTGAGAGGGGGACTCTGTATCTGCCATCGTATTAGCTTCACAAGAACAATTTTATTGGCTTCATCTGATACTATGGGTTACAAGGTTGGAGGTTAAGATCTTGCAATCAGGGCTTCAGAGGAAACATCTGACACAACAGTAAGGGCTTTTTTGTTCCTGTTGTTCTGTAACCTAGGAGAGGATAGGAGAAGGGCAAAATACGAGCAGCCACTTGAAGCTCCTACGTGACTTTGAAGAGTGGTTACAAGGAGAAAACACCAAACTGACCAAAATTGTTGCTGTGACTTCATCTTCCACAGAGGAAATTAAGGCACGTCAGAGCAAACTGGAGGTTAGTTTTCAGGGAATGAAGATGGAGACAAAGATTGCAGTAAGTGCAAATTCTTTCAGAATTAAAAAGAAAAACAAACACCCCCAACCAACCAACAACAAAACAAACCAAAAAAACCCTAACATTCAAACACTACGCTCTTGGCTTTAGGAGACTCTAGAGTAGATGAAGCTCGGGAATTTAGGACAAATATTTCACCCATTCTACTAAGAAAGGTCTGCTAGAGCTGGAGTGATAGAAGGGAAGGGAGCAGCCTGGCATCTAGCTGTTGGACTGGACTTTTCCAGTGTGGTATGGCAAAGGTGTTCATTAAAAGAAGCTGATAAAAATCACTGTCTGGTATTTGGCCTCACTCTTTCTCTTTCTGTTGAATATAGCCAGATGCAATGACAATGGATGCTGTAAGAAAATGAACAAACAGAAATATCCAAGGCTACAGGAGTCCTGTGGATGAGTGGACCCTTTTATATCATTTCAGGCCAAAAAAGTGATAACAAATAGTCTATTCCAGACTACCTAGTAGTTTGATTTAGTACCACTGTTCTTTCGAATGCTAGGTTTAAAAAGTGGGGCCTTCTTGAATTTTGAGTTGCTGCTGACTTTGTCTTTGCCTGCAGGAGCTGCAATCTCATGTGCCTTATGGTCAGCGTCTCTTTGAGGACCTTCTTCATCTTCATCCTGTCGTTGGAAACTCTGAAGATCTGGAGGACCTGCGGTACCGATGGATGCTCTACAAATCTAAACTGAAAGAGTCCATGAGTTCACCGGTAGGTGACAGCACTCAATTCACAGTTGCTGATCTCTGCCATTGCTCTTTTAGGCTGCTTCACATTGCTAGTCATAATTCAACAGTAGATGTGTGTGTGTCTGCTTAATTAAAACCTCCGTAATGTAAATGCCATCAAAGACAGAACAAACATAGCAATGTTTTAAACTGAAAGAGGGTAGATTTAGATTAGATATAAAGAAGAAATTCTTTCCTGTGAGCGTGGTGAGACAGTGGAACAGGTTGCCAAGACAAGCTGTGGCTGCCCCCTCCCTGGCAGTGTTCCAGGCCAGGTCGGACGGGGTTTGAGCACCCTGGTCTAGTGGAAGGTGTCCCTGCCCATGGCAGGGGGGTTGGAACTAGGTGGTCTTTAAGGTCCCTTCCAATCCAAACCATTCTATGATTCTATGTAGTTATAAATACAAACACAAATATTCTTGCATTAAAATAAGAGTTGTACGCTATCTTTTTCCTTTTGTAAGCAATGCTCAGAATATTTCTTAAAATGATTCAAAACAGAATGACAATTTGCTGTTGTCAAAGGTGCATGCAGTTGGGAACTGTGAGATGTTTGTGTGTGTGAATATTTTGGATATACACACAGTTCTGGGCGCATGGATTTTTAGGGTTTTTTTTGCTTTCTCCACACGACTTTCTTCATTGTATTATTTTTTGATAGTTCCTGCAGTAAGAATATGTTTACTGTTCATTATTTGTGTCTCCTGCTGTGAGACAGGGTGATTAGAATAGCCACTGACTGAACTAATTCAGAAAGTAACTGTGCACAGAAGGACCTAGTCCTTTTTGAAATTGTCTTTATGTGCTAAGGATTTGGAATGAAATAAAGAGGAAGTATTTTAATGCACGAACCAAATGATTAAAGAAGTTAACAAGTTGTTAGATATAAGACATGCTAAAGGATGACAGAATTCATCCCCATATATAAGATATTCCAGGGCATGCTAAAGGTATTCCCATGTTCTTAGTGTAAACATACATAATTAAGATTTTTCTAGTTTAACTACTTACATTATGGGTTCAACTTCAAGATACCTTAATTGGAGGATTAGACTGCAGGTGTGCATTTGGTACTTTCTGTATGCAAGTGCTTTGGAAGGTATCTGAACTCCACCTAAAATTTGAGGTACCTGAAAATTTTCTCATTTAGGAAACCTTGTCTTCAAATCCAAGCTTACTTAGAATACTGTAGAGTGCATGGAAGGTAAGCATGACCTCTATTAATAAAGAGTTTATTTCTAAGAATTGTTTGCCATTGATTGTAATGAGTTATGCTTTGTTGACCAAAACCTTGTGTAAGCAAGCATGAATACAGTCAATAGGTGTCAGTAAAGTCAAAGCTATTGCTGGGAGAACTGCTCATCTGATTCAAATGGTCAAGAACCTGAAAACATATCAGCTTTCTGCCTAATGTGTGTTTAAAAGCTCATTAAAAAAAAATCTCCTACTGGTTCACTCTATCCAGGTGACCATGAATTTGAAAGAAACATCCCCTGTGAAGTGAATACTCATTTATAGGCTCCAGTCTCCACTGGGATCTTAAGTTCATGCTGCCTTTTTCTTTTTTCTTTTAAACAGAGTCCTGGATCTTCAGAAGAACCAGACACATTCAGAAAGGTATGACAGTTTCCTATCATTAAGCTAAAAAATGTTTAATCAGACATTTTGCAGATAATTATTTTAAATTAAACTTTTCTAAATATTATTGAGATTAATTTGCTTATTAAGAGCCTCTCTTAAAGAAGTTTATTTTCTCCAGATTTTAAAAGGAAAAATATTACAGAGTTTTAACTCTTGAGATATGCTTACTGTATCTCTAGAAGCTAAATATCCATCTCCTAGGAAAGCAGGGGAACTGGTTTTTAACATCTACATGCTATATGAACTTAATTAATTTTTCAAAAGAGACAAAGGAAGAGGCCAAATCTCTCTAAAGGATTTAGGAGCCAAGTCCCTAAAATAATTTTGAAAATGGACTTCTAATTCTTTAGGCACTTCTGAAAAAAATTGCTCTGGGTCATTCAGCCAATCTTCTTCCTAATGCAGAACAACACAGAAAGTCAAGAGTTTTGTCTCATGTTATTAGACTAGTCGTTATTCTAAGCAGCAGAATTCCTCCTATGAAGGATTTTCTTTTGGAAGTGATGACATAAGAAACAGAAGCAGTACAGGAGACGATAAGGAGAAGCTTAAAGAAAACAAAACACTGCCAGTTTCTTGTTAAACCCGAACAGCATTTCTGATCCCATTTTCATAAAGTCAGCAAGTTTTTCTGTTGACCTGAGCAGTGTTGAACTGAGTCTTTTCTTTTTGTCACAATTTGCTTTGTTTACAGACACTGTTAGCTTCTACTTTGTACTGTGATCTCACTTTCGGTTTGTTTTCAGAAGGAATAGAATAAGGCTTTATTTGCCCAACACAAAGTAGATTGGATGAATAACATGTTGCAGGAACATAATTGCATAATCACCTTAAGGTAAATCAAACCCTTGATTTCTCCAGTTGCAACGTCTCTTTAGAAGAGACCGATGTTTAAAGGGTGCAGTACAGTGCGCTTCTGGTATGGCCAGAAATCAATTTCCTCATTCCAATGACATATTCCTCTGGTACTCCACATTTGAGTAACGTCTCCAGTATTTTTCCCCAGTGGAATACCGACCAATTTAAGGTAGTTTTCACACATCCCCTGAAGAGTTTTGGCCGCAGTTCACCCTTCCTGAAAACCCCCAAAGAGTTTCTGTTGTTGCCTGTCTGGCTCAGCATTTGGTACTGTTGGTCATCCAGTAAAGTCACCAGAGTTTTTCAGGCTGGAAAAACAATATGACACTTTAATACTTGGTGTAGAGGCAGCCAAACACTTAGTAGCGCTGCTTTTCCCTAGAAGAGGCCTAAAGGGATATTCTGGAAGACCAACCATGGAATTCTCTGCTTTTGCGTCGATTGTAGGGGAAGACAAAACAAAAAGTCTAGGCATAAGCACATCTCCACTGCACAATTAGATATAATTTTTTAATTCATCTGTCCCACCTGTCTCAGAGTAGGTGGTATTTATTCTTCCTTAACTTCTCCCAAGGAAACAAGTCTTCAGTTAATTTTCAAGGATATTGGAATAACATAATGGCAAGCAGCGAACGTTTGTCAATTAGGCCTACAGGAAGAGCACAATATAAAGCATTCTATGAGTTTTTAATAGCTACTGAACACAAACAAAGAGAAACAGCTCAGGAAGGAATGAAGAACTGAAATACCTCATAAGCATGAAGGAAATGGCTCCCATTGCACCAAGTGATTTGCAGTTTCCCTTCAGCCAGTACAAATGTTGCAGTAATTTACACCTTGCTCACTTCAGTGTGATTTTACTGACTTCAGAGCATTCATTCCCTATTTAAACAGTGTCACTACAATGAGAATCCAAGTGTTGTAAGCAGAGGTGTCTTTTTTCCATTCAGGCTAAGGCTTTTGTCAGGGTGTGAGCCTGTGGTGCCATAAGATTGTTGAGCACAGAAAATAATGTTGATCCCTTTTGGGTGCGTTGCTGTTCAGGCTGAGAGAAGAGGAAAAGCAAACTAACTGCAGAATTCGTGGCTTTACGGTTTCTTTTAAATTCAGATTTAACACCTAAAGTGTGGCTAGAAATTCCAGAAGGATTAGGGAGAATATTTTTGTATGATATGAATATCCTTTCAAAACCCTGATGAAGGAAACGAACTACCGCAGAAAGTACACATGATTGGGGGCTGCATCACTGTACTTGCAACATCCAGTGAGTCTGCATGCAATGGGATCAGGTTATCTAATTTGTCAGCTCCCTCATGATTTTGGGTCACATAAAATCAGCAGAGGTGAGAGAATTTCAGCTATTTTTGGACTGATGTCTGCTCTCTGCAACAGAAGGTCCCCGGTGACTCTGCTTGTCTCTCCTGTTTGAACTGTGAATATTTTGCAGCAGCAGCAGATCAACCTGGAGAAGGGAAAGACCCAGCTGCAACCAGTCTCATTCCATTACCTTCTGTTTTTATTCCGTTTCTAGCTTGCATCACCAAATGTTGGGCAGAATAGAGCCTGCTCCATGTATATTAATGTGCTTTTTTTTCTGATCATTCATCCTTTGCTGAGGGCATGCCCCCTAGCCACTGGTGCCCTTAGGAACAGTATGGGCTAATGATTGTGATGTGAGCAACTTCTTGTTGATTAACAAAAAACAGTTGCAGGAAATTGCACTGGCTGCAGTGAATTTTTAGCAGGTGCCAGTGACAGGGCAATGTAGATGGATATTTCTGCAGGGCACCTAGCACACTCAAAGACATAATCAAGCAAATGCTCAATAACTATGATAAATGTTACTTTCAAAGGTTGGCTCCCAGCTACCTGAAAATAGTCCATGAGCATTCTTAGCATAAATAGGAAGTCAAAGGCTCATTATTTACGGGTCTAGGTAGCACTGTTTGATTTATTTTCTTGAGTGCTCAGAGTAATTACACTTCCTTGCTAAACAAATGATTCTGGCTTTATTGTTTGTACAAACAAAATAGTTGGGATTCATTACATCAGTGGTCAGCTAATTGCTTCCTTTGAGATTCTGCTAAGAGTAATCTCCTATAACACAGAAGGAATGTGTAATTTAATCTTACTTAGAGACACCATTGATCAGGAGTCAATCAAATTAATGCAGTCATTCAGGAAACTGTGCAAAGCAAGAGCTGCCATAGCTTGCTAGAAGGAAAACAGTAATGCACTCTGCTCTGCCCAGGTGCAGGTATGACAAGAATTCTTCATGGCAGAAAGTCACATTACAAAAATGCACAGCATCGTGTGTACATGCCTGTGTTAGTGGTGCCTCTCTATTGAAAGTACATGGCCCGTTTGTCTTCCTGAAGTCCTGCTGTGTGCTAGCCACTTGGAGTCTTCTGTACAATTACATTCTTAGTAAAATGGAAAAGACTCATTAAAAGGTATCTTTCCCTCAGTTTTCAATATCTGTTTTATAGATATAGAGAATATGTCTTCGTATTTTTCCCATCACAGAGCCTATAAACCTGTGCCTACCTGCTTTAGAAATTACACCATGGTCCAAACACAGGAAGAAGGGCATCTTACCATTCAAAAATAGCAGATAGACTTATTTTCCCTCAGCAGTGATGTTTGTTCAGAAAGGAAACTTAGGCAAAAAAATAGAAAGCTGAAGAATCCTGGCTGCCTCTTCCTAACTCTGACCTACTGTTAAGTATTCTGTGACAGACAGCATCATCCCCTTACTTCTGCAGCAGGCCCACGAGCTTCCCTTCACGTTACTGCACCTGTGAGACTGCCTGCCTGTCTGCTCTTCTTTCTGTAGGTTTCGTGTTGTTTACCAGTCTACGTTACAGCTTTCCCAAATGCTAGAAAACAGGGACTCTTTGTTTGTCTTTTATCTGGTTCTGCCACTTCTATGCCTTGCCAATGCTCTTCCTCTACAGCAGTGCTGGTGCAAGATGGAGAAGACATCTTGCTTCCCAGGACACCTTGTTACTTTCTGTTAACGTGGTATTAGCTAGGTATGTGGTTGGTGGTCCCTCCTTTTTTTGTTGAAAAGATGCATCCTTTAGTAGCCTACCATGTTGTGAAGTATTTGCAGATTTTCACCAAGGAGATACCTTAGAATGATTTTTCTCAGCAGATAGTTTTACCTCCTAATTAAAAGGTAACAAGAGAGAGATTTGTTGACCAATAGCAGAATGAAACAGATTTCCAGTATATACTTGAAAAATGTTTTAACACTACTGTAAGAAGCACGGTAGGCAATAATCTTGTAATCAATACTTCAAATTGTATATTATTTAAATAAAATGCAAATCATATTCAAATTACATATGGTGACTGCTGAAGTTTAAGAAAAGTTTAATCTTGACTTTAGAGAAGTCACTGGTAAAGCAGCTGGAAACATACATTGTTGACGCGATAAACCAGCTTTTGGTATCAGTAGCTTCTCCTACAGGTTCCAGAACATGTCTTTGTTTCAGTTTTTTTTCTTTCTATGTCAAATTTAATTAGTTAACTTCAAATTGCAAGGCTGAGTGGAAGCTGGAAATTGGGAGAAGTTGTTTTACTTCTCTGCTTTCCTGAGTAAATGTACAACACTGGTGTCTTCTACTAAATTTCAGATACATGGACTGAAAAGTCATCCAGCTACTAGCTGCCGGTAACTCTTCTTCTAAAAGTAGTGCAGCATTGCTCTTAAGTAGAAAATATATTTATTGGGATAAATTGCATTGCTTATGAGTGTATTAAAGCTGGTAGAGTATTCCTGTGTTTTTAATTGAATTCAGTTAAATTCAGTGAGCAGCTCAGCCCCTCACAGCTGCTCACTCTCCCCACAGTGGGATGTGGGGGAGAAGTGGTAGGGTAAAAGTGAGAAAACTTGTGGGTTGAGATAAAGGCAGTTTAGTAAGTAAAAGAAGGAAACAAAACCAAGGAAAGCAAGTGATATAAAAAACCCCCAGTGGCTCATCACCAGCAAACCAATGCCCAACCAGTCCCCAAGTAACAGCATCCTTGGTAAAACTCACACTCACACATCCCCAACCCCCCGACCCCAATTTTTTTTTTATGAGCATAATGCCATATGGTATGGAATATCTCTTTGGTCAGCTGGGGTCAGCTGTCCCAGCTGTGTCCCCTCCCAACATCTTGTGCACCCGTGCCAGCCTCCTCACTGGTGGGGTGGGGTGAGAAGCAGAAAGGGCCTTAACTCAGTGTTAGCACTGCTCAGCAAGAACTAAAACATGGGTGTGTTATCAACACTTTTTCATCACAAATCCAAAACATAGCTCCATACAAGCTACACTTGAAGAAAGCTAACTATCCCAGCCAAAACCAGTACAACTGGTTTAAAAACCTCTTACCCTCTTCTGAACCTTTTGTAAATACTTCACTTATGACACTTAAGAAACTAAGAGTAACTCATTGCCTGCTGTTGGATATGAAAATGTGCTTCAAAATTACCTCACTGGAAGTTTGACTTTTCATTTTCTTGTAACATGGAAGTACGATATTTTTAGCTACCCATCCTACCTACCACTTTACTAATCTTCCACAGTACTTCCTAACTTTTATCACATATCAAACACTTTCCAGATGAAAGTTGTTTCCACTACTTATGTGCTAAAGATGTGATTTTTTTTCTGCTTGCTTAGGCCTGGAGAATTCTAGAAATCAGTGCTACTTTAACAGGTCAGGCTGTAGCCCTTGTCCTGTGGCATGCTTCTCCTAAAAGCATGTCATGTTGTATATGCACACAGAAGCTAACCTTTATAAATCCGTTTGTGTCACAGTAGCATATGGCACAGTATTTAAGTTCTAAGTGACTTTGCAGCAGAAAGTCTGAAGTATCTGCCATATGTGACTGCTGAAATCTCAGATACAAACTCCTGGCTTTTCCTTGTTTTCTGTTTCTTTTAAATGAAACCTTCATCAAAGATTCTAGTTTATCATCCAGCCATGTTGAGGTACTCCAGAATCTGCCCTAAGGGAGAAAACAAAGCCTGTAATTTGCCAGTATACTTACTTATTTATGTACATACACTTATGCTCTCCAGAATTGAAAAGAACGTTAAGGTTGCAAAGTCAAGCAATCTGAAGATAGAAAATGTCAGAGCTAAAATTGCTTGTGTGACCTCAGTTAACCTCCCTTCAGCACATTCATTCTGGTAGCTCTTTATGAGATGGAGAATGATAAGCACAGGACTCAGAAGAGTCCCAACCATCCTTACTCATTCCTTGCTGCCGGTTGCCTAACCTGGGAAGTGTTTGCATTTAGGAAAGTACAGTTCTGAACCCAGTGGCTCACTGTCCTTTTGCAGAGGCCACATAAACTCTGACTGACAGTAATCAACTCTTAATTGCTGCTGTGGTGTATAGGAATGAGCCACAGCTTTGCCCAAGAGCATGTTGGATGCTCAGTTCTATGGCAACAGTAGTGACCAGCTCCCCCAGATTATTTCGCTTTTGAAAAGACCAGCTGTGATTTGCAGTATGTTGCTTATCTTAGAGAGGGATGCTCGTGGCTCTGAGTTGAGAACTGATGAGGAGCCCAGCTCCAAACTATCTCACATTGAGGTAAAAACCCAATTTGCTTTAGTTTGAGAGAGCAGCCTGTGCTTCTCCTGGAACTGATCTCTTGTTGGCAATAACCTGCCTCTGTGAGTGGCAACTGAATTAGTACCCAGTGGGATCTCAAGTGGCAGAAGTCCAGGGCCTCTCAGAACCAAAATATCACTCATAAGGCTTTACCGAAAAAAGTGATGATGCTTGATGATGGCATGCTCCTATTCAGAATTAAAGGGACGTATGGTAAGCTGCTGTTGCAGCCTTCCTGGCAGCTCTGTTTATTCTCAGAGGAATAATGAAGTGGTAGAATTCATACCTATGTAGGTGATTCTTTCCAAGGCCTGTCTGTTCTTCCTATTAAGGTGCACTTCCTCTGTCCCTATTGCTATAGTTTAAGCCCATTATGTTGTGATCTTCCCACTGTGGAGAGAGGCCTGAATTCATCCTGCCTAAGCATTTAACTCAGGGGTTTACAAAATCATGCATGGTGCAGAGAGTATAGACGCGGGTTGACTCTCCATCTCTTCCACAAGAAAGAACTAGGGGTCAGGTTCAAAGCTAACAAAAGGATTTGTTCTCCATGCCAGTTGGTTGACCTGTGGAACAGCTTACTAAAGGATATTGGGGACTTTGTGTAGTTTGTATAGGTGCAAGAGGAAACTAGACAAGTGTCTGGAAGAAAGATTCACTGAGCGTTGACTAGACGGACAAGCTACATCAGGCTCAGGAAGCTGCCTGAGATGGAAGCAATTAGAGGCTGAGAATATTAAGGAGAAAATATTTATGCTTGCTTTAGTACCTACGCATCTGTGCCGACTGCTGTAGAACACAGGATACTTGGACTGGGTACAGCACTGGTATGAAGCAGCATGGCTGCTGGGGTCTTTGTATAGTGTCTGTCAGACACTGTGGCATTGGGCCCTTTATCCATGGAGAGAGCAGGAGTTTTCAGGCAGCAGTGCATTTCCCAGGATAGTCTCTCAGTGAAATGCTCTAAGGTAAGAGGAATGATTTCAGACTAAATTTCTTTCTCTGCTGGATCACTGATTCAGTGGTGCAGGTATGATTTTTGTCAGGCATGCTGGTGACATACAAGCAGCAGCAAAAACGCACTAATGAGCATGGCATAAGATGTTATATTCCTCTGCTCCCTCAAATAGCAAGATTAACTGTGTGTTTTCATATATCCTGGAATGTGGTCAATAGCAAACCAGGGAGTGCACTGATTTTTAGTAAAACACTTCAGCAGCTTACACAGGAATATTATGTAGCAAGTTCTAAAGTGCTTTTCTGCTGTTTCCCATCCAAGTGATTTTTCATGGTGCATTTGGTAAGGAGTTATTAACTGCAAACAGATTTAAGTGCTGAGGACTCCCTAGATCTAAACCAATGCTTGTCATTCAAACGCCCCAACATGAATCAAGTACAAATGTGAATGTTCACAGCCAGTGCAGTTCATTTGGTAACAAGCATGCATTTAGCATTACACAAAACACAGCCGTCTACCCCTTGACAGTCCTTGCTTGTCCTGGTATTTTGAGGGAGAAGGGGGAGGACATTTATCCTTGATGGTGAACTTTAAAAGTATATTTTCTTTTTAAATGTCAACCTATTCCTTTTCCATGTGTGTTTCAAAAATGTCTCTGACACTTTGGCTCAATACCCAGGTATTCCAGCTGTTATTCTAAGATGGTGGAAATTAAAGTTCTGTTGACTTCACTGGAGCTTTGCCAGTTTTCCTCAGAGGAAGATTTGATTTCAGAATATTTTGTGGAGCCTAGATCTGACACACGCACTGCAGGCACTGTGGGTGCTGGGTAGTAGCTGTACTGATGCCAGTAGCTGGAGTGATTGGGGAAGGGGAATTCCAGTCTGTAGCAAGGGTTGTGGTTCCCACCTTTGATCTCATATGGAAATCAAATGTTCAAACTCTCTTTTGCAAAGGTAAGACTGTGTCAGACTGTCCTTTTCTAACCCAGAATGATGTGCTAAAGGGTTTGGAGTGTGGTCCTGACTCCAAGTAGATTTGTACAGCCCTGATCACTCTTGAGCCCAGCAGAGCAGAGGTTTGAACCTCATCCTCCTGAATTCTCTATTGGTGCCATAGTCTCAGGTCATCACAGCCTGAAAGCATCTCTCTCACAGCACAGACCTAAAGAAGCCTTGACATAGTCTTACTAAAATTGAAGTGCTGCTTTTTTCACACTTGGAGAAGGAGTCACTGCCCAAAACCTTGCCTGCTTTTTCCAACTGTATCATCTCCCTATTAAAAGTTACTGTGTCTCCTTCAAAATTTTCTATCCTTTAACACCTCTAGTAGTACTACCACCAAAGAAAAAAAAAAATCATATCACCAATTGTTCCAACAAGCACAAAGCCACAGAACTAATGTAGGTTTCATGTATACAAGAATCTGGGCATATAAGTAATTAATCCATTTGTAAGGGTATCTGCTGAACTCTCTGAATAAGTAGTTCGCAATCCTGACTTTATTTAGTTGTCTCTGTGCGTAATCCTGCTGCAGACGCTGAAGTTAATGGTAAATCTCCCATGGATTTCAGTGTGTGCAGGTTGGGGCCCTCATATATTAAGGGTTTATCATTGCAAATTTGCTGAAAGCACCAAACCCTTAGAGCTCCTGTGTGCCTCCTCTTCAGTCCTGCAGAGACATCATAATACCATGTTTGTGACAGCAGAGTCATTCCCATGGCAACAAATGGAGTCAGAAATGCAAGATTCTGACCTTGCTGTGTGATCAAACAAAACAGAGAAGCTGAGCAGCAAAGGCAAAAGTTCATCAAACACAAATGCCTATAAACCCAGCAAGCAGGTGGGAGAGAAGCGACAGATAAAGAAAAAATATTTCTCCTTCTCTGAAGTTCTGCCCCCAGGCAAATGACCCTCCACAGATTTTTCTAATGTTAGGGTCTGCTATGATTAGCCTGAGTGTCTTACCCTGCAGAAAGCTCCAAGGAGAGCAAATGATAGTGTTAATAAAGCCATTTCACATTAATTCTTTCTGGAGGATGAGCTTTGAAAAGCAATACTATTTTAAAGCTCCTTCCAGTAGATCTAAAAACAAGGCACTTTTAATAAATAACATTTCAACCTCATCCCATTTCTTAGAGTTGCATTAATAGTCTTTGCTTTAGAGATCAGGACAAAGTTAGTGACCTCTAAATCAAATGCTGGATTGGTAAAAGAATTGGGGTAGGAACAACATGAGTGGCTAGTTGGCAGTGTGGTCATCATAGGAAGGCAACGACAAACCTGAGCGACCATAAGACACCTGCTCCCTGGGCTGTGGCAGGAACAGAGATGAGGCACAACTGGAAAAGCTCACTATTTCCCACCAGTTCATAGGCAGAAGGAGATAACTGGGAAGACAGGTGTTCCAGCTGGTCTGGCAATGAAAGAATAGTTTCAGATTGAAGTAGCTTTCAAAAGCAGTGCTAAAGGATTGACAGCTGTAAAGCAAAAGCTTTAGATGCTGCTAGGAACACTAGCAGTCCTTCTCCCAACTGTGTCAGTGAGGGGTAGAGTTTGTGAGACTTCCAGATATAATGAACTATTGAACAGTCAGTCACAAGATCTTATCCGTTAACAACATCAGCATTAAGTCTTATTATGTCTTAGTGGTTTGAATTGTCCCAAGGCAAAGGTAACTCTATCTGATCTTCCACGAACAGAACTAAATCTGTTAACACATACAAACTTGTCATGGCTTCACCTGGAAAGGGCTTTTTTCCTTATACATGGGACACAATAATAAATGTATTTGTCATATTTCTGCATGTTATGGATGCAATTGAGAATTAAGAAGCGGTCAATGAAAACAGAGGGTGTCAGTGACAGTCCATTGGTTTATACTGATTATACCAAGGAGTGACTGTTTCATAGCATTACAGAGACAAGTCCAGAAAGCTCTGACCAAGAGTTGTGGCTGCTGCCTTTATGCATAACGGTTTTAGCATTGACTATAAACACAGAAGTCCTGCAGGTTTTGTTCAGCCCATAGGCTGATGAAATCCAGGGGAAATGAATGATTTCAGGTCAGGACTCCAGGACTAGAGAAGGGAAAGTCCCATTAGTACAGCTACTTATGCTTAGTGCTTTGACTGGTGTTTGAGAACAGGTCGCAGTAGGAGCAGATGACTCCTGTGGTGCAGCCAGGTTGGTGAACCTTTGGTTTTGTGGGTACCCAGGGAAGTTGCCCAGTGGTGCTTAAAGTCAGAGTCCCACTTACACCTTGACATGTACTCATTGCCCACTAACCACTGACAGTTCCAGTGTCCAGGGACCTACCTGAATTTTCATTGGCCTCAGTGAGCGATTTATAACTCAGATACTGCAGGCCAGCTGTTGCTCTGCTGCCTTTACATCTGCTGACAGTAATTAAATCTCATCGGCCATTCACTATAATGGAAGCAAACCAACTACAACAGAAGAAGGATTTCACAGCACAACTGTCTCATGATCTGTAACTGCAGCTACATATTTGCCTTCATAATTAATTCTGTAAGCATTTATACAGAGCTACAAGAGACTGAGAAATTTAGAAAGCAGTGGAAGAGATCCTTAAAAAATAGCAAAGGGTGTCATTACTTTCCTCTACCATCATTCTGCTCCTTAGCTTCTCTGCTGATGTTTCCCACGGACTACTCATGGTGGTGCTGTAGTGGGACAAAGGCATTGCCTGTTAAGTCAAGCATCCAGTAGAGGCCAGAAGCCCTAATTTTGCTGCAGCACTGACATTGCCTGTGGCGTGAACAAAGCAAGTTAACTTCCTCTTGTGAAAAATGTGGGTGTTCAGTGGATGTTCTGTGGATGTTCTGTGTTGATATTTGTGATGTAGGTTGGTACCTAATGTAGCTGCGTTAAGCATTATTTCTGTGTTCTGAGTATAAATCCATGTTTGATAAATTTAATGGATTATTGAGCCTTCATTTTGAGGACTCCACTACAGATAGTTGACTTGGCCTTTTTTTTTGTGAAACACGTACAGTTCAGCTCATTGGCAGGAGATATCCAGGAATCTTGCCAGTGGAAATCTCACTTCTTAATTAATCTTTTCTGAATTCTGTAGCCCCAAATATGTTCTCTCCTGGTCATGCTAATCCAAATTAGAGTCATGAGTTTGACTGAGCTACTCTAGATTTGCACCAGCATAAAGAAAAGCGTAATGGGACTTCTTTGTGTGTCTCTTCCATGGCTGCTCAGCAATAAATGTGACTTTAATGTCTTCTTCACTGTCAGTGTTGTGTTTTCTCTCATTCTCTTGCATCACATAAAAGTTTAGGATGGGCCTGGTAAGGTGTAAGAGGTATTGAGGCAGGCTGCACTGCAGGGCCTTTTTTCTGACCTTGAGCCTCTTGCACCCCAAAGTCAAGATCCAAAGAGCACGTTGCAGCTGCAGAGATGACTATGAGCTGGATGAGCTGCAAACGAAGCTCCTTTCTGCTGACAGAGAGCAGAAGGCTGGCTCCTCTCTTCCAGGCATCAGCACTCTCATTTTACTGACAGAAGAGTTACTAATGCAGACCTTCTGTGCCTTATGTTGGTGGTGAGGAGACCAGTCAGCAGCTTTGGTGTGAGCACCACTTTGTAATTGGAAAATGGACTTGGAGGCAGTTGTTGTCTCCTGCTAGAAAGTCAGCAGAGTTTTCCTTCTAGAAGACAACAGTTTGCAGCACTGATTCTTGAAGAGAGTGAAATATTCTCCTAAAAGATATCGTTTAAGCACCGGCTTCAGTCAGCTGCAGTGTACCAAGCACCCAGGCTGGATCCTAGGGCAAGGACAACATGGGTTGTTCTGCCCCCCTACCTGGCAGTTTGATGTATTTGAAATACACCTCTCCAGGTCTTTATTTTCCTGAGTTGCTCTTTGGTTTGTGTCTTTCAGAAGCGCTCTGGAGGTGTGTGCTCATTCCTGCATCGAGTGTGCTGGGCAGCACTACCATTCCAGCTACTCCTCTTGCTCCTCCTGCTCCTGGCCTTCCTCCTGCCCCTGGTAGAGGAGACCCACAGCTGCACGCTGGCCAACAACTTCGCTTCATCCTTCCACCTGATGCTGAGATACGAGGGCCCACCTCCAACCTAACTTCTTGTCATGGCATGAGGTGACTGTCAGAAATAATGACTCTTTGTTTTTAGCAATTGCAAGTATTGTAGATTTTAGTGCTTCTAACAAGCTGGACAGGTCACATAAATGCAACATAAGATTAGTCCACTTTAATCAGGTATTTGAGCAAAATTAATATTTTTACAATATTTTATTATGATATTTATAATGTGTATATAGAGATTCTGTATGTGTATGTATGTACATATATATAAAAATGCCTATCTGTGGTCAAACTAACATCCACCATCCACTCATCCACTGTTTAAGGATAATCCTGCAATGTTTTTGTTTCTACCATCTTTCAGCAATGATTACTGAATTATTTTTAAAATCAGATTCTTATTGTTTACAACCGAAGTCAGAGCAAATATGAGAAGAACTGGACATGCACCAGAGTGTAAACTGGAGAGCAGGCACAATAGAATCATGTTTGAATACAGTGGTTGACATTCAGTGCAAGGAAATTTGGGACTATTCTGTTTGAAATCTTGAACTGTTTTTACAGTATCTGGATGCAGGGATTGCAGAAGGTAATGGAAATGTTTCTACTGACTTCAGTGGGAGTGGGGGTGGGCCTCCTCTTGTGCTTATTTTTTAACAGATTTCTTTTCCAATTACTGTGTTCTCCAGCCCACCTGAATCAGGAGAGTTAGAATACAGTAGGAAGAGAGCTGGGAAGAAAATAATATATATATTTTTAGCATCTCTATAGCAGGAGAACTTTTAAAATCAGGTCATAATTTTCTGAACAAATTCGTGAGCACTGAACAAAACCTTGTATCAGTGATCTTGTCTGTAAAAAGCAGTGGGGTTTTTTGTTTGTTTGTGGGGTTTTGTGGTTTGGTTTGTTGGGTTTTTTACTTCATAAAGAGGCATTTGGTAATGGATCATAAAGCCTGAACAGTGGGATGCAGCCTGGCTCAGTGTCAGCAAAGCAAAAGTTGGAAGTACTTTAATAATACCACCCTGGAAGCAAGATTCCTTCCTAGGATGTTTTTATATTAATGGTTTGTTAAACTGATGTAAACTGATTGTGTCAAAGACAGTCAAGCATAGATTTCTGTATAGTCTAAACTTTAAGATGATGACAACTTATCATTTATTTACCTAACCTTATGCCTGATTTACCAAATTTTTGAATGTACATTTTAACATTGCCTTTTAATGTAAAAGTAATTCTCACTTTACTGTGATGAAACCATTCTTAGTGGTGTTTTAACTTATAGGGTCCAGAAAGAAAAGGTAATTTCTAAATTTTTGTGCCATTTCTGAGCACTATCCCTTATTGTTTCCTGTTTTAGTCACAGTAGTAATCATGCAAAAAAAAAATTAACAGAAGAAACAGTTATTTTTCCCATCCTGGCTATGTTGCAGGAGGAACTTGTCTTCTGGGTATCAGTATGGCGTATTCACTGTCATTTTCCAAATAAGTTCCAAAATAATATTAAATTTGTTGTTCAGGTAAATTATGTAGTAGCTGAGAGACTGATGGAGGAAGTCATGCTTCTTTAACAAAAGCATGTAAGTTTTGCTGAAGAAGCAAACTTGGGTAGAACAGGGAGTTGTAGCAGCAAGGAGCTCATTATCGGCACAGAATGAGGGAGAACAAGCTGATGTGAAAGAGGACTAGCTAAAGATAGGGAAGAGAGGTGTCCAGCAATTTATAAAGCCTAAGAAAAGGAGTCACAATGAACACAGAGGACAAGAATACACACTCTATAGAGGAAAAATCTGAATCTTTTTGGTTCCTTCTCCCTGCTACAGTACTGGTACTATTGCATATTAAACAGCTTTTCTTCAGTAAGGTTTAAAATGGGGTAAGTAACAGGGACTCTACCAGTGTTCTGAGGACACTCTTCCACTGCCAGGACTCTGTCAGTGTTCCTAATAATGCTTCCAACTATACTGGGTTTGTTAGAGTTGGATAAAAAAGCCAAAATTCTGCTAAAAGTGAAAAGGAGAGTGGAAATTAGAGGAGAGAGAGCAGGGATGGTAAACGTATTCAGGTAGAGTGCAAGGGGAGCATGAGGAGGAGCTGAACTGATGCGGATTAAAACCTGTCAGGAGGTAGCAGAAGAGCTCTAGAGAGCAGGCAGAGGGGGGCTGAAAGCAGAAAGGTGAGGAGAGAGGATGTATGCTCAGCGATAAGACATTCATATCTAAATGGGAATCAAAGGAAGGCCTGTGATTTCTTTCATGAAGGAACCAGATGGAGAGGAGCTATAATTTGTCAGAGAATGGGGCAAATTAATTCCTTCTTTGCAACGGTTCTTTCTAGGGGCAGAGGACATACCTCTCCTCTCCTCTGATTAGCTGTGCAAGAGCCATGCACTCCCACAATGTTCCTCTAAAAATTGCTGCCAGCCCCGAGGGAAGAAACCCCCATGGCTGCGCAGCAAGGAGCTAATTATCACACACATCTCCATTTCAAATTAAATGCTCCACTAGAAAAGAAGTGAGGGGGAAGAAGGGCAGTAACAAAACCTGCTTTGTGTGGTTGTGGATATGTGTACTTGTGCACACACTTTTCTGTGACATAGCTACATTGCACTTCTCTGGGTTTTGCTGAGCTGTTCCAGGTAAAATGCCAATGAGAAGGTAAAAATAATGAGGAATAATATAGCCGCAAGTGAAAATGAGTAGGGAGATAGACAAATTTTTTCTCTGAAAGCACAAAATCTCACATCAAATTTCTTTCTGCCCAACCTCTCTGATCTGGATGATTTCTATGGGTTCACAAATGCATTTGTCACCACAGAAGCATGCAACTGGAGGAGAAAATTTATACAGAGGACCATAACAGAACAAATGCATCGTCACCTTGATGTTTCAGTGTTGTGGCAGATTTAAAAAAAAAAAACCAAACTAAATTAGAAACACACTTTTGTTGCTGGGTTTGCATTCAATTTATTCTGTATGTCCCCTGTCTGAATCTTGGAATTTTTGATTTAAATCTCAGCAAATCCATTCTCATTAACTCAAGTAATCTAATTATCTCACATAAGTGATGAATCTTTCTACTTCTTTGCAATGGAAACTATCCAAAGCACAGGACTTTGATGTTCATCTCACTTAGGATTATTTAACTCTTCCATAATGTCATTGACCTTACCTGTCCAATGAAGGTATGAGATTTTTCTAAAAAAGAAAGAAAGAAAAATATCACAAAAGTCAGCTTGAAATGTAAATTCAAAATTTACTTCCTTTTTTATTCTCTTGTTTTTTTCTGATAAGTTTGTGATACTGATTCCCGGAAGTGTGTGTAAATATTAGTCAAGTCAGTAACTGGAATAATGAAAACAAACTGCCCAGTTCAACTTCCAGGAAACTGAACAAAGCTTATATTCCTCGAAATATAAATGAAATCATATCATTTCCAAATCAGTCCTTAAAATCTTGAGCACTGTTTTTCATGCCTAAATCTTTGCTTACACATGATTTGAGGTTACACCCTCACTTTTGTGCCTATAAAATCCCCAGCTCATACATCTCTGACATCCAAATGTAACTGAGATTTGTTATAGCTCAGCTTCAGATTGGGGCCACTGCCTTAAGACGTCCCTTGCCAAAAAACTAGGATGCACAAAACAGATAAGCATCCACAACTGAGGGCTCGCACTACTTTAATCCAGATCCAGATCCAACCACTGTCAAAGGGTACTAAAACCCTCTAAAATAGATTGAATATGTTTGAGTTTGTAAATTGTTTGTGCAGCTGGCTCAGGCTGTGTAGCCTATACTGCATGCAGATACCCAGCCTGTTCACAGAGCAGAGCTCTTGTGCATCTCTCTTAAGCTCTTTTGCCTGCACTATTGGACACAGTATTTGATTGACCACATTAATGACCCTTCAGTGTTGAAGACAAAATCCTGCACTCCAGTGCCCATGCATTAAAGTAAGAATTCTGCACAGCCCCAAAGGCACACTTCAAACCCAACCTTTGGAGTGAAAGCAAGCCTAATTTATAAATTGTAATTGATTTTGTAGCCAGATGCTTTCAACAGAACTTTCCATGACTACAATACAGTGAGGTAGAAAATTGCTATTCTGCCACATGTCTATTTTCTCTGATTCCAGCTAGCAGTTTAGATTGTATTATTATTTATATATGCCCTCTCCAGAAATCTCTTTATGAAAAACGTGTTCAGTTCTATGCACACACATTAAAGATGTTGTACTGCCCTGTTAGCTCCAGAGCAATCATGATTTCTACCAACTACTAGCTTATTTGCCCTGACTGAGATACTTACTAAACTCAAGCATTTGGGCCTGAAAAGAAAGCTGCTAGCCTAACTAATAAAACCAGCTAATGATCAGTGAATAATTTGAAGAGCTTTTAGAATGGCTTTCTGCTTCTCCTTAATCCTTTTCATTGGAATAGTTGAAGACCTCAGAGAGAAGAAATTTCTCTAAAAAATGGCCATCACTAGGTAAGCAGATGGTAATCTCTACGCATCAGAAGAAATAGTATGTTCTCTTTACTTCTCTAGGACCTCAGGAGTTTGCTCCATCTTATCTCCTCTTCAGTATTAAATAGGAAATGTTTTACTTTAATGTGTGTGCATACACATCTCATTAGTACTAAAGAGATTTCAAGAGTTAATTCATATACAGGAATTATTTTAACTTGTGTTGACAAGAGAGTACATTATCATCTTTTCTCCAGAAAAAATAAAACCACAGAGATACCCAGAGCAAACAAAACCTTTTGGAATAATTGAAGATTACAGACTGAAATTAAATTATTCACCCAAGTAAACTGGAGAAATAGTTTTGCCTTTCAAGAAATGATATCTTTGCCAGGCATCATAGGTGTCTTTCGGGTCATAGGTTATATACCCAGCTGGCTGTAAGAACTGCTTTTGGAGGCTTTACTATCTGTTGGACAGTATCAGTTGCTAGTCTGCAGCTGAAAACACATTTGCCCAATGAACTATATCAACTTCTTCCAGAGTCACTGGGGGCTGTCAAGGATATTCTTAGTTGTTCTCAGATCATTGACTTGCTCTGAGCTATTATAAGTTTATTGCATTAATCTATCTGTCAGCAGTTGGCATCTCTCAGAAACCAGTTTATTAAAATACTAAAGATAATATTGTTGGTATAGATATCATGATTCACTCAGAAACCAATCTTATTATTTTTACCATATTTAAATATAATT